>NW_020537646.1:54232540-54700301 GCF_003426905.1 Ctenocephalides felis
GGAAATTTGCTTCATCGAGAACGTCATTCAGTGAAACAAAGGCTACACTAATTCATCCAAAACATAAATATATATATAATAATAATATTACATCCAATAATAAAACAGATTTAATAAAGAAGCATATTTCTATTGCAGTTGAATATTTCATTTTTTCCTTATTGAATTGTTATTTATTGCATATTATATATGCAATATATAGTATATTTGTCAACATATGCGGGCAGCCGGGCCGCAAAAATATTTGCTGCGGGCCGCATGCGGCCCGCTTGCCGCGAGTTTGACACCCATGGCATAACAAATCAAAGTGAGTTTAGAAGAGTTGTGGATCGTCACAAACAGCCACTCCGAACACACCCATTATTATTATTATGATTATTATATTGTCTAGGACCAAGATGATAAATTCAATTTGATAAATTATTTTCTAACTACACGTTAAAGAAAAATTAAAAGAGTAGTTTGCTTATATCTTCAGAAATATACATTTTAACAAAAATAACAGTATTCGTTCGGACGTTGAGCTGTTAACATCGGTGAATAGATAATAACCATTACATGGGGGGGCACGCAGTGTCGCATAAACATTGTGTATTTTATGTTAATATAAGTGGTAATTAAATAAATTAGCCGCACTTTTGTTGTGTTAATTAATTTAATGTCTTCATGGAGTCCGATACCGGACAAATAAAGGGCCGTCCGCCCGATAAAAATCCTCCTACATGTGCGGAAATTGGCGTGACTGTTGCAAATGCAATGAATGTGTACTATGTTGGAAATGAAAATAATACAGATTTACGTAATTCAAATAATGAGGTGAGCCTAATAAGAAATGAACATAATCCAATGCAAAATAATAGTGCTGAAACAGTAATTGAAGAGTCAATTCGAATTGAAGAGTCAATTAATACGGATAATGTGTGTGACAAAAGCAATGAAGCACAAAATATTGAAATGATTGAGCAAGTACCTAGTGATGAGAATTCTAATCGAATTAACGTTGATGAAATTCATTTGCCGAACGTTTTATATGTGTGATACGGGTCCTTTTTACATTTACGTAGAATCTTTAAGTAAAAACATTGGACGTTTACACCCTATGGCTCTCGGAAAATTACTACACAGATCACGTTCGATTCCGAAAGAAGATTTGTTGGAGATTATCGTGATTGGTAACAATAAAGTCAAACTAGTTCTTAGGAGCGGTAAAACAGCAAATAGCCTTCTTGACGATAATTTTTTTTACTGCTAATAATTTGAAAGCTTACATTCCTAAATACCTATTAATTAGGGAAGGTATAATCTTTGATGTAGATATTAATCTCACGGAAGAAGAAATATTAGAAGAGATAGAATCAGTAATTCCGATAATAGATGTAAAGTGTTTTGTACCAAAAAATATCAACAAGCGGAAAATTAACTCGCAATGCGTGAAATTATCTTTCAGAGGTTCAATTTTGCCTGATAAAGTAGGTATACATTCTGTAAAATGTCCAGTCAGCCCATTTATTAAGAAGATCACCCAATGCCATAAGTGTTGTCGTTTTGGTCACGTTCGGGAAAAATGCCGGAACGACCTAAGGTGTCCCAAATGTGCAGGTCCTCATATTAAAGACGTATGTTTAGAAGATACCAACTATCTATGCTGCCTGTGCAAAGATAACCACGAAGCTTATAATAAAGATTGCAGGATCTATAAAAGATATAAAAATATTAATGAATTAATGGCAACACAGAATTTATCTTTCTACGAAGCAAAAAAAAACCTTTGATAACGATAAATACTCGAAAACAGTTAGAGTTAACCTAAGCAGCTTGAATAAAGATAAAGATTTCCCTCCAATAAAAATCAAGAACTCTAACCAGAGTGGGGCTTTAATAAACAATAAATTCATGGTTCTATCGGACCTGGAAGAGGAGGAAGACCAAGGTTATGTTGCAAACTTCAAGACATTTAATAAACCTAAAAGGATTCAAGTTCCACCCTCAACCAAGAGAGAAAAGAATGGGGCTGTAATCGGACATAGCATAAAACCTGTTTGGAAAGAAAATATGGCTGACAAGGGAAATGCCATAAACCCTAGAAAAAGATTAAAAAACAAATCAGATTCTGATTCAGAAAATGAAGTAAAATCCAATAGGAAAAGTGAAGATCCTAACACATCAGGTGGCCTATATCATTTCATTAGGCTGCTAAAGGACGTCTATAATCCAAATGATCCCGTATTGAAAAATTTGTTAAGTGATGTTTTTCTCAAAATGGTAAAAATTAAACACAAAATAGATCCTGCAAGTTTAAAAAAGAAAAAATCTAATAAGGAATTACCTGTGAGTTAAGAAAAATAAATCAATCAGTACTCCTTTCATTATGAAACAAATAAACATTTTACAATATAACTGTAGATCAATGTTAGCAAACAAGAGTAGTATAGAACATTATCTGTGGTCTCATAAAATTCATGTGGCAGGTCTGTCCGAAACCTGGCTTAAAGAAGGTCACAAATATTTTATCAAAGGTTATCGGATTTTCCGAGAAGACAGAGTTGACGGTTATGGCGGTACTGCCATTCTAGTCAAAGACAACATATTATGCGAGAAAATTAACCACCCATTTCAGTGCCATCTTATCCAAATGTGTGCAGTGATTTTAAAATCAGAAAACCCTCTATGTATCATTTCAATCTATTGTGCGCCGAACTCTAAGGAATATTTCAAGAATATTAAAGATTTAATTGAAACTATCTCCATGCCTATGCTCATAATAGGGGATTTTAACTGCAAAAATTTAGCTTGGGGCAGTGACTTCATTGACAGAGGAGGCGAGATTCTATACAACATTATTGAAGACCTAAACCTCACAATAATGAATGATGGAAGACCAACCACTATTAGCACGGCAAGTAGGAAAGGAACGCCAATAGATCTTACTCTTTGCTCCAATAATTTATATGACAAAATCCAGTGGGACATTTATGCAGGCAGCTTAGGATCTGACCATTTGCCGATTAACATTGCGTTAAAGACTAATTTTGATGTAAAAGACTATATATATCCCTCTAGAAAATGGAATACTAAAGAGGGCAATTGGAATAATTACGCATGGGAAATAGAAGATAAGTTGAAAAAAGTGGTACTCCATGAGGATCATAAGTCTAAATATGATGCCATTATCAAGATTATAAACGAAGCAGCTGGTAAACACTTCAAGGAACGTAAAACAGTGGCAATTAAACAATTTAAACCCGTTATCTGGTGGGACGAAGAATGTGAAAATCAGATCAGGCAAAGAAAAATAGCGTACAAAAAGATGATAGACGAGTTTTCTTATAACAATTTTATTGAGTATCAAAAAATAAATGCTATTACAAAAAAAATTCTCAAATCCAAAAAGAGAAAAAAGTGGATGGATTTTACAAACTCACTCAATAGTAATATTAATACATCAAAGCTTTGGAATATAGTTAAAATTTTTAACAACAAAAATAATAGAAACTCATCTACGCATTCCGTCTGTAGCTCATTCTTCGAAGACATGCTAAAAATGTTCGTTCCAGACTTTGTCTCCAATGAAATCAATCTGAATTTTGCAAATAATCTCGAAAAAGGTCCCGATGACTTAAATTCTCCCATCAGACTTTACGAATTAGATAATATATTGAAAAATAAAAAAGACAGCGTGCCAGGAATGGATAATATCTCATATATTATGCTAAAGAAGAGCCCCATAGCATTAAAATGTTTAATCATAGAAGTATTTAACTCAATTCTTTCTACTTGTTGGATTCCAGAAGATTGGAAAAAAATTATAATTATTCCCATCTTGAAACCGAATAAAGATCCTTTGTCGATAGAATCCTACCGACCTATCTCTTTATTATCATGTTTGAACAATACATTTGAAGCCATCGTCAAGAATAGACTGGAGTGGTATCTAGAAAACAAGTCTCTTTTCAATCATAACCAATTTGGCTTTAGAAGAGGTCAAGGCACAAGTGATCTTTTAAGTACTTTATCCATTGACATTCATATATCCAATTCAAATAATAGATACCTGCTATTGTTAGCGACGGATGTACACAAGGCTTACGATAATGTTGATCATAGTATTTTACTGAATAGACTTGAGAAGTTGAATATTCCCCATAATATTATAAAAGTTATAATTCTTTTACTAACCAATAGGTTACTATATGTAAAAAACAAAAATAAATTAATAGGTCCCAGAGTAGCTCTAACAGGCTTACCACAAGGATCGATATTGAGTCCATTATTATTTAATATTTACATGTCGGACTTTGCTGCAGAAACCCAAGACGATGTTAGGACACTACAATATGCTGATGATTTATTTTTGTATATTTCTTGCAACTCGCTTGAGGAATGCATTCACAAAATAAAGTGTTCGATCTCAGAGGTCTCAGAATGGATGAGGTCCAACCACCTAAACCTTTCCTTGATCAAAACAAAGGGTATCCTGTTCACCAGGCACAGAAAATTCCTTCACCCTCAAGAAATTAATATGGGGAATTGGATCTGTAAAATATACGATAGTGTGAAAATTTTAGGGGTTACCTTTGATAAAAAGATGACCTTCCGGGCGCACGTTGAAGAGGTGATCAAAAAATGTGAAGTAGGTAAGAACATCATTAGAAAATTAGTTGGGACTGATTGGGGAGCCCACCCAAGTTCATGTTTGGCCATCTACAAATCCATAATTAGATCTCATATTGATTACGGATACATCATTTACGGAGGAATCTCAACTAATATACAAGGATTGTTAGATAAGGCTCAACTCTCGGCTTTAAGATTGTGTTTGGGAGCTATAAGGTCAACGCCTTGCATTGCCGTTTTAGCAGAAGTCGGGGAAGCTCCATTAAATATAAGGAAACACATACTAACCAATAGATTTTTAATTAAAAAATTCAACTCGGATTCAGCTCGAATCCTGAAGCAATTGGAAGTTTTAGCTGTTCTGCATTTTAGAACAAACTATTGGAAAAACAGACCTACACCTCCATTAATAACTGGATTGTATAATTTGAAACCTCTAGAAGACATAATAATTACAAATGATAAAATTCCGTATCATAGTCATTCTTGGAAATACTCATTTCCCAAGAAATATATAGGGTTGAATGATTTCAATTATACGACACATAATTGTAACAAAAATATAATAAACTGGGAGTTTGACAATTGGTTAGATACGGAATGGAAAGATTTTACGCTTTTCTACACTGATGGTTCCAAGTTAGAAAATAAAGTTGGATGTGCTGTGTATGTACCTAATAGAGATAAACAATTACAATTCAATTTACCGGGTTTTGCCTCAGTCTTTTCGGCAGAACTTACAGGTATTAATGCTGCCTTAGACTTCGTCATACAAGAAAAGATTCCAAAAACCATAATCCTAACTGACAGTAAATCTGCACTTCTGGCTCTAAACCATCCTAAACAAAATTGTAATTTTTTAATATTTGACACTATCCACAAAATAGAAAGCATCTTAGCAAATAAATTTGAGTTCAAATTAGTATGGATAAAAGGGCATTCCAACATTCGTGGAATAAGACTAGACTTTAAGAGATAGTGTAGATATTATGTAATTTAGTATATGGCTAATGTACTAGCTTATAAAGCCAATAAATCATATATAAAAAAAAAACATTCGTGGAAACGAATATGTGGATGGACTTGCAAAAGAAGCCTTTTTATCAGTTTTTCCTTCAAGAAAGGCTACTTCGACTGATCTTAAAAGCTGGGTAAGGAAACAAGGATTAAGGTTATGGCAAAATGAATATGATATGGAAGACAGAAAAGGAACCTTATTTAAATTTTGCAAACCAAAAGTGTCTTTCAGTACATGGTTTGCCAAATCCAGGTTTAACAGAAACGAAATTACCATTATCAATCGAATTAGATCTGCACACACATTTTGCAAATCTCATCTTTTTAGAATAGGTATGGCAGAAGATCCCTTCTGTTTGTGCGGCTTGGAAATACACAATCTTGACCACATCTTCTGGAAGTGCAAACTCTATGCTAGTCAAAGAACATCCCTACTACAAGAACTGTATAAATATAATTTCATATTTCCTATTAACACCACAATAGCCTTTTCCACTAATGATGAAAATATATATAAAATTTTTGTTTATTTTTTACAAAAATGTAACATTAAATTATAGTTATTAAGTATTAGTTATTAAGGTTTTATGAATCAAGTCACAATCTTATGTTGTAAACAATTTGTAAAATATGTATATTTCTCTGAAAGTTATAAATTTGTAAAATATTATTTTGTAATAAGAGGCTAAATGACCACACGGTCAAATGCCATTAATAAAATAAAAAAAAATTAAAAAAAAAATAATGAGATGAAAAAAATTATATAAATCAAAATCTTAATAAATCGCTGTTTTATAGTGTTCTAGGAACAATATTATGCTAAATATGAGAATGGATTTTTATAGTGCTCAAAATAAGCTTTAAAATTAGTATTTCTGCGTGTAAAATGAGTAAGCTATCAAGCAAATAAAAGACGCATACAATGTTTTTTTCATTCAGTAATCAAACCAGGAAAAACAACAGAAAAAATTAATTATAATGTAAAATTGATTGAACACTAAACTTGTATAAAATAATAAAATAATAAAATAATAAACTCTAGAGTGTCCACAATGCAATGCTATCAATAACATTAAATATAGGAGGGCAATATGTGCTCCTTCTATTTCTCGTTTGTTAATATAATAATATTTTATTATTTTACACAAATTTACTGTTCAATCAATTTTACATCATAATTAATTTTTTCTGTTGTTTTTTCTGGTTTGATTACTGAATTATGACAGACATCAAGTGTCGAAACGTTAAATGGAATAAATAATTTCGTTATTTAATCTTTTTTTATTTCGACGGTTGGGCTGCAAAAATATTACAAATATATATATATATATATATATATATTATATATATATATATATAAATATATATATATATATATATATATATATATATATATGTTGAAAATGTTTAAATTTGATGTTGAAATGTATGATAGATTTCTTGGAGGGCGTAACATCAAGTAAAAAAAGTAAAGTAAAGATTTTTTTCAAAACATCTTTATTTATCCATACGTTTCGACGTAAAATTCTACGTCATCTTCAGTGGTTCTACAATTTAAAAAACAGAAAGTAACGTTACAATTTGAATATACATAAGCAATAGTAAAAAGAAAAGTTTTAACTAAAGAGAATTGCAAAAAAACATTACTTACTTGAATTATTTATATTATCACTAACACATATTAATATAACTTGTAAAAATTAATAATTATAGAATTATAGAATTATAAATAAAGATGTTTTGAAAAAAATCTTTACTTTACTTTTTTTACTTGATGTTACGCCCTCCAAGAAATCTATCATATATATATATATATACTCGTATATATATATATATATATATATATATATATATATAATATATATATAATATATATATATATATATATATATATATATATATATATATATATATATATATATAATATATATATATATATATATATATATATATATATACTAGATGACCCAACAGACGTTGTCCTGCACCCATGTCTACAATTTTTTAATATAATATACTAATATTTACCGTTTACCTAAAAATAATAATTATTGTTTTTTAAATTACTCTTCACACCAAAATGCGCATATACATTTATAACATAACCATAACCATAACATAACACTTGTACTTCATGTTGGATTAAATTAATTTAATTTTTTATTATTTAAGATATCCAAAATTGCATCTTAAACTTCTCCTAATCGATATCTTTATCTTTACTTTCCCATTTCTTTTTGCAAAGTGAAATTTTTACGAATTTTAAAAATATTGTAGAAAGATTAGTAAAAGATGCAAAGAAATTATGTATTGAAAAAAAACTATATTGCAAATTTCATATCCGAATCTTGTGTTGGCGCCCTTTAAGGCGTGCGCTCGTATTTTTCGCATGCATCGCATTAAAGGTAGGACCGGCCCTGATTAATACTTAATTTTATATTTTATGTGAGTTAATTTGTCATATTGGTTCATATGTGTATAATTCCTGTATTATAACTACTGTAAATACTGTATTTTATATTATTTGAATTTTTGGCACATCTCAGCTGCTTTTCGGCAATAATAATGTAAACATTTCATTTTTGTTATTCATAATCATAAATTTATTATACATATTATAATATTGTCTAGGTTCATAAGTAAATTGAAATTTTTGGCAGATGATAGTTTTCATTATATTCACGTACATCCTAGAAAATTTCCTTATCAAACTTCAGAAAGATTCATCAAAATCCGAATAATCTTTTAGAAAGAGTATACAGTGAGTGCTTGTAATTTAATATGAATTTTAATAGCAATAAAGCTCAAATTGATTCTAAGTTTTAGTTAGAAAACGTTTGTATGAGAAAAAGAAAAGGGCTGTTTTTAGGGTTTTCCCGGCAATTATTCTATTTTGTCTCGCCGTAAGAACCATCCTTGGACTTCAACGAACATTTTTAAGAAAGAAATGGCCAAATTGGTCCGAGCGTTGTTGAGTTATGCGCTTACCAACACATTTTGCGATCCATTTTTATATATAAGAAGATATATATATATATATATATATATATATATATAATATATTATTAAAGGTTATAAATTAGACGATGATTTATATATTTAAATATATTTAAATATATATATATATATATATATATATATGTGTGTGTGAGTTTGCTAGTGAAGTAAATGAAAAAATTAAGCCAACTCGGAATGACGGAACTTATCTCACATTTGACCATGCATTAGAAAACTTCATCCTATATTTCTAAATTTTATATTAAATGAATTGCAAAGTTAACATTATTTATTTCAAGTATATCTGTAAGATAAAGAGTTTTTGAGATTTAAAACCTCATTTGTTTTTATAAATTAAATGAATTATATAGATCGTTTGCTCTATATATCTTTTATATAAAAATGGAGCTCGTTAAAATGATCCGTTAAAACTCGAAAACGGTTAAACTGATTTGGTCAATCTTGTTCTTGAAAAATTCGTGCCAATCCAGAAATTGCCCAAAAGGTGAGAAATTATTGAGTCTATAAAAAAGTGAAAACAATTTTTTGTTTCAAATTTTCGGGTAGTGCGGTTGTTTGGACTAATTTTTAATTAGCATCGTTAGAAAGGCTATTAATTTTTCTTACGCTATCCAAAACTTAGTTTTAGTCCAAGCGGTAGAACACATTCAAAAGTCGAGCAAATACACGCTCGCACTCACAGAACAGCCGTGTAAATTGTCTCTCAATTGCAAAGGCGAGTAGAATACTGCTCGTGTCTTATAACAAATTCTGTATATTGAACAATTCTAGGTAAAACATTTAGTAAAGCACTATATTCGTACATTTATATTTTAAATAATTTTATATTTGTGTATGCGTTTCGTTTAAAAATGCACAAATATACTATATGATTTATATTCCATACAATTTTTCTTAAAAAAAGAAAAAAAATATACACAAATAATAATATTTTATCGGCATTTGATTTTCATTAGTGCCACAGCAATATAATGCAAGTATGTTAAGTTAGTCATAAATACATTAAATAATATATAAAAATCTATTGAATGAAATGTCTCTCCATAATGTACCCATAAATACTCAGAATAACTGCTGAACTACCAAAATATGGAAAGCAGTGGTCCATATGTAGTATATTGATCTTCTTGTAGAAACAATAATCACCAGATATAGAAACAGTTGGTGATATTTAAGGAATTTTATTTATGATTAAATATTGACAACACTATGTGTAATCATATCGATCATTTATAAAATGTAGTTAGTATTTGCATATTTACAATTAAAAAGAAAAGGTTTCAAGAATTATAATTTTGGCAATTAGACTCGGGAGAAACAATAGAGAGATCCGAACTGACACTTGAACTTTTTGTTTTTGTGCTGACACTATGATGAGCCCAAAATAATGTACATCTGTCAAGTTGAGATGCGACGTGTGTTGACAGGTCGATACAGATCACTCCGCCCCAAATTGTTTTACATCTCTTACTGCCATCTTGAATTTTCTTGTAAATTTTTTGGTTGAGATTTTTTTGTTTTTTTTTTTAATTTAATTTTTCCTATTTTTATTGTGTGATTAATTTTTGTTTGTTTGTGGCCGCGGCCGTTTTTGCTGACGGTTGCCATGTTTGCTTGGTGAGTTGTTTGCTTGCTTGTGGCCGTTTTGTATGGCGGTTGCCATGTTTGCTTGTTGCATTGTTTGATTGTTTATGGCTGTTTCGTATGGCGGTTGCCCTGTTTGTTTGATGCTCCCTGTCCGCTGCCGTTGTGCCTATAATCGACATATTTACCAGGATAATAAGTGATTTATTGAGCACGTGTTGTTGTTGATCTCGATGTGCGTGATCGGAGTCTCAGTTGTATGATTAGAATGTTTTTCGAGTTATGGCGGTTGTAAGCCATTTATATTAATTATTTATATTTTTTTAAAAAATTCTTTTCTTAATAATTCATGAGACTTCAATTTTTTTTGTTACTTCTAAATGTATCTTGATCTTCTATACAATAATAAATACTATACAATTGTGCATTATCCTTGATTAAAACGATTTCTGAAATGCGGATTTATTAATTTCATTATGTTAATCACTATATTACTACAATAATGATAACTGAATAATGATTTTTTTATATTTCATGTAGTTTGTATTTTCTTTTCTTTTTTTATGTTTTGTTTGATGTTTGGCAAACGACACTTTTGTTGTACCAGTTCAATTTGCAATTTTCTTATATTTTGGTGACAATTTGTTCAATGTAAAATATAGTAATATAGCTGTTAACATAATGAAATTAATAATTCGGTATTTCAGAAATTGTTTTAATTAAGGATAATGCACAATTGTATAGTAGTTCAATAGTTATTCTGAGTATTTACGGCTACATTATGGAGAGACATTTTATTCAATAGATGTTTATATAATATTTAATGTACTTGCATTACATTGCTGTGGCACGAATAAAAATCAAATGCCGATATATTATTATTTGTGTATATTTTTCATCTTTTATTTAGGCAAAATTGATGAAATATAAATCATATAGTATATATATATTAGTGCATTTTAAAACAAATATTAAGTTTTAAGATATAAAATTGAAATTGAAATAATTTATTGCACACATACAAATATATAAAAATAAATATTATTTACGCATACACAAATATAAAATTATTTAAAATATAAATGTACAAATATAGTGCTTTACTAATTAACTTCCCGTAGGGTAAGTTATAGTAATCGCAAAAAAATCTAAAATGAAATTTTTTATATATCTTTACGTTTCAGAGGTTTCTGAACATTTTGGCATACCTTAGAAAAAATGGATGTATGTGTGTGTGTGTGTGTGTGTGTGCGTGTGTGTGCGGTTACAAATTTTCGTCGACGATTTCGGAAACACGGTTTAACCGATTTCGATTATTCAAAGAGCATTCGATTGCTGTTGATGAGGAGACGTGCTGATTAGTTTTTGGCATAAGCAGGGCTAGCCGTTCCGAAGATCCGGGGCAAAAAGTGGCACAAACGGTAACTCAGTTTTTAAGAGAACGGAGCGTCCGATTTTAATAATTCAAAAAACATTTTACTTGTATTGACAAGATAAATGATTGATCAAATTTTTATAAAGGCAGGTCTAGCGGTTTTGGAGATTTAGTGAAAAAAGTAAAAAAATGCCATTTGGCGGTCAAAAATGATCATTAGACATATGCACATCAAATTATCTTATATTTTATAGAGATTTTAACTGGAAGTATAAATTTTGTTTACATGTCTATCGGTTCCGTGCCAATGTTTTGATATTTCGTCTCTAAGCAGTTAAAGCAGTACGATTGCTTCGAAAATAAGTTCAGAATTTCCAAAATATTTCAAAATAAAGAAAACAAATTTTTTCAAAAAGTCTTTTTTTCAAAAAAGGTAAATTTTTGTCAAAATTTTATAGTTTCTCAAAAATCTAATTTTTTCAAAATATTTTTTTTTTTCAAAAATGTTAATCTTTTTAAAAGAAAATAATTATTAATACGGGAAGTTTCAACAATTTGCCTTATGGCACGATGCCATGCGCCCCACTAGTTTTACAAAGAATTGTTCAATATACAGAATTTGTTATAAGACGCGCGCTGCGAACACTCGAGGAGTGTTCTACTCGCCTTTGCAATTGAGAGACGATTTACACAGCTGTTCTATGAGCGCGAGCGTGTACTTGCTCAGGTTATTTCAACTTTTGAATGTGTTCTACCACATGGACTAAAACTAAATTTTGGATAGCGTAAGAAAAATTATTAGCCTTTCTAACGATGCTAATTAAAAATTAGTCGAAACAACCCCACTACCCGAAAATTTAGAACAAAAAAATGTTTTCACTTTTTCATAGACTAACAAATAATTATTTAACAATGTTTGTTAATGATAATATAGTCCACATCAATGTAAATAGAATTACTGCAGTAAACGGAGAGAAAAAAAGGGTATAACCTCTGAATTTTTTTACTGTGCTCCGAATTGAATGAAATTTTGGAATTAGGTTCATCTTACCTTCAAGTTCAAAAGTGAAAACAATTCGGGTTGCGCTATCACCCCCCGGGGGGATGACACCCCTTCTCAATTATGTAATTATATTTTTAAATCAAAATAGCGCCGGAAATCGATAGAAGAACTAATTATAAGAAAAAAATGTCTTTTATAGTTTTTCAAAAAACTAATACTTTTCAAGTTACTGGCCACTAAAGATTCATATATTTTTGGCGTTTTTCTTCGCTTTTTTGCAAATATCTCCTAAAATATACATTTTAACGAAAATCATGCAATGAACAAAATAATGTCAATAAAAATCTTAATAAATCGGTATTACATTAAGTGTTCTAGGAAAAATATTAAGCAAGATTTGAAAGAGCAAATTCGTTTTTTATTTCGTTCGAAATTTACATGTATTTGAAAGCATCTAGTGTCGAGGTTTTACATTTTATGGATTTCGATGAAATGAGGTTTTATAGTGCTCAACATAAGCTTTAAAATGAGTGCTGTTACAAGTTTTTTGCATGTAAAATGAGTGAGCTATCATGCAAATAAGAAGCATAGACAAAGTTTTTTTCTTCTAAATCATATGGTTTAATGAGCGCCATTACCACCAGAATTGAAGTAATTCACATTCCATCTAGAAGTCACTTCATTATAGATATCTTGATGGAATCTAGCAGATTAACTACTTTAGTACAAACTATTTTCAGAAAACTCACGATTTTATAAAAACTTTTTTTCCCAAATTTGAAATTCGAATTTTTTCGAAAATACTATAAAATGGCATCAAATGCCAGGGTGGGGCCAGTTCTGTATGGAAACTCGATCAGACCCTTTAATTTGATAATTTTTGGTAAACAGCACTTGATTTAAAATGGCTTCCTACACAATATTATTCATATGACAAATGAATCGCCTACTCATATGTCAAATGTTTTGACATTTGCATAATTTTATATTCATCAGTATTTATAAAACATTTTGTAGATTATATTATTATTTTATTTAGATTATTTAAATTAAAAACCTAAATTTGGAATCGATCAAAGGGGACATTTTGTCCTCCCAGATATAACAGACCACAACTTTAATAAGAAGATTCGATTGATAATATAACTTGGGAACACACACCTGTAAAAATGTCATTGCACAAAATTACAAGTTCTCTGGAATAAAATATTTTGAAAATTGATTATAATGCTCGCATTCAATTAAATTTATTAACAGTTCCGGTACTAGAACAAGTATAGCAGAAAAATGATTCACTGATGTCCTACAATTTTGAAGAAATTCCTTCCAAACGATATGTCAACATCTATGCATTTGAAACACAGTCAGGTATTGTTCATGTTTCATTAAATCACTCTTATAAATTGAAAAAGATAAAAAACTTTAGCAATCATTGGATAATGCAATGTAAAATATAATTTACTAATGGTTACTTTCCACTAATTTTAAAGAATAAACTGGAAAAATGTTCTATGAATTTATCGAATTTTGAATAAGATTCAACAGTTTTCTTTATTTAAACACTTTAAAAACTTACATCTGTGTAAAGCAAAAATGACCAACTAAAAAGCACATTTCTACAATGATGAAGTAGATGGCAGTTTACTGAACGTAGTCAAATAATTGTTCGTTTGATATGTGTTATTAGTTGTGATATAATTGTTATGGTTTTCACAATATAGTTTATATTTGCTCAAAGTCAAATTGGACCTTTGTGCCCTGCTCTACATATATACTTTTTATTAAATTTAAAATAAAATATAAACATATAAACTTTAATCCATCGAATGTTACTTAAAACTTTTCAAAAAGCAGGCCAAAGAAGAAATACTTAATTCATTTTCTATTTCTCCTCGCAAAAATTTGAAAATATTTGTATAAGCTCAGTAGTATTATTTACAATTACAAACAAAATCCAAAATCCAAAAAGAATCTGAAAAACTTGAAACGTAATCAATAAGTCGAAAGACCAAAAAAGACTTGGATGGATTAATGCTCGCATTCAATTAAATTTATTAACAGTTCCGGTACTAGAACAAGTATAGCAGAAAAATGATTCACTGATGTCCTACAATTTTGAAGAAATTCCTTCCAAACGATATGTCAACATCTATGCATTTGAAACACAGTCAGGTATTGTTCATGTTTCATTAAATCACTCTTATAAATTGAAAAAGATAAAAAACTTTAGCAATCATTGGATAATGCAATGTAAAATATAATTTACTAATGGTTACTTTCCACTAATTTTAAAGAATAAACTGGAAAAATGTTCTATGAATTTATCGAATTTTGAATAAGATTCAACAGTTTTCTTTATTTAAACACTTTAAAAACTTACATCTGTGTAAAGCAAAAATGACCAACTAAAAAGCACATTTCTACAATGATGAAGTAGATGGCAGTTTACTGAACGTAGTCAAATAATTGTTCGTTTGATATGTGTTATTAGTTGTGATATAATTGTTATGGTTTTCACAATATAGTTTATATTTGCTCAAAGTCAAATTGGACCTTTGTGCCCTGCTCTACATATATACTTTTTATTAAATTTAAAATAAAATATAAACATATAAACTTTAATCCATCGAATGTTACTTAAAACTTTTCAAAAAGCAGGCCAAAGAAGAAATACTTAATTCATTTTCTATTTCTCCTCGCAAAAATTTGAAAATATTTGTATAAGCTCAGTAGTATTATTTACAATTACAAACAAAATCCAAAATCCAAAAAGAATCTGAAAAACTTGAAACGTAATCAATAAGTCGAAAGACCAAAAAAGACTTGGATGGATTATACCAAGTTTTCTATAGAAAGTGTATAAATCTTCCAGTTTGATTGTATTGACAAAATATAGACAAACTAATGGGGTTTATTGTTTTTATGATACTTCATTGTATATAGCATTCAAACAATACATCCTTATACACTTAAAGTATTAATATTTTTGATTCTCTAGAAATTGTTTAGAATATACCTTACTTAGCAAAACAAAGTTTGCCAGGTCAGCTAGTATATATATATATATGTATATATATATATATATATATATGATATATATATATATATATATATATATATATATATATATATATATAAATTCACGCGTGTCTGTCATTCTGTCTGTCTATACGTTCGAGACGCGTTTTTAACAAAAAAGACAAAAAAAATATTTTTTCAAAATTTTCAAAGGAAAATACTTTTTATAATTTATATTCTTAATGTCACAAGTTTAAACTTTTGTCTTTCTGAAATTAAATACTAATACAAGTTAAACAGTGTTTCACTCATTTATAAAATAACCGACCCGGCAAACATTGTTTTGCTAACTAAAGTATTTCTAAACAATTTCTAGAGAATAAAAAAAAACTTTATTTTAGGGGTGTAAGGATGTGTTGTCTGAAAGGTACAGACAATAAGGTATTATAAACACAATAAAGCCCAAAGTCTCCTTGTGTAATAATGAATTATATGATTCATAATGACAATATTCGCTGTCCCTATTTTGTTAATACAATCAAACTGGAAGTTTTATACACTTTCTATAAAAATATGGTATAATTCAATCCAAGTCTTTATTGGTCATTTAACAATTTGTTATCTAGACTTTTTTACCCTATAGGCGGGGTAACTTGAAACGTGCATGTGGCAAAAAGGTTTAAAGCCTTTCCATAATTTTAAAGATATTTTACAAAATAATTACATTTTTAACTAATGCTAAAAAACTAACAACGGAAGAAAATACTTTTATTATGGATTTTCAAAGATTACCGTTTATCTCCCCCATTTCAAAGATTGCCGTTTTCACATCAAGGTTATAGCTGGTTATACATCTTTTTTCCTCAACTTTCAAATATTGTTAAACAATGCTTAACTTTACTGATTTTTGACACATCTTTCACCTTTTTAACCCCGGACCTTCATATATTACTATCTATTCTTCGATAAATTCTGAAAAATTATAACTGGGAAAATGTTATTCGACAAAATGTCCATTTGATTGATATCAAATTTAGGTTCTGAATTTAAATAACATAAAAAAAATAATATAACCTAGAAATATAAAGTTTGTCTATATTTTGTCAACACAATCAAACTGTTAGTTTTATACACTTTCTATAGAAAACATGGTTTCAGATTCTTTTTGGATTCTGGATTTTGTGTATAATTGTAAATAATACTACTAAATATTTTCAAATTTCAGAGGAGAGATAAAAAATTAATTAAGTATTTCTTCTTTGTCCTGCTTTTTGAAAAGTTTCAAGTAACATTCGATGAATTAAAGTAAATTTAATAAAAAGTATATATGTAGAGCAGGGCGAGACACAAAGGTCCAATTTGACTTTGTGATTATAATTGATATATATATATTTTACTATATTGTGAAAACCATAACAATTATATTTCAACAAATAAGACATATCAAACGAACAATTATCTGACTACGTTCAGTAAACTGTTTCATCGTTGTAGAAATGTGCTTTTTTTAGGTCTTCCAAAAATTTGTTATCTAGACTTTTTTATCCTATATGCGGGGTAACTTGTAACGGGCAGGTGGCAAAAGGTTTAAAGCCTTATTATAACTTAAAGGTATTTTACAAAATAATCACAGTTTTAACTAATGCTAAAACTACCAACGGAAGAAAATACTTTTATTATGGATTTCAAAGATTACCGTTTATCTCCCCCATTTCAAAGATTATCGTTTTCAAATCAAGTTTGTAGCTGGCTATACATCTTTTTTCCTCTACTTTCAAATATTGTTGTTAAACAATGCTTAACTTTACTGATTTTTGGCACATCGGTGGTGGACCTTTTTAATCCCGGACCTTCATATATTACTATCTATTCTGCCATAAATTCTGGGTAATTATAACTGGAAAAATGTTATTCGACAAAATGTCCATTTGATCGACACCAAATTTAGGTTCTGAATTTAAATAAGATAAATAAAAAATAATATAACCTAGAAAATGTTTTATAAATACCAATGACTATATAATTATACAAATGAGATCTTTCAGAGCACCGTGTTTGAGAAACATATGCCAAAAAGTGCATTTTCATATTAACATATCAAAAAAGTTTATATTTTCAGTCTCTGGTAACACTTGCGGCCCGTTTACTAACGTTTTTGTATATAAATAAAACTACAAACAAAACTATTTACTACAAATTTATCATAAATAAATAATATTCGCGTAAAACATCCTATTAAACGTAATTGAACATCATCTGTCAAAAGCGTTTGACATTTCAAGCGGATTTGAAATAATACCTCACCTTTCCGACCTTCTCTGGATTGGCACGAATTTTTCAAGACTAAGACTGGCCAAATTGATTCAGCCGTTTTCGAGTTTTATTCGGACATTTGAAAGAGAGCTCCATTTTTATATATAAGATATATATATATATATATATATATATATATATATATATATATATATATATATATATATATATATATATATATATATATATATATATATAAATATATATATATATATATATATATATATATATATATATGGCGGAATGACCGACCACATGACAGATGTCAGTTGAATGACGCCAATTGATGACAAAACTAAATTACATTGGGCTACGCTGATGCGAATCTGGCATCAAGCAAGCCATAGCTAGCGGATAGTACGTATTTATTCTATCATGTATATTTAAAAAAATACGATCGTAAATTTGATTGGGTTTTAATGATCAAATATTTTGTCGGGACAAAAATTGTAGTTCGAAAATTATATAATGATAAATCTAGTTTTTAATAAACTGACATCAT
This sequence comes from Ctenocephalides felis, assembly GCF_003426905.1. NCBI lineage: Eukaryota > Metazoa > Arthropoda > Insecta > Siphonaptera > Pulicidae > Ctenocephalides > Ctenocephalides felis. The sequence goes on from NW_020537646.1 coordinate 54,250,985, forward strand.
AAACGAGTCTACATCCGATAATTGTGGTTTCACTTCTAAATAATAATTAATAAATAATAAATGGCCAACTAGCCCCATAACTGAAACACTGCGCCTCATTCAAGATGTTCTCCGTAATCCTCCAATGACGGGCAAATACAAATATATAAAAAAAAACTATATTAAGCAGAATGTCTGAATCCAGAGGTAAGCAGATTGACAAGCTATTAAAAAACTTAACTCTAGGAGAGAAAAAACCATCACAGCTCCTACGAGAAATGATGGATTTGGCTAAGGGAGAGGTCAGTGAAGACATCATAATTAAATTGTGGTCAGAACGCCTGCCACACCACATTCAGCCACAATTGATAGTTTCTCGTCATCTTGGTCCGGATGCCCTGGCTGAAGTAGCCGATATTTTGGTCGATCACTGTAGCCCCACATCACATGTGATGTCCTCAACACGCAAGTCTTCAGTGGAACAGAGACTGGACCACCATGAAACTCTTCTTATGTCATTAGCCCAGGAAATCAAGGAACTAAGGGCAATGTTAAACACTGAAAGGCAGAAAAATGATCAGCAAGAATCACAACACAACCGGTCAAGATCAAGAAGTGGACAACACAATCAGTCAAGATCAAGAAGTGGTTCTCGACATAGTTCCAGGACACATTCTCGTGGATCAGTTTGCTACTATCATTACAGATACGGTGAGAAAACCACAAAGTGTGAAGAGGCCTGCCTGCTTAAATCTCTGAACCGGTCGGAAAACTTACTTCACCGTCATTAATTGGAGCTTGCCATGACGGTGAAATAAATTCTGTCTGCTCTGAGCTCCGCCTACATATTTCAGACAGAAAGACTGCAATCCAATTTCTTATAGATTCAGGATCAGTTTTATTCATTTTACCAGCCCATAAGTTCGCCAATGGTCATGCCAAGGAAGAACTAATTTTGTTTGCAGCAAACTCTAGCAGAATTTCCACATATGGCAAGAGAACTCTGGAGATGGATTTATCTTTACGCAGAAGCTTTAACTGGCAGTTTGTTGTTGCCGATGTAGCCACAGCCATAATAGGAGCCGATTTCTTAAGCAACTATAATCTATTAATAGACTTGAAGGGTAGAAGATTGATTGATTCCACCACAGGCCTTACCTCTGATGGAAAGGTACTCAAGGCACAGCAAGTCAACATCTCCACTGTCAACCCGGCAGAGCCTTTCAAGGATTTACTGGCACAATACATCGCAATAACAAAGCCACAGGTAACCACCAATAATAAATCTTCTCATTTTGCACACAGGATAACCACAACAGGTCCACCATTAGCTACCAGATTCAGGAAGATCTTCGGAGAAAAGGCTGTGATTTCAATTTTGTTTTTATTTATATAGACGACGTCCTGGTAATGTAGACTGATATGAATGAGCACCGTCGTCATCTTCAATTGGTTTTTGAGAGGCTACAGGAATATTCTCTTACAATCAACTTAGAGAAATGCGCCTTTGGAAAAGATGAAGTAAACTTCCTCGGTTACAAACTGAGTGCTGCAGGATATTCTCCTTCACCAGACCGAGTAGAGAAAATTATTAATTATCCAAAACCTTCGACAGTTATAGAACTCAGAAGATTTTTGGGCATGGTAAACTATTATCGTAAATCAATACCCAAGGCAGCAAATATACAAGCACCACTTTATGAGTATGTGAAGTCCTCAGTTAAAAACGACAAGACTCAAATTGAATGGAATGACAATTCATTATCAGCATTCAGCAAGCTGAAGGAAGCTCTAGCAAATGCAACTCTTCTTCATTTTCCTCCAAGTATAGCAAATATTAATTTAATTACAGATGCATCTACAACAGCCATTGGAGCAACTCTGGAGCAGGAAGAAAATGGCGCATGGCACCCTATAGGTTTCTTTTCCAGAAAGCTCACATCTACTGAACAGCGATATTCAACTTACGATCGCGAGCTACTAGCCATCTTTGCGGCTTTAAAGTATTTTGAATATCTGCTAGAAGGAAGGCACTTTGTAATCAAGACAGACCACAAGCCAATCACACATGCATTTAAACAAAAATTAGAGAAGGCTTCAGATCGTCAGCGACGGCAGCTAGAATACATATCACAGTTTTCCACTGATATTATATATGTGAAGGGTGATCAGATCGTTGTTGCTGATGCGTTGTCCAGGATCAATGCCATTCAAATGCCATCAAAGTTAACCGCAGAGGAAATTTCGCAAGAACAGAGCAAGGACGTTGAAATGCAAACTATATTGAACGGCAACACCTCTCTTAATCTTCAAAAATTGACATTAGGGGGCTATCCAGTTTATTGCAACAGGCAAGATAATTTTGTGAAGCTCTACCTTCCGCAAGGTCTTCGCAGAATTGCTTTTGACATTGTACATGGAAATGCACACCCAAGCATAAGGATTACTTCAAGGGAGTTGCGAAGAAGGTATGTGTGGCCTGGGATTGGTAAAGACGTCACCATGTGGGCACGTCAATGCATTCCTTGCCAAAAATCCAAAATACACAAACATAATCACCTCACTCCTATCCATATTCCTATTCCTGAAAACAGATTTTCGCATATTTACATCGACATAATTAAATTACCTAATATTAATGGATATCCTTATTGCCTAACAATCATCAACAGATTCACAAGATGGCCAGAAGCTATTCCTCTAATGGACATTTCTGCAGACACGATTGTCCAAGCCCTATTTTCAAACTGGATATCAAGATTTGGTACACCATGTGTGATAACATCCGACCACGGATGCCAGTTTGAATCAGCTATATTCAAATCATTAATGGATGCAATAGGTGCTAAGAAAATACGGACAACGGCATATCACCCTCAGTCCAATGGTCTGGTTGAACGCTGGCATAGAACTCTGAAAGCAGCTTTAATGTGCTCTCCTGAGCCCTGGATCAAAGTATTACCTGTAGTCTTACTAGGTTTACGTTCTTCATACAAAGAAGACCTTAAAGCATCTCCTGCTGAGATGGTTTATGGAACCACATTAAGACTACCAGGCGAATTTTTCACATCTAAAGAACTGTCATCTGATCTACAAGCATTTCTGGACTGTCATAGAAAAATAATGCGTGATTTAAAGCCTACAGCCACAGCTCATCATAATAAAGCCAAGATGTTCGTATTAAAGGACATGGATATATATATATATATTATATATATATATATATATCGGAGATCATGAAACCGCAAGTGACGCGATTCGAGTTCATCCCAAGTCTGGAATGAAAAGAAAAATTAGATATGTTCAGTTCAGACCAACTGAAACATTTTAGATAATCAATGCATGTTTTCAGAATATGATGCACAATTTAATATCTTCGTTTTGAGCACCGTTAGAAGATCAGGAATAATAAATGCAATGTCGGCAGTTTGCTGATAGAAAATAGACTTGAATCAATCCTGTCCGTTAATGTGCGTCAAATTCTAATGTGGATCTGCAAAAAGGAAGAAGCGCAGTATCAAAAAAGAACTATACTAATAAATGAATTTGAATAAAAGATATTTTATATAGAAAGGGTTAGTAAAATGTATTAAATAATAAAATTTAGGGAAAAGATCATATAAATGAGAGGCAGATGATTACTAAATCATCAAAATTAACCAATTCTGAAATATCATAGAAATATTGAGCTTTTAAGAATTTTACTATAGTATTGTGAAATTTATGATTATTTAGTTTTCGTATGTGAAGTGGTAGTAAGTTAAAAAGTTGAATTCCAAATCCGTCAATTGAGTTAAAAGACGTTGCAAGTTTAAATACTGGTGCTTTAATAGTTAAGTTTCTTGTCTTGTAATGAGAATTTGACATTGAAGACAAATTGAAACGTTCGGGATTATTTTTTATAAACGATAAAGTAATGAGCAAAAATATACTGGGAACGGTAAGGATACTATGTTCACGAAAAATGTGTTTACAAGAGGGATAAAGAACTAATAGAAAAAATTATTCTCAGAGCTCTTTTTTGAAGTTTGAAAATGCGGTTAAGAGATGGAGAGAACCCCCAAAACTGGATTCCATAAGCGATGTGTGAGTAAAAATTGGAATAGTAAATTGAGAGAAGACAATTTAAACTTACCTTAGATTTAAGAACTCTTAACATAAAACACGTTTTCGTTAAATTGGGTGTTAGTACAGAATCAATGTGATAGTCCCAATTTAAGTTTTTATGCAATTGTATGCCTAAAAACTTCGAAATAGAAGAAAATTTGAAAATAGTATCATTTACGTTCAGCGAACTTATCTCATTATTAATTTTATTAACGGTACGAAATGACATTATTTGGGTTTATCATTATTGAGTAAAAGATTATTGGATTTAAACCAATTGGAAATTGAAGCCATTACTAAATTTAATTTGTTACTTATTTCTTCCAAAGAATTTCCCTTAACAATAATACTAGTGTCATCAGCAAAAAGAATAAATTTACAAAGATCTGAACAATTTGGAAGATCATTTATATATATAAGAAATAATAAAGGTCCAAGTATTGAACCTTGAGGGACACCGAGTTTGATATTTAATTTGTCTGATATTATTACCGAACCATCATCATCGCTCAAGTAAACAGACTGAGTCCTGTTGGATAAATAAGACGAAAATAAGTCAAAAGCTAAACCACGTACGCCGTATTTTTCAAGCTTATTACAAAGGATATCATGGGAGATACTATCAAAGGCTTTGGACAAGTCACAAAAAATTGTAATGCAAAAGCTACCATCTTCAAAAGAATAAACAATATCATGTAATAAAGTGTATATAGAATGGCATGTTGAGCATTTTTGTCGAAATCCAAACTGATTTTTAAATAGAATACCATTTTTTGTTAAAAAATTATTAAGGCGACTATGTAAAATTTTTTCAAAAATTTTATCAAAAGCATTTAACAATGAAATTGGTCTGTAATTATTAATTAAATCAGTGGCCCCTTTCTTATAAAGAGGCTTAACTTTTGAATGTTTAAGATGATTTGGATAGGTGCCTTTATCGATAGCGTTATTAAAACATATGAGAAGTTTATCAATAAATAATGGGAAAAATGTTTTAAAATGTCAGATGAAATTTCATCTGGTCCTGGAGAATAAGAATTATTAAGAGAAGAAATTGCATGCGACAATTCCTCGGAGGATATAGGATATAGATAAAAGGAATTTGAATTAGTTTTTATTCTAGAAAAGATTGCATTTGATATGACCGGATCAATAGTTATATTTGAAGTCAAATTAAAAGCTTCATTAACGAAAAAAATTATTAAATGCGTTGGCAATTGATAGCTGATCATAATTTTTTTTATTATTAATATTAAGGCATTCAATATTGGTAGAATTTGCTTTAAAGTTAACTTCCGATTTTATGAGTGACCACATCGCTTTTTGTTTATTAGAGAAGTGAAGATAATATATCATTGTACTTAATTTTTGCTAGTTCACATAAATCGTTGAAAAATTCCATTTACCATTTTTGTTAAAAAATTATTAAGGCGACTATGTAAAATTTTTTCAAAAATTTTATCAAAAGCATTTAACATGAAATTGGTCTGTAATTATTAATTAAATCAGTGGCCCCTTTCTTATAAAGAGGCTTAACTTTTGAATGTTTAAGATGATTTGGATAGGTGCCTTTATCGATAGCGTTATTAAAACATATGAGAAGTTTATCAATAAATAATGGGAAAAATTGTTTTAAAATGTCAGATGAAATTTCATCTGGTCCTGGAGAATAAGAATTATTAAGAGAAGAAATTGCATGCGACAATTCCTCGGAGGATATAGGATATAGATAAAAGGAATTTGAATTAGTTTTTATTCTAGAAAAGATTGCATTTGATATGACCGGATCAATAGTTATATTTGAAGTCAAATTAAAAGCTTCATTAACGAAAAAATTATTAAATGCGTTGGCAATTGATAGCTGATCATAATTTTTTTTATTATTAATATTAAGGCATTCAATATTGGTAGAATTTGCTTTAAAGTTAACTTCCGATTTTATGAGTGACCACATCGCTTTTTGTTTATTATGAGAAGTGAAGATAATATTATCATTGTACTTAATTTTTGCTAGTTCACATAAATCGTTGAAAATTTCTCTATATTTCAAAAAATAAATCATAAAACTAAAATTACTATTATGTTTGGATTCTCTTTCTGAACGCAATAATTTATTATATGAAATACATAGGCCTTGAGAGTACCACGTTTGAGTTTTATTAATGTTCAATTTATGTTTTGATATAGGGAAAGCAGTGTTGAAATTATGTAAAAAGGAATTTATAAATGAATCAAATGTGAGATAATTGGATTGATCCAACATATTCCAAGTCTCTTTTTCTAGTAGTTCCTTGAAAAGTAATTTATTTTTTATATTAAATTTTCTTTTATACCGATACACATGGGAAGTAGAATTAGTAGTATTAGGCAAAGAGAGCGAAATTCCATAATGGTCAGAAAGACCGGTATTAATTACACAGGAATTTACCGTAGATATATTTGTGAAAAAATTATCAATACAATATGAGGAGGAGATAGTTATTCTCGTAGTGTCATTAATAGTAGGAAATAATCCGAATGATTCCATGCTAAATTTGAAACTATCACTAATCCGGTCTCTTTTGTTTAAATGGATATTGAAGTCACCGCAAACAATTATTGAATCATATTTAATAAAAAGTTCATCTAACAGATTATATACTAAACTTATAAACTTCTTGACGTCTTGGTCAGGAGATCTGTAAACACAAACAACACAAAACGTGCTGTGAGAAAAATGGGTTTCGATGGCACAAAATTCAAAGACTTTTTCTATAGGCAAAATATTAGTTTTGATACTTTTACATTTCAATTTTGTTGAAGCAAAGATACAAACACCGCCATGTTTGAAGACATTCCGGGCAAAGAAGGAGCATAAATTATAACCATTTAATTTGATTAATAAAAGTTTAGAGTCGGTTAACCAATGTTCAGTCAAGCATAAAAAATTTGGTTTATATTTAGTCAGAACTATATCAAGTTTGTTTAATTTGTTAGGTAAATTTTGTATGTTCTGACAGAGAATAAATGAATTAACGTCATCAGCGAAAGCGAAAGGATTTGGAGTTACCGGAATTTATCAGAGGCAGCATATCTCTTGCGAGAATACGACAAAGCTTCTGTTTGGCACTGGAAATAAAATGAAGGCCGTGCCTGGTGTAGTCAGTTTTGTTAACGAACCTATTGATATCAAAGATCCTAACATTATTGAATTTACCACGACCAAAGTCACGGAAAATGCAACGATTGGCGTTGAAAATTCTGGAATTCAGAGCATAATCGTCATATCGGTAAGGAATTGTAACAATACATAGATTTGTCTTGCTACATGAATGACGGGCTATCTCTAATACATCCCTAATAGCATAATTAGATTTAGTGTCATTCGTTCCAGCCAATATAACAACATGATCACGAGCGCCAAAATTCGCAACTAGACCCGAGATATCAGCAATCACGCTAGAGAACCCCGCACCGGGTTTGACCACTCCAAGCACACTGTATTTGGTACCTAACAAACCTCTTAAGAACTCGGACCAAGATCTGCCGTGGCTGTCAGACAAAATCAGTAGTTTAGGAGTGGCCTGGGGAGAGGAGGAAGAAGGAAGTGTGGGAGACGCTTTGGCCGGTTGACTTGTACTATTAACTGCTGGGGGTGATGCCCTTAATCCAGATTGCACCTTTGAATTTTCGCCATTCAACTTGGAATTGGCTATTGCCAACTCTTTCGTTAACCTGGCAATAATTCTGTCTTTTTCGTCAAGCGCTGCTTTCAGTGAATTTTTACATACACGTAAACACAAACACTCGGCGCAGACAACGGTGCTGTCCAAATTAAACGCATCTTCAAAAACAGTTTCATCTACTGAAATATTACTCACCATTTGACTTCTTGTATTGACCATCTTGACTATGAGGGGCGCAGGTAAAAACTTGTATGGGCAGGTAGTAGAAATCGTCCGTTTGAGTGAGTTCACAACACAATGGAATTAAATGCACCAGGTATATTATATTTCTTAGGAGGTAATAAAGTAACTTATTTTAAAATTAAAATTGAAAGGAAATTGAGAATAATAAATGTGAAAAATATATATAAGAGACTTGTGTACTCTTCCGAGGTCGGCGGCGGACTGATATAAAATGACTGACTGATATAAAATCCTTGAAAAAATCTCAGACAAAGTATACAAAATTTCTATGGATGGTAGTGAAAAGAGCATATCGGTTGATAGGTTGAAACCAGCTTATACAATTAAAACAGATAATATTGAACTAAGCACTCCACAAGAATTTAAATCACATAACTTGGAATTATCGATGGATCCTCCAAGAAAAATTAATCCTAAAAAAGTCTCCTTCAAATTATAATAATTAAACTTATTTATTTATTTCTAATGGATACTTCTTTTTCTTTTAAAGGGGAGTTATATGGCGGAATGAACACGACCACATGACAGATGCCAGTTGAATGACGCCAATTGATGACAAAACTAAATTACATTGGGCTACGCTGATGCGAATCTGGCATCAAGCAAGCCATAGCTAGCGGATTGTTTTTATCGAAAAATTATCTCTCATTGTTTTAAAAAATACGATCGTGAATTTGATTGGGTTTTAATGATCGAATATTTTGTCGGGACAAAAATTGTAGTTCGAAAATTATATAATGATAAATCTAGTTTTTAATAAACTGACATCATAAACGAGTCTACATCCGATAATTGTGGTTTCACTTCTAAATAATAATTAATAAATAATGGCCAACTAGCGCCATATACGAGAAAAAAAATACGATCGTGAATTTGATTGGGTTTTAATGATCGAATATTTTGTCGGGACGAAAATTGTAGTTCGAAAATTATATAATGATAAATCTAGTTTTTAATAAACTGACATCATAAACGAGTCTACATCCGATAATTGTGGTTTCACTTCTAAATAATAATTAATAAATAATGGCCAACTAGCGCCATATACGAGGTCTGTTCAAAAAGTACCCGGAATTTTCGTTTTTTCAAAAAAATATTTATTTATTCGTCTACATTAATGTGGTCCCCTTCAAAGTAGTCCCCCCCAGATATAATACACTTATGCCAGCGTTTTTTCCAATTTTCGAAGCACCCTTGATATTCACTTTTTGATATGTCCTTGAGCACTCTCAGCGATTTTCTTCAATCGAGGAAAACCGCCGTCCTTTCATGGGTCTCTTCAACTTTGGGAATAGGAAAAAGTCACACGGAGCCATATCTGGTGAATATGGAGGTTGGGGCATGACTACGGTATTGTTTTTGGCCAAAAAATTACGAACAAGCAACGACGAGTGAGGAATTTTGGAATGAATTTTGCTGCCACTCGTTTCATGCCCAAAACATTTGAAAAAATGTTATGACATGAGCCAATTGATATGCCAACTTCATCAGCAACTTCTCTAATTGTGATTCGGCGATCATTCATAACCATTTTTTCCACTTCTTTCACATTTTCATCGTTTGTTGACGTGCTGGGTCGACCGGAGCGTTCGTCATCTTCAACGTCTTCGCGGCCATCTTGGAAACGCTTATACCACTCGTAAACACTTGTTTTTTTCATAGCAGACTCACCATAGGCTTTTTGTAACATTTCACACACTTTGTTACACTTTATTTCATTTTTTACGCAAAATTTAATACAAATTCTTTGACTTTTCAATTCTTCCATTGTAAAAATCGCCGAGCTCAGAAAACACGTCGAACCTTAGCGACTACCACAGACAAAGTAAACAGTGAATATAGCTGAAAATTTCATCATACTTTAGGGGCATGTATACCAACACAATAAAAAAAAAATTTTGACAATCAGACACTCCAGACCCGCGAAATTTAAAAATTCCGGGTACTTTTTGAACACACCTCGTATATATATATATATATATATATATATATATATATATATATATAAATTGGTACAGAAAAACTACATGGTCAGGAAGATACCTTCATTACGCGTCATATTGTCCCAAAAATTATAAAGTCAATACAATCATTTCTTTGATAGACCACGCAATCATGTTGTCTCACTCTTCTTTTCATACCCAAAACATAACATTAGTAACTAAAACTTTATTAGAAAACGGATATCCCCTCACCCTCATCAATTCCATTACCAATAAAAGACTTCCCTATCATAAAAGTAGCAATTATCAATCCATCTCCAAATTATTCCAAGACAACAATATTAAACCAACTTTTCACAGCATGCCTTACATTGAAGGCTTATTTGATTATTTTGCCAAATTACTCAAAGAAGAAAATATTTTTATTTCAGGAACAGCTCTATATTCTTTTAAAGAAATGTTTTCAAAAATTAAATCCACCACCCCTCCTAAATTCAATACTAACATAGTTTATTCCATCCCTTGCAAAAATTGCCAAAAACAATACGTTGGCCAAACATCACAGTACATTCATAAGAGAATGAGACAACATGAATTAAGCGTCACTCATCATAAAAGCCAAAATTTCCAAAGCACTCTTGTCCAGCATTCCATCGAAAACTCACATAATTTCACCTTTGAACCCAATATTTTATAAAGAGAGGATTGTACTTTTAAAAGACTTTTTTCTGAAAGCAGTTTAATCTTTTCGAATTCGTCAAATAGTGTTAATAAAAGATCAGATCACAATATCATTCATGACTCATATCTAAATTTTTTAAACCTGATTAAAAACAATTAATCCTAATAATTTTTGAATATGTATATATATACATGTATATGTGTTATAATATATGCACATCCATATATGTGCTTATATGTATGTTTTTGTGTGTACACTATATACATGCACTTGCATATATGTTTATGTATATAATTGTGGATACATTAATATATAGATATGTGCATATGTATGTATGAATATGTAGGTGTGCATATGCTTATGCATGTATATATATATATATATATATATATATATATATATATATATATACATAATATTTCTCAACATTTACTAAAGCAATATTTCCTCTTTTTTCGTAAATTACCAATACAAGAGCTATAAAAAATCATTTTTGCCAGGAATTCCGTACGTTGTCCTTTACATCTGGCCGACAGAACTCCATATCAGTGTATTTAAGTCTTGTGTAGTCGTAACATCTACAAATATTCTCCAAAAAAATCGAGTGTTTTTAACAAAAAACTATTAGTGATATGGATATATAAATTATTACAGGTAAATAATTTTTGCTTCTCAATTTTATATAAAACCTTTTTTAGTTAGTTCTTATTACTCTTTACCCCGGTACATAATCCATTCCTTTATAAACATTTTTTTCTAATTAATCTGTATTGACCATCATTAATTAATGTTAATCAATATTTTTAAAAAACATTGTATTTGACAGAATAAACCTGATGATGGAACGTACCTAGTTCCGAAACGTCATATTAAACATCTTCAAAAAACAAATTGTTTTTTATTATTGGATTTACTGTTCGGAAAAGAAACAATCAATATATTGAAAAAATCCAGGCCTTATATATTGAATATATATATATATATATATATATATATATATATATATATATATGAGAAAAAAATTCTATACCATATAATTGACTCATTTTTTATTAACATTTTTTATTTCAAAAAATATAATTAACAAAACATAATATGCGAATGCAATACAGAATTTGGCAATTTGGCTAATATAAAGATTCGTAAATAAGTTAAAAGTTTAAGAAAAATATGTTATACAGATCTCGAGCTCAAGATGACGAATTTCTTCCAAGCTTCTAGCGCTGAAAAAAATTAAACTAGTAACGCATGGCATTGTGCCTTAAGGAAAGTTACTGAAAATTACATTTTATAAAGAGCTTTAACATTTTCTGAAAAATGAAAAAAATTGAATTTAAAAAACCTTTCTTTTATTTTTCGAATTTTTTTAAAAAAAATTAACTTTTATTTATTAAATTTATTAAAATTAAATTTTATTTGAAAGATTTGATTCCTACTGATAACGATAACATGCTGATTAGTTATTGGCCAAGGCAGATCCAACTGTTTCGAAAATACGGGCCTAAATGCCAAACATAATAATTCAGGTTTTGAGAAACGGAACGTCCAATATCATTAAAAAAAATACATGTATAGACAAAATAAAGAACTGCTTAACTTTGTGGGAGGCAGGTCTAGCGGTGTTCCAATAAAAAAAAATTAAATAGAAACATTTGGTGGTCAAAAGTGATCATTAGACATGTGCACATCAAATTTCAGATATTTTTTATATTTCAGATATTACTCATCAAATTATCAAATATTTTAATAATAAGTATAAATTTTGTTTACATTTCTATGGGTTCTGTAATATTATTTATCCGTTATTCTGCGACGCGGCGCTTACACTCTTCTATCTTTTGTCTCTACGCAGCTAAAGCAGCGCGATTGGTTTAAAAAAATGTTGAAAATTTTCAAAATATAAAAAAAACTCAAAATTTTTCAGTTTTCAATTTTTTTTTAATGTTAATTTTTGGTAAGTATAAATTCAGGAATGGGGCGGTATTTTTGTCAGTACCCCTTGGCGGCAAATTTCTAAATCCGGCCCTGTATATATATACTCGTACATATATATTAACTGTGATATAGATTAACTGGACTAGACGAGGTTCTAAGGAAACTTTTTTGTCAATCTGGTGGGCTGGCTTAGAGGTATGCTCTGCTGGCCATTTAGCAGCCAAAAAAGATTTTTAGACATATGCACATTAAATTATCAAATATTGCTATGTTACTAAAAATAGTAACTTTTATTTTGATCTTGTTTTTTAAATTTTCATACAATTTAGAATTTTCACAAAAAAACAAAATAAGTGTTTGAAATTATATCAACGTTTCATTATTTGATAACCATACTTTGTTAATTTATTCCAATACATTTATTAAGATGCTACTATAATAAACGTAAGCTTGGAAGCTATCAAAATATTACAACGGTGTATGGATGTATGTGAGGCGCCAAATTTTATCACTGAATTAAGAACAAGCTCGTGGTTGAGCAAAACACCGATTGTTTCTATAAATGATGTTCAACGATGCAAAATTTTGTTCTGTAATAATCTCGCAAGTCTAATTTAATAATAGTGTAGGCGTATGGCAACGTCGCTATGTTAAGGGTCGTGCCGGATGGTGCGTACGGATGTGAGAACAGGCAGCCGGTCCCGGGTTGTTGTCGCGATAAGATATCTCTGTACATAAACTGTTAATAACTTTTTATTATAAATTAACATATGCATTTCATTGGTAATATACCGAAGTGGTGACCCCGACGTGATTTAGTGTGTGTGTTAATTTTAAATGAATTCACGTGCGAAGAAGTTAAATGCAGTGGAAAACATGAGTACGCCAGTAGTAGTGCCCCGCGATAACGTAAATTTGCCACATTTTTACGAGCAGGACCCAGAATTGTAGTTTGCTTCAGCTGAAAGTGTGTTTGTACACGCTAATGTGAAGGATGAAAGTGCAAAATTTCATACGGTCATTAGTAAGTTGGATCCGCGGTATGCGTCGAAAGTTTGCTATATAATTCTGAAACCCCCTAAAGATAATCCACATAGTGTGTTGAAAAAGGAATTGTTGAAACGATATGGCATTTCCGATGAAACAAAGCTACGCCAGTTGTTGGAAGGTCAGGAAATGGGTGATAGAACCCCATCACAGTTTTTACGGCACCTAAGCTCATTAGCGGGTTCAGCTGTTTCAAAAGAAATGCTAAACTTAATGTGGTCGTCGCGCTTGCCTACGCATGTGCAAGCGTTAATATCTGTACGGGAAAACAATGACATAGATTTGAATGCGAAAGCCGCCGACAGAATTATGCAATTGGAGACAGCATTGGGTGCAACAACAATGGCGATTGCAAGCACATTGTCGCACGCGGATTATTTTTACGGCAACATCGCCTCAGAATTGCGGAATATGCGAACAGAGATTTCTGACCTGAGGAAGCAGGTAGAGCGCCGACGAGACGGTTCATCCTTTTGTCGTAGGCGCAGATCGCGTACGCCCGCGAGCGCTCGGTCAGGCTCGGAAGAGCGCGTACGAACGCTGTGCGAAGATCATCGACGGTTTGGTTGGAACGCAACGAGATGGAGATCGCCGTACGACATGCGTTCGGAAAACTCCGTGGGCCATTGTTATTAGCGGCAAACGATATACGCCCAGGAAGACAGATAAGCCGCCGCGTTTGCCTAAGTGACAGAAAGAGTCAGGTGTCGTACCTGATTGATACGGGGTCGGACTTTTCAGCGTTTCCGCGCTCATTATTATGCAATCCAAATAGGAAGAGGATTGCATACCAGCTAGCCGCCGCAAATAATACGACGATTGCAACCTATGGTGCGGTGGCAATGGTGGTTGATCTTGGGCTACGTCGCGACCTGTCATGGAACTTTATTATAGCAGACGTTACGCAACCAATAATTGGTGTAGATTTTCTCGCATACTACGGTTTGATTGTGGATGTGAAAAATCGTCAAATAACGGATGCTATGACAGGATTAACGGCGCAGGCGGATATTGCAGCGGGATCAATAGCGACTATAAAGATGGTAACGGGTTCAACGGCGTACCATAAGTTTCTTGAGAAGTTTCCTGGTTTAACACGAACAGACGGCGCTGTTAGGTTACACAAGCACGCGACGCAGCACCATATAGAAACTAGTCCTGGACCGCCGGTGGTTCAAAAACCGCGGAGATTAGCTCCGGACAGACTAATTGCTGCTAGAAAAGGGTTTGAAGCTATACCGAAATTAGGAACGGCTCGACCATCAAAAAGTTGTTGGGCAGCCCCGCTACATATGGTTCCAAAAGGGTGTGATGAGTGGCGTCTATGTGGCGATTATAGAGGTTTGAATGCGCGAACGAAGTCCGACAAATATCCGGTACGTCATATTCATGATTTTGCCCAAGCCTTGGACGAAAAAACTATATTCTCGACTATAGACTTGGTGAAAGTGTTTAACCAAATTCCGGTGGCGGAAGACGATATTGCAAAAACCGGTACTAAAACGCCGTTTGGACTATATGAATTTCCGTACATGACGTTTGGATTGCGCAACGCCGCGCAAACATTCCAGAGATTTATCGATGAGGTGTTGCAGGGGTTAGATTTATGTTACGCCTATATCGATGATATTCTTGTTTCTTCCTCGTCCGAGAAAGAATATATGGCGCACCTAGAGACACTGTTTAGTAAACTTCTGGAATTTGGAGTAGTAATAAACCCAACTAAATGCGTATTCGGCCAAAGAAGTGTAAAGTTTTTGGGATATGGGGTTTTGGCTAAGGGTACTCGCCCCTGGCGAGAGAAGGTTGAAGTTATTAGGACATTCACAAAGCCAGCGACAACGCAAGAGCTGAGACGGTTTTTGGGCATGCTAAACTTTTATAGAAGGTTCATACCAAATGCTGCTCAAATTCAAGCATTCAGTTAAATGAGTTTCTGCGTGGAGATCCGAAGAGTAAAACCCCGGTAGAGTGGACAGCGCATACGTCAGCTGCTTTTGAAGCGTGTAAGGAGAGTCTGGCTCAAGCAGCACTACTATCACACCCACGCGCTAACGCTCATTTAGCTATTTTCTGCGACGCTTCAGAACATTCCATTGGAGCCTTCCGCAAACATTCCAGCTGAAATCTGATATTAACAGCAGATCTCAGCCGTTGAGCCCGACAGAGCGTGAGCAAATTGCACAACAAAACTCTTCAACAAGACGAGGACGCCGAGTTCGGTTTCCGGATTTTTGGCAGGCCGGATTTTTGTGAACTTCGTCACTAGAGGCGGATTACTGTAGGCGTATGGCAACGTCGCTGTGTTAAGGGTCGTGCCGGATGGTGCGTACGGATGTGAGAACAGGCAGTCGGTCCCGAGTTGTCGCGATAAGATATCTCTGTACAAAAAGTGTTAATAAAATATTATTATAAATTAACATACTTATTCATTGGTAATATACCAAAATAGAATAGTTTTAGTTTGTTCACTGTTCTACTCTTTAGAGTATAACGTTTCTTAATATACTGGAATATAGTACATTCCTTATTCATTATAAACCTTATATTATAAATCTTATATAATAAAAACATATGTTCATTTTGTATAATTATAATAATATAAATTTTGTACAACAATTAATATATATATATATATATATATATATATATATATATAAAATAAATATATATATATATATATATATATATATATATATATATATGCATATATACGTATATATATATATATATATATATATATACGTATATATATATATATATATATATATACTTGATAACAACATATATTACCAAACACATATTTATGCACATATAATGACACATATTCAACTAGACAGATGTAGGACAAACAACAGTCATATCACTCAAGTCATAATTTAATCCGAATCTAACTTCCGAAGATTTTGGTCTGTTGTAAATGTCATTTGCATCTGCAGATTTATAACTATCATTAGTGATTGCGGTTACTGCTCCTTGAACATTGTCAGGATTAAAATTTGTTCTGCCACGACTATTTTTTATTTTACGAGGAAACACACTATTTTCCATTTGCAATGTTGCATTCACTTCGTTACCTGCCGCACAAGTACAAGCTTTAAGAAAACTCTTTTTAAAGTTATCACTTAGAAAAGCATATAAAATAGGGTTAACCGCACTGTTCGAGTAACTAAAACACCCTGATAGTAGAAAAACTGCGACTGCCGTTCGAGTTTGGCATTGATTAGGTGGAGTGTACAATAGCGCCACTTGGGAAATCCAATAAGGCAACCAACATAGTATATATACAGTGATCACAGTCAGCACAAGTTTTGTAACTTTTCTATGTGAACGTTTTTTTTCTTTGGATTTGTTTTTTGGGCCCACTGTTCTGAGTTTTTGAATAACAAGACAATAAAATATCATAATTAATGTTAATGGTACTGCAAAACCCAAAACTAGAGAGTAAAGTGTAAACGTTGTCTGTCCATTATCATTTCCGCTTTCCGGCCACATAATGTTGCACGTAGCTTTATCTTGTGCTATTTCTATCGTACTTGCGTATAAAAAAACGGGAATCATAAATAAAGCACTAGCAATCCATGCAATAACCGAAACTATTCGAGATATAAATGGCGTTCGAAACCTTGGCGATGATATAGGATGACAGACGGCGATATATCTATCGGCACTCATTATAAATAAAAATATGCTACTTGTGAATTGATTTATACTGGTTGATATCATATACGCTTTACACATGGCGTTGCCAAATGGCCAGTGCCCTAGATGCATGGTTGTAATCAAGAATGGTATTCCCGTTAGAAAGCATTCATCAGCAATAGCCAAATTTACAATGTACATATTAGTGACTGTTTGCATTTTTGAAAAGCGCAGTACTACATATACTACCAACGTATTTCCTAATAATCCCACAATGCACACAATAGCGTATAGAATTTGTGTAATGACATTGATGTACGGAACGTTTTGAGGAAGACACATAGTTGATGTTTCTGTGTAGTTATTCCAAAATAGATCTGAGTTGTTTGTGAGTGCTCCTGTTAGATTATAAATAGCCATTGCGATTGATTGAAGTCTGATATTTACATTGTTTTAGATTGCAAGTTGATCTCATAGAACATTATTCAATAGTTGTGCATAAATTACTTTCCTTTATATTTAAATTTCTTCTCATTATTCTTTAATGTCATTTCTTAAATTTGAATTCCATCTATATTTTAAGTAATTTATACATTGAAATATGAGATGTCAAATCTGCTGAGTATTCTAAACATTATTTCTTTTTTTACACGTTGACATCGCGATAACATTTATGCAGCGATGTTGAGAATAAAATACTGCACACCTGAAAAAAGTATAAACAATATACTACGATAATTTTACCAATTAAGCGAAGAACATATATACAAATTTGAGTCTTTATCATATTATATGTTAAATGTTTTCGTGGTTATTAAAATAGAGGTATGTTAAAATATGTTACATTTCTATCATGCTAATTATTTATTTGTTATGCAGAACATGATAGCATTTATTTGTGCTCAATATATATATATATATATATATATATATATATATATATATATATGTATATATATTAGTGATGTGCCGACTCGAAAAATTCCCGATTCGAATGATTTGAATCAGAAAAAAACCTGATTCGAATCATGATTCGAATCAAGTTTATAAATGGACAAAAAAAATCATGAATGAATTTATTTAGTAAAAATGATTCAAATTTATAATCAAAATTGTTAGTTTAACCAATATAACAGACAAAGTAGAAATTGTAAACATAAATTACTATCAAAAAGTATATTCTGAAAATTATTAAAAATGATTTAATTTTAAAGGCGGTTGATACATATCTACAAGTTGATTTACAATAATAGATTACCAAATAATTGTGCATCACTAAAGCATATAAAATAATATTTGGAATCATGGGTCAATTGTTTATTTTACTATGTAATCAGTAAAGGATCGCAACTAAACTGAGAGCTGAAAGTTAATTTTATTAATGTGAATTAGCCATTACTTACATAATCAGAAGTTGAATATAATTTACTGGCTTTCTGGTGTTTTGTAATTATAAAAGGTAATTATACTTATATAAAAAAGGGTATTATATTGAAAGATTCCCGAAACTTGTTTCATAATTTTGAGTGGATTATTTTGATAACATTTAAAATCTAAAACACTTAATTATTATTAAAATTGGGTATTGATACTTCACCAACAAAATCGCTCTCAGCGCTCTGTAAAATAAATAAACACGCAAGAACGACGACGCATTGTATCTATTTCGAACTCATATCGCAAGTCAGATTAATGCGGTTTGAGTCATATGAAGTCGATTGAAGTCTTATCGCTCGAAGTCGGATTGATTCGGTTTGAGTCATATGGACTCGATTGAAGTCTTATCGCTCGAAGTCGGAATGATTCGGTTTGAGTCATATGAAGTCGATTGAAATCTTATCGCTCGAAGTCGGAATGATTCGGCTTGAGTCATATGAAGTCGATTGAAGTCTTATCGCTCGAAGTCGGAATGATAGTTAGTCGATGAATGCGGTTAAAGTCATATAAAGTCGATTGGAGTCGGGTGATACATTTAAGCGTATTATATATATATATATATATATATATATATATATTATATATATGTATATATATATATATATATATATATATATATATATAGAGATGGGCTTATCATATCCGAAGCCGGATCGGCTCGGATTTAACTCCGCTTCAGGGAGGAGTTATATCCGCTTAACAACTCCACGACTCCGACAACTTTGAAACCGAAATACTCGACACAAATGCGTCGAGTACGTTGTTTATGCATCTAAGGATTTTCCAAATCCCATTTAATTTTTTTAAATGAAAATTTATGAATAAAATAAAATTAAAAAAATATTAATAAAATAATTTTTCTAAAAAATTCACAAATAAATGACGAGTTGTAAAACTTTTCGGTCGACCACATGATCGACTCAACGACTCGTAATTTTAACAGTGTTGACCAAAGTAAAAATGCAAAACTTTCTTTGATGAGAAAATAATTGATTTTTTGGAATAATTTTATATAAAAATAATGTAGTAAACTTTGTAATAAAAGCAAAACACTTATCATGAAATATTTTCATCAAATAATAATACTTCTGCTTTATAATTTTTTCTTCTGCTATTTCCATTCGAGAATTAATATTATATCAGGTAGTTCGATTAGCATATTATTACTTTTATACAATTATATAATTGTGTAAAAGTAATAATATAATATAAATATTTTTTGCTGGTTAAATACATTGACGTCACTGATATATTTTACACTCTAAAAAGTATTGTTATTTCAGGCTATGGAAAAACAGACTAAATGTGTCCAAATTCACGGCCAAAGATTGCCGTAGTTAGAAATATGACCCCTTACTATTCAATAAATTATACATTGGAGTTATTCACACTTGAACACAATTTCATTGTTCTATATCTTTGAAGTAATATTTTTGTATTTTCTGGAAAAAAACGTATACCTAAAAGGTCATAAAACTGCCTGTTTAGAAGACGAGAAAGCGACAGCTTCCTTAGTACCAGTGTTCGCGCCAATTAAAGCATGCGGTTATCTTCTATATATATAAAAATAAGTCGGGTTTTCCTTCCTGACGAAATAACTCCAGAACGCACGAACCGATTTCGACAATTTTGCATTCGTTGGAAAGGTCTCGGGCTCCGCAAGGTTTTTAGCTAAGAAAATTAGTTGTGAATGGCATCGTGCCTTAATGCAAGCTGCTGGAACTTCACGCACCGTAATTAAAAATTCTAATAATGACATTAGTGAGAATTATCAGAATTATGAATCTTGGTTAAGTCAACGAGCAATTCTTGCCGCAAAGAATAATGATGTACACGCACTGAATTTCACCATTCAATCAAAAATTGCTGGCGATTTGGTGACATACCAATGATTCTGACTGGTCTTCAAACTGGTTTGACTTCAAACGATTGCAATTTCCAGTTTGCCTTGCGTTCGCAATAACAAGTCTCAAGGCAAATCGCTTAATGTTTGCGGGATAAATTTTAAATAGATTATTTAGAAAATCATTGTTTTTCACATGGGCAGTTATACGTTGCCTATTCACGAGTTGGAAAACCATCCGCTTTGTTTGTGTTAACGTCAGACCAAAAAACAAAAAATGTGGTTTACCAAAGAGCACTTCAATGAAACGGGTAATTTGCGAATTCACTTTCATTTACTTAGAGAAGTTCAACTAAAAAACACTTCATTTTTGTAATCGAAATAAATTCATTACTGTTGTATAATAAAATCAAATTTTTTCTTTTCATATATAAAACAAACAAAAAATTTCTTCATCTGTCTCATGAAACCATCTGGTGGCGAAACGGAGTTCGTCGGGTTTGCTAGTATTGATATATAAACAAAAAATCATCAGTCGAAAATCACAAAATAAATAAAATCAATCAATACGTTATCAAAAAACATATTAAAATTATTGTAAATACACTTATAACTTGTTATTAACATAAAATAAATATTACTAGTTACAAATTATAGTATTTTACAATTGGTCCTTCAAAATTCAATCACAACAATCATTGAATAAGCAACCAGTTTAGGGAAGTCGGATATGACAAATCCGGCGAGACAACTCCACTCGTCCACCACAGTGATAACTCCGGAGTGAGTTACCCATCTCTAATATATATATATATATATATATATATATATATATATATATATAATACATATTATATATATATATATATATGTACATATATTTATATATATATATATATATATATATATGTATGTATATATATGTATGTATATATATACAAATATATATATATATATATATATATATATATACAGGGCCGGTCCTGCCTTGCATGCGATGCATGCAAAAAATGCGGGCGCACGCCTTAGGGGGCGCCAAAACAAGTTTCGAAAATTAAATTTATATTTTTTATATAAAATCTGGAATTATTTATATAAAATCTAGAATACTTAATAAATAATAATAAACAATCTAACTTAACTAGGGATACGGAGACACAAAAAGCATATTTATTTTGCAATGTGATATCAGTAGAAGCAATTAATCGATTAATAAATGACTCTGCAAATTAGTGAATACCAGCTCTATTTATTGCTTAATCTTCTTATTCATTTTTTTTAAGTTGCCGTGGAATCAAAGAAGAAATCATCTAGTGTCAATCCCATAAGCGCAAACCTGCGAAAGATTAAATTCGGAAAAAAGGGTAGTCAGTGCTTTAATGGCATGTTTACTCCGAAGAATAGAATTGTAACTTTTATTTTTGTAGCAAATGTTTTGCATCTGATGAATTTTGAATGTTGAAGATATGCGTAGTTAGGGTTATGGAAATGGAACAAATATGAAAAATAAAAGCAAAATTTACTTTGGAACGAAAATCTTAAGGCTTTTTCATACCTAGTGGTGCCCATACTCTAAATTTTTAACTATGCGGAAATAATACATATAAAATATAATGAGATTTTTTTCAATATAGTTTAAGAAATGTGTAATTTCTTTACAGTTTTCACTGATTTTTGGACAATACTTCTAAAATTTAACTTTAAAACAACAAATTCTTACTCTGAATATAACGGGAAAGCCTGGATGAATACAATTCGGCTCTTACGATATCAATAAAAAAAAGTTTACGACGTAATTTTGGATATTGTAAATGATGAAAAATTAAATTAAATTAAAATTTAAAAAATCCAACATGAAATACGAGTGTTATGATTGAAAATGGAAAGCTAGTTTTTTTAGCTCTCTTGGAATGATTTGCTCAATAAAATATATAGCATAATGAATAAGTAAAATGTTTTAAAACCCAAATATTATAATTGCACATACGCTAAAAATAATTGAAAATTTAAAAGTATTTAATTATAATCGCCACTATTTTCTAAATAAATTTAAAATGAATATATTTTATACGATTTTAGATTATATCTAATTATTTGAGTACTAAATCTAGAATAATTAAAAAATTAATTAATTATAAACTGTTAAAACAGTTAAAATTAATAGGGGGGGGGGCGTTAGAAAAAAAGTTGCATGCGGGCGCTAAGAATCCCAGGACCGGCACTGTATATATATATACATATACGTGATATAAAAATATGCAACATCAACTTAAGATATTAGCATTTAAAATACATAAATATAACAGTGTATTCAAATTTTAGTTGCGTAAATAACCATTCCAAATAATAGGCAATAATAAAAACCGTTTAATGATATTGCAAAAACAATTCATTCTTAGCTTCTTTAACACTTTCGACTCGGGAGTCAGACTGCCAGTCGGTACGCTGCGCTCGGAATATTATTGTGCTATACATATCTCTCAACTCGGATTTTTTTTTTGTATCGGATTTTTTCAAAATGTGGTTATATTGCTTTTAAATATAGTTATTATGATAATAAAATAGAAAATTTTGAAAATTAAAAAAAAATGCACTCAAAACCATGCTATATTGTTTAAAAAATCATTTCTTCACAGATCTTTATTAGAATTATGGGGATCATGAGCTAATAAATTAATTTTGTTATATATTTATTTATAAAATTAATAAATCAATCAATAAATGAATGTAATAGTAAATTAATTTTTAAAAAATAAAAAAAAATTAAATGTAAGTTTAGTTTGCGACGGGTCATCGCCGACACGATTTGCCGTCGGAGCGGCGGCATCCGAGCTTAACGGTAAAACATATCATGCCGCCGGAGCGGCGGCATCCGAGCACAACGGTAAAATGACTATGCCGCCGGAGCGGCGGCATCCGAGTCGAAAGGGTTATTATATATATATATATATATATATATATATATATATATATCCTAGATGACCCGACAAACGTTGTCTTGTACCCACGTCCTATACTTTTTAATATTCTATTTAATGTCCTTTCGGTTATGGTCTTTTTGTTAGTATAAGCTATATAAGTATTGGAAACTGCAGTTTTTTGATCAGTATAAGTAATTCAGAAAAAATAAATAAAGTATTTACGGTAAAAGAATAATATCACCTATGTTATTTCCAACCAATAGAATTGCTTTCATAATTTATATCATACATAATAGTCTATAATTTTTATAATCTCGTACTCTACATCAGTTGCTTTTTACCAATTACAATTTTTAAATTTCATTTTTCTTACTAATAAACATTATTACTTTTGTTAAAACCTTAGTTTAATTATAATTTGTAAAACCTAGTTCATATCCAATCTAAGATCATCAAACCTAGTCACTATCCAATCTAAGATCATGAACTTGCTAAATATTTTATATCCAATACCAAATAAATAAATTTTTGACACATGAAAAAAATTCTAAATTATTTTTTCAATAAGTAGAAATATTCTTCTGTATTTAAATATTTAGTAAAGTAAAGCAAAATATAACATGCATAAATTTAAAAAAATAATGTTAGCGCAATTTTGAGCGTATTATGTTATTTATTAAATTAAATTATATAATTTCATCTGCCAAACAAATACTGTATCTTATATTGTTTTAATTTCTAGCACATCTGAGCTGGTTTTCGGCAATAATATTGTAGATATTACATTTTTCTTATTCATAATCATGAATGTGAATATTATATATTAAGATTGTCTAGACTCGCTTAAACTAAGTTCAAATTTTAAGTGAATAGTTATTTTTGGCAGATGACAGTTTTCATGTATCAAAATGTTTTCAACGTCAAACAATGATAAGTTGTTTTTTGCAATTTTTTCCATTTATTTCTACAATATTACTATATTTTTCTAATCTTAACAAACTTCAGAAAGATTTAACAAAATCCGAATAATCGTTCAGGAGGGGTATATTTTCATACATCATTACAGAAGAATTTTATATATTTGAGATATATGTGTATACTGTATATATATAGATATATGTATATATATATATATATATATATATATATATATTATATATAAAAATGGAGCTCTCGATAAAATGATCCGCTAAAACTCAAAAACGGCTAAACCGTTTTGGCTAGGATTAGTCTTGAAAAATTTGTGTTCATCAGTAGGTTGTCGGAAAGGTGAGATATTATTTCAAAATCGCGTAGGAACTTTACATTTTTAATTTGAAAATTTGTTTAGAAGCGTCATTTGAATAAAACAATGGACGGTGGCTAATACGTGAAATGTCAAACGTTTTTGATAGATGATGTTCAATTACGATTAATAGGATGTTTTACGTAAATATTATTTAATTATGATTAAATTGTAGTAAGTAGTTTTGTTTATAGTTATATTTATACACAAAAACGTTATTAAACGGATCGCAAGTGTTACTAGAAACTGAACATTTTAACTTTTATGAAATGTTAATATGAAAATGCGCTTTTTGGCGTTGTAGCACTCTTTTTTTGCGAATTATATTTTTCTTAAACACGGTGCTCTGAAAGATCTCATTTGTATAATTATATACCCATTGATATTTATAAAACATTTTCTAGGTTATATTATTAACTTCTCGTAGGGCAAGTTATAGTAGAGTAGGGCAGGGCTAGTTGAGCAAATTTTCACTTAAACGGATGTAGCTCCTCAATGAAAAGTTTCAATAAATTGCTATACGACCTAATAGATTTGTTGTTTATCGCTTAACAAAAGTGTTAATACTATTTTTTTGTAATATGTAAAATTTAAAAGCTACAGCTGTTTAAATTCAAAAAGTCAAGTATGCTCAATGTACCCCATAGGTGGGGCATGTTGAGCACTAAGAAATTATGCTGAAATTGTAGGTTTAATGTCGATTAGTGATGAAATAAAATAAGTTTTTAATAACCAGTTCTATATTAATAGTCTTTATTGACAGAGAAAACAAAACTTATAGTAATTTTCTTTGAATAATTAACCAAAAGTAGAATCAGCAAAACAATATCGTATCTTAGGAATTATTTTACCATCATATTCAGTTTTTGTTTAAAATCATTATTTCTTTATATTATTACTCATAGTCTTAGCTTAAATCTTAAAAATAATAATTAATTTCTGGAAGTTGATGGTAATTGTCTTAGTGACAGAACAAGTTTAGCAACTATGCTCAACTAACCCCAACTCGGAATTTCAAAGTGAAAGTGAGTTTATAAAAAAAAACGTGAGAATTATACCCAGAATCTCTGTGCATATTAAATGTACTATAATTATATGGAAGAATAACATTTACCTGATTAAAAATAAATAACATTTGACTAAACCAGACGAAAACTTGTGATGAATTACTTTTTTACTTTTTGGTCTCAAAATAAACAAAACGCCCGTGAGCCTCACTCATTTGTCCAGCGGCCACTAGCGATCGCGGGATGTTTATTTCTTTCAAATCTCTATCTTTCCGCCATATAATGCCTAAACGGACGGTGAATAGTTTTCGAGATATTTCGATTGCTCAACTTGCCCCTATGCTCAACTAGCCCCGTCCTACCCTAATCGCAAAAAAATCGAAAATATTTTTTTTTATATATCTTTACGTTTCAGAAGTTTCTGAATATTTTGGCATACCTTAAAAAGATGGATGTATGTGTGTGCGCGTGTATGTGAGTATGTGTGTGTGCGTGCGTGTGTGTGTTCGGATACAAATTTTCGTTGACGATTCCGGGAACACGGATGAAGCGATTTGAATAATTTAAAAAACATTCGATTCGTATTGATAAGGAGACGTGCTGATTAGTTTTTGGCGAAGGCAGGTCTAGCCGTTCGAAAGATATGAGGTAAAAAGTGCCAATAACTGTAACTCAGTTTTTAAGAGAACGGAGCGTCTGATTTGAATAATTCAAAAAACATTTTACTTGTATTAACAAGATGAAGAACTGATCTGATTTAATGAAGGCAGGTCTAGCGGTTTCGGAGATCTAGTTAAAAATGTAAAAAAAATGCCATCTGGCGGTCAAAAATGATCATTTGAAATATGCACATTAAATTATCAGATATTTTATAGAGATTTTAACAATAAGTATAAATTTTGTTTACATTCATATGGGTTCCGTACCAATGTTTATCCGTTAGACGGCGGCGCGGCACTTACGCGCTTTGATATTTCGTCTCTGTGCAGTTAAAGTAGTACGATTGCTTTGAAAAAAAAGTTCAGAATTTCCAAAATATTTCAAAAAAAATTTTTCTTCAAAAAGTCTTTTTTTTCTCAAAAAAAGTAAATTTTTAACAAAAATTTGTAGTTTCTCGAAAATCTATTTTTTTCAGAGTAAATTTTTTTCAGAAATGTAAATCCTTTAAAAAAAAAAAATTTTGGTACGGGAATTTCCAGCAATTTGCCTTAAGGCATGACGCCATGCGCCCCACTAGATTTATTTCAATTCAGAAACTATAATGGTATCGATCAAAGGAACATTTTGTCGAATAACATTTTCCCAGTTATAATTTCCCAGAATTTGTCGAAAAATAGATAGTAATATATGAAGGGCCGGGATTAAAAAGGTCCACCATCGATGTCTCAAAAACCAGTAGAGTTAAGCATTGTTTAACAACAATATGTGAAAGTAGAGGGAAAAAATGTATAACCAGTTATAACATTGATTCTTATGACTTTGCTATCAGGAGATAAACGGTTATCTTTGAAAGCCCATAATAAAAGTATTTTCTTCAGTTGGTAGTT
Source organism: Ctenocephalides felis (assembly GCF_003426905.1). NCBI lineage: Eukaryota > Metazoa > Arthropoda > Insecta > Siphonaptera > Pulicidae > Ctenocephalides > Ctenocephalides felis. The sequence continues at coordinate 54,278,268 of NW_020537646.1, forward strand.
TTTTAGCATTCGTTAAAAATGTAATTTTGTTCCAGGAAAATGCCGTTCCAGGTTACCCCGCCCTTAGGGTAAAAAGGTCTAGATAACAAATTTTTGAAATCAAAAAAGCACATTTCTACAATAATGATGCAGCTGACAGTTTTACTGAACGTAGTCAGATAATTGTTCGTTTGAAATGTGTTATTTGTTGTGATGTTGTTTTGGTTTTCACAATATAGTTTATATTTGCTCAAAGTTAAATTGAACCTTTGTGCCTCGCCCTGCTCTACATATATACTTTTTATTAAAATTACTTTAATTTATCGAATGTTACTTTTCAAAAAGCAGGTCAAAGAAGAAATACTTTATTCATTTTCTATCTCTCCTCGCAGAAATTTGAAAATTTTGTATAAGATCAGTAGTATTATTTACAATTATACACAAAATCCAGAATCCAAAAAAAATTTGAAAAACTTATACACATAAAGTATTAATATTTTTGATTCTCTAGAAATTGTTTAAAATATACCTTACTTAGCAAAAAAACGTTTGCTGGGTCAGCTAGTATATATATTGTATTGAAGCACAATCATTACCTTAATAGACAACACATTACTATTATCATATAGTAAATTCTTAAGAAAGAATCTCTCTCTCATTTCACAAATTCTAACAAACAACTCTTACCCACAACACCTTATCCAATACATAACAAACTAGCTGTAAGTGGAATTCTGTCTTAAGGCAATTAGGGCATCGTGCCTTAAGGCAAATTGCTGGAACTTCCCGTACCAAAAATTATTATTTTTTTTAAAAACGATTAACATTTTTGAAAAAAAATTACTTTGAAAAAATAAGATTTTTGAGAAACTATAAATATGACAAAAAATTAGTTTTTTTTTGAAAAAAAAAATTTAAAAAAAAAAATTTTTTTTTTAAAAAAATTTTTTTCTTTGAAAAAAAAAATTTTTTTCTTTATTTTGACATATTGTGGAAGATCTGAACTTTTTTTTCAAAGCAATCGTACTGCTTTAACTACATAGGGACAAAATATAAAGCGCGTAAGCGCCGCGTCGCTGTCTAACGCATAAGCATTGGTACGGAACCCATAGGAATGTTAACAAAATGTATACTTATTGTTAAAATCTCTATAAAATATCTGATAATTTGATGTGCATATGTCTAATGATCATTTTTGACCGCCAAATGGCTCATTTTTTTACTTTTTTCTCTATATCTCCGAAACCGCTGGACCTATCTTAATGAAAGTTGTATCGATTCTTCATCTTGTCAATACAAATAAAATGTTTTTTGAATTATGCAAATCGGACGCTCCGTTCTCTTAAAAACTGAGTTACCGTTTTCGGAACTTTTTGCCCCGTATCTTCGGAACGGCTTGACCTGCCTTTACCAAAAACTAATCAGCACGTCTCCTTATCAATACGGATCGAATGTTTTTTGAATTATTCAAATCGGTTGATCCGTGTTCCCGAAATCGTCGACGAAAATTTGTATCCGCACATACATACACACACATACATACATACACACACACACACACACATACACACACACACACACACATACATCCATTTTTTCTAAGGTATGCCAAAATGTTCAGAAACCTCTGAAACGTAAAGATATATAAAAATTTTCATTTTCGATTTTTTTGCGATTACTATAACTTACCCTACGGGAAGTTAAAAATAGAATCCTATATTTCCAAAACCGTCACAATAATTCAATTGAAAATTCAAACCATGAAAACTACGTCGGAACTATAAGTTTACCTTTTATAAAAGAATTGAATTACCCGTGGAGAAAACTTTTCAGTAAAAATAATATAAGAGTAGTTTGTCCTTCCAAATACACTCTTTCAACTTTTTTACGAAATTAAAATCCAAATTTAATCCAAGAATCCTAAGTAATCTAGTTTATGAGCTTAATTGTCTAAATTGTAATTGCGTTTACATAGATGAAACCAATCAAAACTTGCACAAAAGAACATCACAACCTAAAAACAATTCCAAAAACAAAAACCAGTATAAAACAATGCTAACAGATCATATTAATGAGCTCAAGCATACCATAGATTTTTTCAATCCCACGATCCTACATTTCGCAAATAGTTTATTTAAAAGAAGATTTAGCGAAGGATGCCTAATATCTTTACACAATAAGACAGCCATAAATAAGAGAACGGACAACAATTCGCTTTGCAACGTCTATAAAATAATCCTTGACCATTTTTCAAAATTCTATTAAATCTGAATGAAGCGTGTATTTTAATATTTTATTATTTCACAAAAAACATATAGTTACCAGTTCTTTTATACTTTTACAAAAAATTTGTAAGCACAATTCATTCAGTTTTTAGATGTCAATAACTCTGTACACACTAGAATGTAACAAAAAAATGTCAAAGATCATTAGTTTTAAATGTTCCAATTATTAATAGCTTGGTTTAATACTGTGTAATGGTGTAGTGTATTTTTGTGTAATTAATTTTCTGTAAGTATTAATATATAAGTCTATAATTTTATATCATTTTCCTTCTACATTTTTTAAAACATCTTTTAGTTGTTCCACTGAATGACGGTTTCAACGAAGACCGAAACGTGTGGCTAAATAAAATTTTTACAACTACTTTAGCTTTTTTACTTGGTGTTACTGCCCGAATTAAAATAAAACATATATATATATATATATATATATATATATATATATATATATATAGTGACCACAATGCCATGCTATCAATAACATCAAATATAGGAGGGCAATATGTGCTCCTTCTATTTCTCGTTTGTTAATATAATAGTATAGTTTGTATATTGTAGGAGTGCTATCGCATACAAAAATCGATAAAAATGAAAAAACAAATTAATTTATTGAAAAGAATAAGATAAATGAAAAAAATTATAAATTATTAATGATGTTTATATAAGTGTCATGTAAGACACCTAAGAACCGACACAAATATTTTACATGACACTTATATAAACATCATTAATAATTTATATTTTTTTTCATTTATCTTATTATTTTCAATAAATTAATTTGTTTTTTCATTTTTATCGATTTTTGTATGCGATAGCACTCCTTTTGTTTACATTATAATGATACCCATTCTGTCTCCATCTAGATAAGTACTTCAAATTTGTTTAGAATATTTCTGTAAGTGTTATATGTTTCTTTAGTACTGTGTCAAGCATTGCAAGGAATAGTTGGTGTTTTTTGTATATCAAAAATTAAATGAAATTATTAAAGAATGTGTAGTATATAAGTAACTGTTTTTGAAATTACACTGAAGATGAGACACACCATGGTCTCGAAACGTCTGTAATCATAAAATAAAGTTGTGTTAAACAAATCTGAGTGCTGTTTTGTTCATATTAAACAATTAATATATATATATATATATACGAGGTGTGTTCAAAAAGTACCCGGAATTACTAATAATTAAATTTCGCGGGTCTGGAGTGTCTGATTGTCAAAATTTTTTTTTTATTGTGTTGGTATACATGCCCCTAAAGTATGATGAAATTTTCAGCTATATTCACTGTTTACTTTGTCTGTGGTAGTCGCTAAGGTTCGACGTGTTTTTCTGAGCTCGGCGATTTTTACAATGGAAGAATTGAAAAGTCAAAGAATTTGTATTAAATTTTGCGTAAAAAATGAAATAAAGTGTTGCAAAGTGCAAAAATTCACCAGATATGGCTCCGTGTGACTTTTTCCTATTCCCAAAGTTGAAGAGACCCATGAAAGGACGGCGGTTTTCCTCGATTGAAGAAAATCGCTGAGAGTGCTCAAGGACATATCAAAAAGTGAATATCAAGGGTGCTTCGAAAATTGGAAAAAACGCTGGCATAAGTGTATTATATCTGGGGGGGACTACTTTGAAGGGGACCACATTAATGTAGACGAATAAATAAATATTTTTTTGAAAAAACGAAAATTCCGGGTACTTTTTGAACAGACCTCGTATATATATATATATATATATATATATATATATATATATGTGTGTGTATCAACGTCGACAAAACTATCATATATATATATATATATATATATATATATATATATATTGTTAAGAACTATTATATTTTTATTATAATATTTTATGTTTATCTATCTCTTCAGTATACATATATGTATAAATTTAAATCATTAATCGGATTTTAATAAATCTTTTTAGAGCTTATCTAGGTAAAAGTTAAAGATTTAATAAACTTTAAAACTATAGTGATAATATAGAGATAAATAAAAAAAACGTAGACAACAGCATATGACTGTTTGATATTGAAAACATTTTGACGCATAGAACTGTCATCTGCCAGAATCGTCGATCCATTTGTTATTTGAATTTAGGTTAAAATATGAGCTTAAACAATATTTTGATATAATATGTTCATGAGTATAAATAAAAAAGAGTAATGTCTACAATTTTATTGTCAAAAAACAACTAAGATGTGCTTATGGTGCTTATGTGCAACTAAGATAGTATATATTGGGCAGATGAAACTATTTGAATTATGGAAATTTTTTAAACTTATGCGTGTCGCATTTTGCCTTTAATTTACTAAATTATTTCACAAGACAAAAAAATTACTTATTTAAAATAATATATATAGAATATCTATTATATATATATATACCCATACAGCACGGGTCAAACAATGGTCGACCTGTTTGGTACCATTTACAGCCTACCGGGTTATTATAAGCCCATTATGGGCCAATTTATGACGCAGTGGGTTTAGACCCATACGTTACCCGCCGGGTCAAACAATGGTCGACCTACTCTGACCCATTACTCACCGAGTTGTTATGGGCAAATGAAAAATGGATTCAAATATACCGCGCATGCGCATACGCGTGCGCGCCGTTTGCGCAACTAGCGCACAGATGGTGGCACTTCTGTGTTGTTCGGCGTTGTTGCATTTCTTTGTTTGATGACTCAAGACTGTCATAGATAAACACGATGAAGAAATATAACCTGAGTACTGTATACGTATACTTATGCTACTAAAATTCTAAACAATATTAGAATATAATATATTCGTAATTTGTTTGTTGTTTGACTCTGTAATTTGTCAAAAAAAAATTCTATAAATAAATATGTCTGATAAAAAAATTCGCAAACACATTGCGACTGTGTCAGATAGACATTTTTATAGAAGACTTTTTTGGGAAATGCAGAAATTACGTTCGGAAAGTGTTTTGCAGAACTCTGAATGCGAAAAGGATAATATTGATTTGCCTAGTACTAGTGCTTTTACAACAGATAATATTGAAACTGCGACATTGTATATGACTTTAAAGGACCGTCTTCTTACAAGGCAGAGTTACAGGGTAATGTTGAAACAAATGATTATATTTCTCTTTCATATAGCGAGGATAGTTCCAATGAAGATATAACTGAAGTTTTTGATGCAAGACAATTTTTAGCAGACTAGGCTGTGAATTATCAGATACCTCATAATGCTGTATTCGCACTACTTAAAGGGCTAAAACTTCATGATTGTTTCAGTGATTTACCAGCAGATAGTAGAACACTTCTGAAAACACAAAGAACTACTGTATCAAAAGTTGTAAGTCTAGGTGAATATATTCATTTTGGTTTATTAACTGGATTGAAAGATTCTATTGATAGGTTGAAATTGATATCTTCTATCATTGAATTAGAAATTAATGTTGATGGTTTGCCTCTCTCGAATTCTTCAAACATGTCAGCTTGGTTAAGTTTCATTGTGTTAAAAATTTATTTGTATGGCTTTGGATATAGAATATATAGTTAGTAGATCATAGAGTGAATAGCACATACGAACAGGATTTGACTTTCTTAATTCACTAAAAATATGAACTATAATGCACATTCAATTATTAGTAAAAAAATGTAATTTAAACATTATAATTACTAAAAATCAGTTAAAATATGGCACGAGGTTATAGAAAATTACTGAAGCAATTATTTTGGATGGAAACACCAAGATGATTGTTCGCGCCAATCAAAGCATGCGCGTATATGCGAAATAGAAAACAAAAAATCATCAATCGATTTATTATAAAATTAAACTCAAATCATTCAACACGTAATAAAATCATATTAAATTATTATAAATACGATGTAATTTATGTAATTAAAGTAAAATAAATATTACTAGTTACAAAATCAAAGTATTTACAATCGGTCCTTCGAAAAGCAAAATTCAATTCAAGCAACACCCTAATAAACATTGGTCCAGACGAGTCGAATTGAAGTCCAGCACTCGAAGAAAAGAATACATCAAATCGGAAGTAAAAGGAGCAGAAATCAGGTCACTTAAAACTTTTACAATTACAATCCACGTCAAAATGGAATCTTTAAAATCGCTAAAACTGAAACGAAGAGGAATGAAATCGCGATTAACGAGATATGAGAAAATATGTAAACAAATGTCAGAAACACCTATTTCTGAGTTAGATATTTTAGATATAAACAGCCATGTCGAAGAGGTAAGGCCATTATTTGAAATATTCGAAAACACCATTATCAACATAACAACGCTATTAGAGGACGAAGATGAAATAAATAAGTTAATGAATATCGAATTAGATGAGTACTTTGAAAAATATAAAAGGTGCCTATCAACTTTATTAAAATTCAGTCAAATAGCACAAAATAAGTCAGATATAATATGACAAATAGTCTTAACAATATTAAATTGCCTCAGATTAATTTGCCTCAATTTGACGGCTCTTATTTAAACTGGTTGCAATTTTACGATTCATTTTCTTGTTTAATTCACAAAGATTCAAACATAGGCAATGCCCAAAAGTTTTATTATTTAAAATCCTGCCTAAAGGGGGATGCTGCTAATCTTATAGAATCACTACCGGCAACGGCCGATAATTATATTATTGCGTGGGACTTATTAAAAACGCGGTTTGAAAACAAGAAAATAATCGTAAATAACCATATTAAAAAATTATTTGATCATCCAGCCATGCACAATGAATCGGGTAAGAATCTTCGTAATTTAATAGATACGTTTAATAAGCATTTAAGATGTCTAAAAATGTTGCAACAACCGGTAGACCAGTGGGACGCTCTAATTAATTATTTAATCATGACAAAAATAGACAAGAAAACTCACCAAGAGTGGGAAATGCTCATGAATAGAGTCAGAATTAGTTACATTTGCCGAACTCAATAGCTTTCTAAATCAACGCTGTATGACGTTAGAAGCTATAAATCCAACTGAGACAAGAACCGTAAATTTCAATAATTTTAAAGACATTAACACTAAATACGCAAAACAAACGAAGTCTTACGATACACCAACCAATTGCAAAAATATTTGTCTGTTTTGCAATGGGACTTATCATTCGGCATACAAATGCCCAAAATTTCGATCACTATCTACAGAAGATAGATTAAACAAAGCAAAGGAATTAAAATTATGTATTAATTGTTTACGGTGTAATCATAATGTTAGTCAATGCCTTTCATCGAGTCGATGTACCTTTTGCAATTCAAATCACCATAGTCTCTTACACAGAAATTCGAACCAACCACCGACTCTTGATACACCACAAATTATTTCATGTCATTCTGCCGGTAACATACCTCTTAATACTTCACATTCATTTTTAATATGCAATCGTAGATCTAATGTAAAAGCGCAAGAAAATAGAATTTGGGATTTGAAAGCAAGCAATGACATACTATATTTCAATAAAACGAAAACACAACGCAAACAACATTTTTCTAATAGGACTACGACAAATGACGGAAGGTTTGTTGTTACAACACCATTTACAAATTATATAAAAAACAATGCGAATTGTAAATGCTATATTTCACGCACAAATGATTTACGAACAAATCAAAATCTATTTACCGAAGATAAAAACTTTATGAATACTTATATGTCACTAGGAAATAGAAGTATAGCTAATGAATCTATCAAACCCAAAACAAGTTTCTATTGGCCTAATCACGGTGTGTTTAAAACCAGACAGTTTTTCCAAAGAAATACGAAATTATCGTAATTTATTCTAAAACCGATTCATATTCCATACAATAACATAATCTGATTACTGTCTAAAGCAAGCTAAATATAATTCATTTATATGGTGGCAAGGCCCATTTTGATTAAAAAATTTAACTGAAACACAGCAAGACACAACATGATACATTCAAGCATGACATAGACATAATTATGAGTAAGACAGCATTAAACAAATCTTCAAAACTAAAATCACTAACTACCAAAGAATCACCCATTAACAATTCTGATAGCTAGACATGAGTATTTAAAATTGTATCATTGCGGAGCACAAATACTATAAAATACAATGCGTAATACCTATTGGCCTATCGGAAGCAGTAACTTAACAATATTAATCGTACAAAAATGTGTAACATGCTTTAAAGTAAAACCCACATTGATCCATCCATTAATGGGTAATTTGCCTAAAAGTCGTGTAACGCCGCAATCACCTTTTTTTTTATATGCGGAGTAGATTACGGAGGTCCTGTCTTAATAAGAGATCGTCAAACAAGAGGGTACAAAAAAATTAAAGGCGTATATATGTTTGTTTGTATGCTTTGTTACGAAGGCAATTCATATTGAATTAGTATCTGATTTAACGACGAATAGTTTCATGGCAACATTAAAACGATTTATGGCACGACGTGACAAACCTCGCGAAATATATTCAGATAATGGAACGAATTTCATAGGCGCAGCTTCTGGATTAAAGGAACTGTATAAATTTTTACAAAGAAAGTCAAATCAAAACGAGATTACTGATAAAATGATTAACGAAGGTGTGTCATGGAAGCACATTCCACCGAATTCTCCTCATTTCGGAGGAATTTGGGGAGCTGCCATAAAGTCATGCAAGGCTCACCTAAAACGAATATTAGGAAACGCCATTTTAACCTTCGAAGATTTTTATACGGTTCTGATCCAGATCGAAGCAATATTGAATTCAAGACCAATTTCTTCTTTAAGCTCCGATCCTAACGATTATGATTCATTAACTCCTGGTCATTTTCTCATTGGAAAATCCCTGATTTCAACTCTAGATCCGTCAGTGTTTGATATACCTGACAATAAACTTTCTCGATATCAACGACTCCAAAAACTTGTGCAACATTGTTGGAAACGCTGGCATAAAGAATATATTTCAGAGTTACAAGGTAGAACGAAGTGGCAAGTGCAACAATCACAGCAAATTGAAATAGTAATGGTAGTAATCAAGGAAGAAAATTTACCTCCAATGCAGTGGAAATTAGGACGTATCATTGAAACGCACCCAGGAGACGATGGAATTGTGCGTGTGGTAACAATTAAAATAAAGGGTGGTATACTTAAGCGTGCTGTTCACAGAATATGTGTGTTACCAAAACCATTAACAACAAATTAATTCACATTCACGAAGATTACCAAATATTTTGAAATCCACATTTCAAGCCCGGGAGTATGTTCGCGCCAATCAAAGCATGCGCGTATATGCGAAATAGAAAACAAAAAATCATCAATCGATTTATTATAAAATTAAACTCAAATCATTCAACACGTAATAAAATCATATTAAATTATTATAAATACGATGTAATTTATGTAATTAAAGTAAAATAAATATTACTAGTTACAAAATCAAAGTATTTGCAATCGGTCCTTCGAAAAGCAAAATTCAATTCAAGCAACACCCTAAAAAACAATGATATTGTATCTCCACCGCGGGATACTATATATTAATTCTTTCTGAATTTGTTATACTCTTTAATAGACTGCATTTTCCAATACGTATATCCTAAGCTATGACTATAAATAAATCACAGAGGAAGACGATTTTTGTTGGATAATTTTAGAAAGTCAATGTTTTAATCATGGATAAACAAAAAATTATTTATTTACGCATCCACAGGTATAACAAAAAATGATGTATAACCATTCGCATTTGCAACAAATTGAGATATATGAAACAAATTTGTGCTAAAAATTGTAGGGTATAATATTTAATATACAATTTTAAAGAACATATTTCGATATTTGTTAAAGGGATAATAAAAGAGTCAACTGTGGAAATCAATTTTAATTAGAGCAGTTTTAGATTTAACATCACTCATATTTTGGTGTAAATAATAATTCAAAAAACGATAATTATTATTTTTATATAAACGGTAAATATTAATATAAAATATTGAAACAATTCAAACTCTTGTCTTGTATTATAATATTAACTAATATTATATGATGCCATGAATTTATGACTTAATCATGGTAGCATGTATTTAAATAAATTTAGATGACCCGACAGACATTGTTCTGTACCCATGTCTAAAATTTTTTAATATAATATACTAATATTTATCCTTTACCTAAAAATAATAATTATTGTTTTTGAAATTACTCTTCACGCCAAAATGCATATACATTTATAACATGAGCGATGTTAAATGTAAATGTTAAAATGATGATTCTCAATTCCCACACTATATTGGAAATTGAAGTCTTTTAAACGGTATAACATAACCATAACCATAACATAACACTGGTACTTCATGTTGGATTAAATTAATTTAATTTTTTATTATTTAAGATATCCAAAATTGCATCTTAAACTTCTCATAATCGATATCGTGAGGGCCGAATTGTATGCATTCATCTTTACTTTCCCATCTGTTTTTTTTAAATTAAATTTTTACGAATTTTAAAAATATTGTGGAAAGATAAGTAAAAGATGCAAAGAAATTATATATTGACAAAAAACTATATTGAATATTTAATATCCGAATCTTGTGTTGGCGCCCCCTAAGGCGTGCACTCGTATCTTTTGCATGCATCGCATTAAAGGTAGGACCGGCCCTGATTAATACTTAATTTCATATTTTAAGTGAATTAATTTGACATATTTGTTCATATGTGCATCATTCAATCTGCCATACATATACTGTATCTTAAATTATTTTAATTTATGGTACATCTCAGCTGCCTTTTGGCAGTAATAATGTAGAGTCTACATTGTAGACATTTCATTTTTCTTATTCATTATCATAAATTTATTATACATATTCTAATATTGACTAGGTTCATAAGTAAATTGAAATTTTTGGCAGATGGTAGTTTTCATTTATTTTCAATGCAAACAATGACATGTCGTTTTTTGCAATTTTTTCCATTTATTTCTACAATATTGCACATAAATCCCAGTACTTTATAATCACATACATCCTAGAAAAATTTTTTAACAAACTTAAGAAAGATCAAAATCCGAGTAGAGTAAAGGTAAAGGTAGAGCACCAGAAATAGGTAGAGTAATGATAAAGGTAGAGCACCATATATAGGTAGAGTAAAGGTAAAGGTAGAGCACCAGATATAGGTAGAGTAAAGGTAAAGGTAGAGCACCAGATATAGGTAGAGTAAAGGTAAAGGTAGAGCACCAGATATAGGTAAAGTAAAGGTCAAGGTAGAGCACCAGATATAGGTAGAGTAAAGGTAAATATAGAGCACCAGATATAGGTAGAGTAAAGGTAAAGGTAGAGCACCAGATATAGGTAGAGTAAAGGTAAAGGTAGAGCACCAGATATAAGTAGAGTAAAGGTAAAGGGAGAGCACCAGATATAGGTAGAGTAAAGGTAAAGGTAGAGCACCAGATATAGGTAGAGTAAAGGTAAAGGTAGAGCACCATATATAGGTAGAGTAAAGGTAAAGGTAGATAACCAGATATAGGTAGAGTAAAGGTAAAGGGAGAGCACCAGATATAGGTAGAGTAAAGGTAAAGGTGGAGCACCAGATATAGGTGGAGTAAAGGTAAAGGTAGAGCCCCAGATATAGGTAGAGTAAAGATAAAGGTAGAGCACCAGATATAGGTAGAGTAAAGGTAGAGCACCAGATATAGGTAGAGTAAAGGTAGAGCACCATATATAGGTAGAGTAAAGATAAAGGTAGAGCACCAGATATAGGTAGAGTAAAGGTAAAGGTGGAGCACCAGATATAGGTAGAGTAAAGGAGGAGTATACAGTGAATGCACGTAATTTAATATAAACTTTATATAATAGCAATAAAGCTCAAATTGATTCTACGTTTTAGTTAGAATACGTTTGTATGAGATAAAGACAAGGGCTGTTTTCAGGCTTTTCCCGGCAATTATTCGATTTTTTCTCGCCGTAAAAACCATCCTTGGACTTCAACGAACATTTAAAAAAAATAATTGGCCAAATTGGTCCAGGCTGTTGAATTATGCGCTTACCAACACATTTTGCGAATTATTTTTATATATAAGACATAAGAATGTGTCATATTTTATTGTAGTTAAAATGTGTGATTATGTTGCTTGAGATCGAAATACAATAAGTTGAATTATATTGTGTTCTCAATAATTAGTTAATAGTCAGCTAATAGTTATCAGAATTGGGTCAATCAAGATTTACCAGAATTTTTGCCATGATTCACAATAAATTCACAAACTTAATAGAGATGCCGTTTGACAGGTTCAGATCAATAATAATTAGTGCAAGTTTCATTGGAGATTATTGAAATGGGGTGGTTTCAATAATTTATGAGGTATTTATAAATCAGGTGGATTGATATATACAAGACTCGTTGCGCAAAATTTGAGTGATTGAGAAAATTGAAGATTTCGTGATATGGACATCTTAGACTAAGTAATAAAAGCTTTGTGTCGCTATTACTTGCAGATTTAATTAATTCGATCAAGACGACCAGTAAAAGTATCAATATATCGAGCATGTTGCAGGCGACAGATTTAAATGTACGCATGGTTTCTTACTTTTGAAGTAATAAGGATGATAATGTAGATGTTGAATCGTGGTTAGAAAGAATAGATGCGATTGCTGAGAGATATAGAGTGCCTAACATAAGATTGATTTGTTGGTTGGTGTCACGTTCGAGCAGACCAGCAAAAGACTGGTTTGATCTTCAGCAGATAACGCGACATTGCCATACGATAAGCTGAAGAGCATGATGCGCAAAGTTGTTGGGCATGGAGTACCCACAAAAGTTAGCAATTGTCGGTTTAAGAGCAGTGTAAAGTTGGGGAATAAGATTCATCAATTATATTATGGAGAAAATTGTGTGATGGAAAATTGTGTGGTGAAGAGACCACTGAATTAGTCTACAAGTGGAGTTGAAAATAGTAATAGTCAGCAAGTAGAGTCAGTATCAGGTGGTGATAATGATATAAAACGAAATGATGCAGAAGATAATAATGACGGAAAGAAGAACAAAGATGCAAAAGTAGTAAGAGATGCTGGAAAGGGAAGTGAATGATTACTTACGGGATCGCGAAGAGGAACAAAAACACTCACTCACTGACGAAAACGATATCAAAAATACATCGACAGAGGAGACTGCATCTGAGGAGTGAGCATTGAAAGATAATGCATTATTGCATAAAATATTGCAAAACTAGAAGTATTCAAGTGCATATAAAACAATTATTGTGGAAAAATGTTATTCAGAGAAGTATTTATCCTGTTTTTTTAGCCAACAGGTAAAAATACCGTGTTATTCAGAGTGTTATTAAGAGAAAGGACGTTAAAGGACAGTACTACTACGAAGAGCGAGTAGACGAAAAGAGTCCTAACAAAGAGTGTCTTTAACAAGTGTGCATTGAACATGAGTACGTTGAGGAAGAAATAAAGATTTAAATTAGGAAGCAGATGATGAAAAAGAGAAAAGATCTGGGAAATTAGGAGAGGCGAAATAGAAATGCGAAGTGAAAAATGGCTATGATAGAAATGGATGGCACCGGTACGAAATATTGCGTGCATTAATATGGATAAATAATGAAGTTAACACTAAGTTGACAATAGCCCATCGGATGGAGGATATGCAGGAGTGTTCCAAAGCATATTAGGACAAGAAGCAAAATGAGAACGTGAACACAACTGTCGGTATAAACAAGGAACTTGTGCCTAAGTTCAAGGAACCCTATGGTTTAGAAGCCGTTTTAAACCACGACGTGTATGAAGTGACCGACATTAAAGGATTTTTGTTAGGACATGTTCCGTTTACAGGAGTTGTAGACCCTACGCGAATGAAATCTTGGAGTGAATGATTCACTTGAAATTTATTTGAATATTTCGCTAACACAGGTTTATTATTTTACAACCGAGAACGATTGTGGTGTCAGATATGGCCGAACTGTTAGCGAAATATATTACTGTAGGTATATTTATGAATGGTATATAATAATGTAATTTAGTATTTAGCTATTGTAATAATATTTACTAATATCTTTAACTGGCTTTTAGTAATTTTAACATCTAAATAACAGTTTTTTTTACTAATAATTCAATATACACTATTACTTAAGTTCATATTTGAAGTGAATTAATTTGTCAAATTCTGTTCACATGTGCTCTATTGAACCTACGATCAACAAAATTATTGCAGTAAATAGAGAGGAAAAAAGCGTGTGCCCTGTGAATTTTTTTTACTGTGCTCCAATTTACTTGATATTTTGGAAATAGACTAATCTTTATCTCAAGTTCAGAAGTAAAAAAAATTTGCACTGCGTCACCACCCACCGCATTAATTGAATTATAACTCTTTTAATTCTGATTTTATTAGAACTTGTAATATACTATTTTAACGGTAATTAAATGAGCTATAACTTTCTCTATCATAAATTTTGCCGTAACTTCTTTTATTTTGAAAAGGGCGAAGAGTTAAAGGGCTTGAAAGATAGTATGGTTGGACAGCCGCCCACTCTTTAAACAATCATAACTCTATCAGTATTTGTGTAACAGAAAAATAATAAAAAGCAATAATTAGTCAGAAAAAAACTTTGAATTTTTATCTATATATCTTTATACGTATCTTTTATTCTTTCAGAGACATAATAATGAGAAATTGTTTTTTTAAATAGATTTTTTTACAAGAAATAATGAGTTTTTTCAAAACGTTTGTACTAAAGTTGTGGTATTTTCTAGAATCCATCAAGATCTTTTGAACCAAGTTAATTCTAGATAGAATACAATTATTTTTAATTTTTATGGAAAAGGCACTCATAAACTATTTGATTTGAATGAAAAAAAAACATTGTATGTGTTTTTTATTTGCATGATATATACTCATTTTACACTAATCCCAAGTAGAAATGTATCGTGGCCAGAGGGGTAAAATATCGTGGCGCAATATTCGAATCTTGTCTTTAGATGGACTGGATAATATTTGTTTTCAAAATTATGGAAAATTTGGAAAATTCATCGGAAAAGTGTTTTATATGGTTTATTACAAATAATAAACATGTTTCCCATCTGATTTACGCCTCTAATTTTATATTTACACGAATTATACACAATTTTTAAATGTGGGCGAAATCCAAGTTTTTTGTGGCTGACCAAGATTTGTTTCTTCAGTATTATCGAACTTGGGAAACACATGGTATTTATAAGGGTCACGAAAAAAAAATAACTGTAAATAATTAATTAGCACCAAAATCATGATTAAGGCTTTTAAAAAGTCATATGCTCGATCGCAATTAATAGTTTGATAAATTTTTCTTATAAATTCAATATAAATTTTAAATGTGGGTTTCATGCATTTTTTTCTGGGCGACCAAGATTCATTTCTTCAGTATTTTCAAACTTGGGAAATACATGGTATTTTTGAGGGTCACGAAAAAAATTAACTGTAAATAATTAATTAGCACCAAAATCATGATTAAGGCTTTTAAAAAGTCATATGCTCGATCGCAATTAATAGTTTGATACATTTTTCTTATAAATTCAATATAAATTTTGAATGTGGGTTTCATGCATTTTTTTCTGGGCGATCAAGATTCATTTTTTCAGTATTATCGAACTTGGGAAATACATGGTATTTATAAGGGTCACGAAAAAAAATAACTTTAAATAATTAATTAGCACCAAAACCATGATTAAAGCTTTCAAAAAATCAAATGCGTAATTAATCGTTTCATATAAATTTTATATAAATTCAATATAAATTGCAAATATTATATTCACATTCATTTTTCCTTTTTTATAGAACTTGGGAAATAAGTGGCATTTACATTGGTCAAGAAAATAATCAATTTTAAATCATCAATTAGCGCCAAAAACATCAATGGTGACTCTTAAAAAACATATTCTTGATAAGAATTAATTAATAGATAAATTAATTAAATCTATTATTAAACGTGAAGATATGCGAAAATTTTCATTTTCGATTTTCGTCCCATTACTATAACTACTCTACGGGAAGTTAAAAAGGGCATTGAATAATTTAACTATATTATATATTTATTAAATATAAATATTTATTTATTAACTATATTTAACGACATTGTAAATATGATATCAGTCAGTAAACAAAACAAAAATAAAATTATACAAGATTATAGTAGTACAAAAGTACCAGAATATATAAAAAATTTAAATAATATCTAATAAATGAGGGGTAAATATTGTTTATTTATATTGAGCTTATATTGGTTTTTTATGTAGGGTAAATATTGTTTATTTATATTAATCTTATATTGTTTTTCAATATTGGGCTTATATTAGTTTTGAATGAGATTTTAATATTGTTTATCAATATTGGTTTCATATGGGGCCTATATTGGTTTTAATATTGAATTTATATGGGAAAATGTTAACAGAATAATATTATAGCAATATTGGTAAACAATATAGAGCCCATATAAAGTACAATATTGCGCCACGATTCGTTTCTACTAGGGATATTGTTCCTAGAACACTTTCTAAAACACCGATTTATTTAGATTTTAATTGAAATAATTTTGTTCATTACATGGTTTTCGCTAAAAGGTGTATTTTTGAAGCTATTAACAAAAAAACGATAAAAAACGCAAAAAACAATGAATTTTTAGTAGCCAGTAACTTGAAGAGTATTTGCTTTTGTGAAAAACATTATTCAACATTTTTCTCTTACAAATAGTTCTTTTATCGATTTCCGACGTTATTTTGAAAAAAACTAAAATTACACCACTAAAATGGGATATTATTCCCCCAGTGTCAAAAGAGTCTATATTATTTTTACTTTTGAACTTGAAAGTAAGATGAACCTAATTCCAAAAATTTATACAAATTGGAGCAGAGTAAAAAAAGTCAGACCCAAAACGCTCCATTGACTTAAGTAAATATTCCGTATATAATGCCAAACATATGAATTTTTGACATAATGAAACTTCTAAATAATATTTTGATTAAGTAATTTTTTTGTATTGTGGTTTAGTAAGGCAAAACTCGACTGCATTAGTTAAAAAATAATAATCTGTCAAATTAATTATAAATGGTATACATTAATTATAAATAGTATAAATTAATTATAAGAGGTATATTCACAGACAGTCTACAGCAGATAGGCGCATGCGCAGACTGTTCATGTGCCAAATATATAATGTATCTTATATTATTTTAATTTTTAGTACATCTCTGCTGCTTGTTGTCAATATTAATGTAGACATTACTTTTTTGCTATTCTTAATCATAAATATATTATATTTTAATACTGTCTTAGCCTATAAGTGAATTGAAATGTTTGTCAATTGACAGTCTTCATTTGTTTTTAATATCAAAAAATGCCTAAAATATTTTGAAAGTCAAACTATGATAAGCGTTTTTTTTGTAATTTTTTTAATTTATTTCTACAATCTAATTATATTTCTGTGAATCAAAAAATCCTAAAAAAATCCCTTAACAAACTTCAAAAAGATGTATCAAAATCCGAATAATTGTTTAGGAGGATTATTCTTTCATACACCATTACTGAATTTTATATATAAGATATATATATATATATATATATATATATATATACTAGATGACCCGCCAGACGTTGTCTTGTACCCACCTCTACGTTTTTTTATTATCCTATACTAATATTTATACCGTTCAGTTAAAAATAATCATTATTGTTTTTCGAGTTACTATTTACACCAATATATGAGTGATGTTAAATGTAGTACTGTTTCAAATAAAATGATTATTCTCAATTCCCACAGTTAACACTTTAATTATCCCTTTAACAAATATTAAAACATGTTCAATAAAATTATATATTAAAAATCATACACTGCGATTTATAGAACAAATTTATTTCCAATAGCTCAATTCATTTTATTGAATTTAAGGGTTATACAATATTTTTAGACATACCTGTAGATGTGGATGTTTAAATGAATGATTTTTTGTTTATTCACGGCTAAAACATTGATTTTCCAAATTTATCACCATGTATTTATTGTCAAGCATAGATACACATGTTGAAAATTGAAATATTTTAAAAAGTATAACAAATTCAGAAAGCATTAATATATAGCATACGGTCAAGGTAAAATATCACCTTGGATTTTTCTACCCAAAATAATTGCTTCAATAATATTGCCTAGAATTTTTATAATTTCGTTCCATATTTTAACTGGCTTTTAGTATTTTAATATCTAAATTGCATTTTTCACACTAATAATTCAATATACATTATTACTTAAATTCATATTTGAAGTGAATTAATTTGTCAAATTTTGTTCACATGTGCTCTATTCAACCTACTACCAACAAAATTATTGCAGTAAGTGGAGAGGAAAAAAGCGTATGCCTAGCTAATCTTTATCTAAAGTTCAGAAGTGAAAACAATTTGCATTTCGTTACCACCCCCCGCATAATTTGGATTATAACTCTTTTAATTCTGATTTTATCATAACTTATAATATACTATTTTAAATGTGATTAAATGAGCTACAACTTTCTCTATCATAAATTTTACCGTAACTTCTCTTATTTTGAAACGGCGAAGGGTTAAAGGGTTCGAAAGACACTCCGGTTGGACAGCCGCGCACTCTTAAAACAATTAGAACTCTATCAATATTTGTGTAACAAAAAATAATAAGAAGCAATAATTAGTCTGAAAAATACCTTGAATTTTCATATATATAGTTTTATACGTATTCTTTCAGAGATAATATAATGAGAAATTATTTTTTTTTTGTTTATATTTATATAATTTTGTTCATTACATAATTTTCGTTAAAATGTATATTTTTGAAGATATTAGCAAAAAACGATGAAAAACGCAAAAAAGAAACAAATTTTCAGTAGCCAGTAACTTGAAAAGTATTTGCTTTTTTGAAAAACATTATTAAACATTTTTCTCTTATAATTAGTTCTTTTATCCACACCCAACGTTATTACACCACTGAAAAGAAATGGCATCCCCCCGGGTAGTGCAAAGGAGTCTAAATTGTTTTCACTTTTGAACTTGAGAGTAAGATGAGCCTAATTCCAAAATTGCAAACGAATTGGAAAACAGTAAAAAAAAGTTCAGGCCCAAAGCGCTGCATTGAGTAAATATTCCGTACAAAATGCCAACTATATGAATTTTTGACACAATGAAACTTCTAAATAATTTTTTGAATAAGTATTTTTTTTTTGTATTGTGACTTGGTATAGTAAGGCAAAACGACCGCAAATTGAATATTTTTGAGCGCAATCACTTATGGCTCGACTCCTTTGCACGAATTCGTACGGCGAATCTGTTCGCAAAGTGTGCTGAGAACACGATTCACCGTGCGCGTCAGACGCATGCGCAGACTGTCAGTCGCATGTTATATTATTTGCATCTTATATTATTTTAATTATGGCACATCTCAGCTGCTTTTCGACAATAATAATGTAGACATTACATTTTCTTTATTTTTAATCATGAATTTATTATATTTTAATATTGCCTTAGCCTATAAGTGAATAGAAATGTTTGTCAAATGACAGTTGTCATTTGTTTTTAATGTCAAACCATGCCTTAAATATTTTAAAGGTCAAACAATGATAAGCGGTTTTTCCATTTATTTCTACAATCTACCTATATTTCTATGAATCAAAACATTCTAGAAAATTTCCCGAACAAACTTCAGGAAGATTAATGAAAATTCGAATTATAGTTTAGGAGGATTAATGAAACTTACATTGTTACAGAAGAATTTTATATATAAGATATATATATATATATATATATATATATATATATATATATATATATAATAATTGTTTCTTGGGCATCCATCCAATAATTAAAAAACAGTTTTATTGAAAAATGTTTTTATTAAGGGAACATACGTTTCGGGTCTAGATTTGACCCATCTTCAGTGCTACAAATAAATATAACAGGGTTACAAATTAAAACAATATATAAAAAAAAAAAATATAATTACCGAAAAAATAAGTAGAACAATGTATATCAAAAGTATATATGAAAAACAAACATAAAATAAGCTAATGCAAAGAAACTCACCATACAAATAAATTTAAATTTTTTTTTTTTTTTTTTAAAATAACACAAAATTGTAACGAAAAAATAAACATGAAATAAAAAATTGAAAAGACGTCAAGTTATGAAATTTTTTTGAAAATTGTAAAATTAAAATAAATAATATGTTTTATTATAAAAAAGCTTATTCCAAACGAACATGTTGTTAATTTGGAGACTGAGTTACGTGTGTATAACGAAAGTAAAATGTGGGCCTACGTGTTTACAGCGGAAAATAGTGGAAACTGTATCGTCATTGGATGAGAGAACGGGATAGAGAGAATTTTAGTGGTTACAATTACGAAGAATTTCCCAGCGATCATGCGCAGTAGGAACATAGAAAAAATTTAAATGTGTAAGCCATCCATAATCAAACGGTTAAACATAACTGGATCAAAATGAAATAATATGTGGATCAAAATAAAAATATAGAAACATAATAAAACCATGATAGAACAATGTAAAAAATATGTGATAAACAGAATTTTATTAAGAAAAAGTAAAGATATTAACTGAAAACAATAATAGTTATGAAAAAAGTTATTATATAAACAAATATAACACAACATATATATGTATATATATATATATATATATATATATATATATACGCAACTTAATAAACATGTATATATATACATATACATCCAGCAAACATAAACATGTATATATTTACATATACACATACACATATATATACACATACATATATATATATATATATATATATATATATATATATATATAACATAAAAGAAATGTTAGGAAGTATTGCGCATATTGAAAGAATTATTCGAAGCATCGCGGTAAATATTGCAAAGAGAAGCCGAATCAATACGTTTGCTAATCGTTATCCAATAATTTTTGGATTGGTGAAATTAAAAGAATGTTTCAAGTTGGAGACGTGTTCGGTGATCATGGTTTTATTTTGTTTCCTGTTAAGACTATTAAGTTCGTGTTGGCGCATTCTTTTTGAGAGAAATTGTGAAGTTTCTCCAACATAACAACTTGAACAATCATTACAATCAATGACATATACGACGTTTGACGTGCGGGAAATAGGGGTAGGAGTTTTAAAATTAGTGTATAGGTCTGTGAGAGTGTGTCCAGTCGAACACACTAGTTTCAGACCAACGGATGAAAAAAGTTTTTTCCATGAGTGGAAAAGGCAATCAATGTACGGTAATGAGATGAAGGAATTGAGAGAAAGTGAATTTTCAGGAACAGGGTTAAGGGTTTGTGAAATGATGCTATTTTGTTGTGATTGGGAGGTAAATAAGGAAGATGTACGGAATTTATTACGAAGAAAAGGTAATCTATTATTAATTACTGAGCGTAAAAGTTGTAGTGGATAGGAATTATTTTGAAGGGTAGAATATATCAAATTGATATTTTTTTCCTAATGTGATGGATGAGAAAGAAGGATGGCATGGTCTAGTAAGTTGATGATAGATGCAATCTTAGTTGATTTGGGGTGATAGGAATGGTAGTTTAAATAACGTCCAGACCAAGTGGATTTTTGATACCAACATGTAGTGATGGAGCCGGTATTTATAAAAAGGGTAATATCTAAAAAATTAATGGAGTTGTTAAGTTGGGTCTCTACGGTAAAACAAAGGTGTGTGTCGAAATTATTAAAAGAATTTAGGAAATTGGTTATATTATGAGTAGGAATGCAAGTTAAAATGTCGTCAACGTAACGTTTGTAAAAAAGAGGTACATAAGACAAGGTATTAAGTGTAGAGTTCTCTAGAAACTGCATACAAAGTTCAGCAAGTGGGGCACTCAAACTGGAACCCATTGGAGTGCCAAATTTTTGTTTAAAAAAACAGTCGTTGAACGAATAATAAGTATTGGAAATAATGAATTTAATACATTTCAGGAACCAAGAAAAATTGAAATCTGTGTGTTTACTTTTATCAACCCATTTATGGTCTATGGCAGAGAGAATAAGGTCAGGTGAAATGTTAGTAAAGAGGGAAACAACATCTAAACTTATAAAGGAAAAATCAGATGGTACAATGAGGGAGTTAAGTTTGGGAATGAGTTCGAAGGAATTTTTTACAAAATGTGGGGAATCATGAGTGATATTGGATAAAATGGAACTAATGAATTTGGATAATTTACAAAGAGGGGAATTCAAGTCAGCAACTATTGGTCGAAGAGGAAAACCATCTTTGTGGATTTTGGGAAGACAATAAAGTTTTGGGGAAATGGGATTGTAGGTTTTTAATTGTAAGGAGAGAGGTTTGGGAATTTGCTTGTTTTCTATGAGTGAATCAATTAATTTCAAAGTATTCCGATTTATAAGGTACGGTGGGATCTGAATTTAAAGGTTCGTAAATGTTTGTATCAGCTAGGAGGGACATGAATTTGGAAATATAGTCAACCTTGTTCATGATAACCGTGATTGTCTTATGTACCTTGTCTTATGTACCTCTTTTTTACAAACGTTACGTTGACGACATTTTAACTTGCATTCCTACTCATAATATAACCAATTTCCTAAATTTTTTTAATAATTTCGACACACACCTTTGTTTTACCGTAGAGACCCAACTTAACAACTCCATTAATTTTTTAGATATTACCCTTTTTATAAATAACGGCTCCATCACTACATGTTGGTATCAAAAATCCACTTGGTCTGGACGTTATTTAAACTACCATTCCTATCACTCCCAATCCAAATATTCTACCCTTCAAAATAATTCCTATCCACTACAACTTTTACGCTCAGTAATTAATAATAGATTACATTTTCTTCGTAATAAATTCCGTACATCTTCCTTATTTACCTCCCAATCACAACAAAATAGCATCATTTCACAAACCCTTAACCCTGTTCCTGAAAATTCACTTTCTCTCAATTCCTTCATCTCATTACCGTACATTGATTGCCTTTTCCACTCATGGAAAAAACTTTTTTCATCCGTTGGTCTGAAACTAGTGTGTTCGACTGGACACACTCTCACAGACCTATACACTAATTTAAAAACTCCTACCCCTATTTCCCGCACGTCAAACGTCGTATATGTCATTGATTGTAATGATTGTTCAAGTTGTTATGTTGGAGAAACTTCACAATTTCTCTCAAAAAGAATGCGCCAACACGAACTTAATAGTCTTAACAGGAAACAAAATAAAACCATGATCACCGAACACGTCTCCAACTTTAAACATTCTTTTAATTTCACCAATCCAAGAATTATTCATCGAGAAGCCAACACTTTACGCAGGAAGTTCGCTGAGAGTATTTTTATACAAATATTACCTACGATTAATAAACGTTTTGATTCGGCTTCTCTTTGCAATATTTACCGCGATGCTTCGAATAATTTTTTCAATATGCGCAATACTTCCTAACATTTCTTTTATGTTATATATATATATATATATGTATGTATGTGTATATATATATATATATATATATATGTATGTGTATATGTATATATATATGTGCTATATTTGTTTATATAATAACTTTTTTCATAACTATTATTGTTTTCAGTTAATATCTTTACTTTTTCTTAAAAAAATTTTGTTTATCACATATTTTTTACATTGTTCTATCATGGTTTTATTATGTTTCTATATTTTTATTTTGATCCACATATTATTTCATTTTGATCCAGTTATGTTTAACCGTTTGATTATGGATGGCTTACACATTTAAATTTTTTCTATGTTCCTACTGCGCATGATCGCTGGGAAATTCTTCGTAATTGTAACCACTAAAATTCTCTCTATCCCGTTCTCTCATCCAATGACGATACAGTTTCCACTATTTTTCGCTGTAAACACGTAGGCCCACATTTTACTTTCGTTACACACACGTAACTCAGTCTCCAAACTAACAACATGTTCGTTTGGAATAAGCTTTTTTATAATAAAACATATTATTTATTTTAATTTTACAATTTTCAAAAAATTTTCATAACTTGACGTCTTTTCAATTTTTTATTTCATGTTTATTTTTTCGTTACAATTTTGTGTTGTTTCTTTGTGTTATTTTTTAAAAAAAATTTTTTTTTTAATTTATTTGTATGGCGAGTTTCTTTGCATTAGCTTATTTTATGTTTGTTTTTCATAACAACATTGAAAAACATTTTTCAATAAAACTGTTTTTTAATTATTGGATGGATGCCCAAGAAACAATTTTATCATATTATTTCACCATCTGAAGAAAAACCTCTCGCTCTTTATATATATATATATATATATATATATATATATATATATATATATATATATATATATATATATATATATATATATATATATCTAAATAAAGTATAGATTTTTGAAACATCTTTTTTTTTCCATACGTTTCGACGTAAAATTCTACGTCATCGTCAGTGGTTCTACAATTTTGAAAAAAACAGAAAGGAAAACGTTAAAAACTAAATATACACAGAGCAAGAATAAAAAAAAAGATTTAACTAAAAAGGCAGACTAATTATATCTAAACCTTAAATTAAAATAATGCATAAAACATTACTTGAAATTCTCAGGAATTTCTGATTTATAGAAATATAGTTAGATTGTAGATATAAATGGAAAAAAATACAAAACACAGCTTGTCTATATTATTGACATTGAAAAAATTTAAGGCATTGTTTGACATTAAAAACAAATGAAGACTGTCATCTGCCAAACATTTTAATTCACTTATAGGCTAAGACAACATTAAAATATAATATATTCATGATTATGACTAAGAAAAATGTGATGTCTACATTATTATTGCCGAAAAGCAGCTGAGATGTGCCAAAATTAAATAATATAAGATATAGTCAACATGCCCCTGACAGGTGATGCAGTTTGCGCATGCGTCGGACGGTTGTGGAATTTGACAGATTATTATTTTTTAACTAATGCAGTCGTGTTTTGCCTTACTTCAGTAAATCGCAATACAAACAAATTACTTATTCAAAAAATTATTTAAAAGTTTCATTGTGTAAAAAATTCACATGTTTGGCATTGGATACGAAATATCAAATCAAGAGCGTTTTGGGTCTGATTTTTTTACTGTGCTCCAATTTCTATGAAATTTTGGAATTAGGTTCATCTTAATCTCAAGTTCAAAAGTGAGAATAATTTAGACTCCATTGCCACTTCCCGGGGGAACGACATTCCTTTCGGTGGTATAATTTTATTTTTAACAAACGTCAAAATCTACTCATTTTCTCAAACTTTGATAAATTTTTAAAATTAAACTACTTGTCATAAGGCCGTAATATGTCAGTAGTTTCTGTAAGACCATGATATATATCACCAAAAAAAGTTCTATGAAAATCGGCTTAAATTTTAGAAAATTAAAATTAGAAAACGGCTCGGTAGATTTTCACCTAAAACTAATCAGTATCATTCCCAACTAATATCTTTCGAACTGTTTTTGATTTTTTAAAATCGATTCGTTAGTATGATCTTAAATGTAGACGAAAAGTTTAACACTTTTTTCCAAATTACAAAGAAACGGCTCGGCAGGTCGTCGCACAAAACTGTCAAACGATAGTCCTCATTGAGATATATCAAAGAGACTTCTAAGTTTCCGAAATCGGTTCAGGCATTTTTGAGCAAACGTCGATGAATGGTCTAATTTTGACAAATGCCAAAAAGACTGTACCAATTTTTGCAAACTTTGAACAATTTTTAAAATTAAACGACTTGTCGTAGGGCCGTAATATTTTAGTATGATCTATAAAGACTATGGTATCTACCGTAAAAAAAATCTTTTTTTTTTCTTTTTTAATACCTTATTACAAGAAAACGACCCGGCTGATTTATACAAAAAACTAATCACCACGATTCCCAACCAATATCTTTCGAACAGTTTTTGAATTTTCAAAATCGATTCAGAATTGCGGGCTAAAACGTGTACGAAAAAATTTTCATTTTTCTGCGATTTATTTTATCTGTTCACAAACACACACACACGCATACTTTTTCCAAATTTGGTCTCATTTGATTCAGAATGGTTTAAAACGTCGAGAAAACATAAAATTAGCGAATTGGATTTTTTTATGAAAACATGAACTTCTCTTTCGAGAAGTTGAAAAATAGTATGAGACTTTTTAAAAATTTATTTAAACTTTATACGTTTCAGCTAGCATTTGTATACTAATATAATAAATGAAAACATTATTAATCCATGGTATGTGCCCAGTGGTATAACATATATTTTTATCATTACAATCGGCAAAACAACAAATAAACATAAATAACTTTTGATAAGTTGTTGAAACTATGTATTTACTATTCGGATTCCAAGATAGAAATGTCAGGTTTTTTCTTGAAGCAATTCTTAACATGTGTTGAACTTTTGCAAGAAAAAAAGCGAAGGGACCTTGCCATTTTTTAATAAATTTTGACACGCTATTTAGGAACCACGCATTTGTTTCGTTCAGGGCCGTGCAAAAACAACTCCTCAGCAAATATTTTTTTAATTACGTTCTCTTCAAAACATATGTATTTTGTACACAATATATTATGATTAAGATTATTAACTTCCTGTAGGGTAAGTTGTTGTAATCGTCCAAAAAACAAAATTGAAATTTTTTACATTTCTCGACGTTTTGAAGGTTTTTGATCATTTTGGCATACCTCAGAAAAAATGGGTGTGTGTGTATGTGTGTTTTGTGTGTCCGCATTTTTTCGTTCACGTTTTCGGGCGCACGGATCAACCAATTTGAATGGTTCAAAAAACACTCGATTTCTATTGATAGGGAGATGTGCTCATTAGTTTTTGATAAAGGCAAGTCCAGCAGTTACGGAGATAAAGAACAAAGAGTGCAGAAAATAGAAATCGAGTTTTTGAGAGAACGGAGCATCCGATTTGAATCATCTAAAAAACATTCAATTAGTAATGATTGGGAGAAATGGTTTTTAGCAAAAGCAGGCCTAGCCATTTCGAAGATACAGAGCTAAATGTGCAAAAAAATTGCAGTTTTTGAGAGAACTAAGCGTCCGATTTGAATAATTCAAAGAACTTTCTGCTTGTTTTAACAAAATTATTGATTTTGTAAAAAAATCGTTTCAAATTTTTTTAATTTAAAAAAAAAAAATTGTATATCGAAAATAATTCAGATTTTATTTTTAATTCTGACTAAAGTTCTAATATACTTTAAAGTTTAAACATTTAATTTCAACTTTGCAATTCAGTTTATATAATTCTTATAAATATTTAACGATATTACAGAATTTATAATAATCAGTTTGAAAACAATTATTATTCTTCGAACATTTCGTTACGGTACGGGAAGTTCCAGCAATTTGCCTTGACGCACGATGCCGTGCGCCCCACTAGTTTATATTCTCGGTTAAAATCGTCTTAAATTGCTTCGGATTTTTTGAGTTATTTTTATGTTGATGAAGGCGTTTACTCAGGTTTCGGCTAATTTCTCCGATATAAAAGAGTTCGCAACTAATGGGTCGCATGACATCGTGCCTTAAGGCAAATTGGTGAAACTTCCCGTACCAAAAATTATTTTTTTTTAAAAAAGATTAACATTTTTGAAAGTAATTTACTCTAAAAAAATGAGATTTTTGAGAAACTATAAATTTTTGACAAAAATTTACTTTTTTTGAAAAAAAAAGACTTTTTGAACAAAAATTTATTTTGAAATATTTTGGAAATTCTGAACTTTTTTTCAAAGCAATCGTACTGCTTTAACAGCATAGAGATGAAATATAGAAGCGCGTAAGCGCGGCGTTGCCGTCTAACGGATAAACATTGGTACGGAACCCATATGAATGTACACAAAATTTATACTTATTGGTAAAATCACTATAAAATATCTGATAATTTGATGTGCATATGTCTAATGATCATTTTTGACCGCCAAATAGCATTTTTTTTACTTTTTTTACTAGATCTCTGAAACCGCTAGACCTGTCTTCATGAAAATTTGATCAGTTCTTCACCTTGTTAATACAAGTAAAATGTTTTTTGAATTATTCAAATCGGATGCTCCGTTCTCTTGATAACTGAGTTACCGTTTTTGGCACTTTTTGCCCCATATCTTCGGCCCCATTAGTTTTGCCAAAAACTAATCAGCACGTCTCCTTATCAATACGAATCGAATGTTTTTTGAATTATTCAAATCGCTTCATCCTTGTTCCCGAAATCGTCGACGAAAATTTGTATCCGCACACACACACATATACGCACATACACACACACATACACACATACACATACACACACATACACACATACACACACACATACACACACACATATACATCAATTTTTTCTAAGGTATGCCAAAATGTTCAGAAGGTTTTGAAACGTAAAGATATATAAAAATTTTCATTTTCGATTTTTTTGCGATTACTATAATTTGCCCTACGGGAAGTTAATAGAGCAATTAATCTGATATAAGATGTTCCTGAGGTGGTCGGTATTAAACTTAGATTTAATTTGTGAAAAAAAGGAATTAAGAGTTGTATCGCAAATACATACCAACAAAATGCCACATTGTTGAAACAGTTTTTTCCACGAGAAATATAAATCTTTTACGTACGGTAGGCAAATGACACCAGTATATGACTCCAAGTCTAAATGATTTTTATGGTCGGAGAGGTCGTTTTGTTTGTTGAAAATGTAGTTTTGTCTGTTATTTATTACTAAGTTAATTACGTTTGTAGGGTACGAGTTATTTTTTAGTAATTACCAGGCCAATGTTGGTCCAGGTCCACAATTTTTTATTAGATAGTAGGAATGCGTGGTCTGTTAAATGTATTATTGTTGCTATTTTATTTTAAGTGGTAATATATGTATCGTCCGAGTTGGTTTCTGGTACCAGTTAGTATATGTCTAGAAAGCTAATCGAATTCATTATCTCTAAACTGTTGTTTTTTATTAAAGTTGTTAAAATTGTCGGGAAGGATGTTAATATCTTTTTCTGGAATACAAGTAATAATATCATCTGCATAGCGGAAATTAAAGATTTGTTTATTATAATCTTTGAATATTTTGTTTTTGATGTATGTAAGGAAATTTCTACTAATGAGGGAGATGCGGGCGAACCCATTGGGTTGCTAAAAATTTGGCAATAAAAGAAACCATTAAATTCGAAATTGGTGTTACAGATGATGAATTTGATAAATAATAGGTATAATGCGGTGTGAAGACTAATTTCAGTCTATTTGATAGTAATGGAATTTAGTATTGAGTCTAGTGGAGCATTTTTAAATAAAGATATAACATCTAGGCTAATTAGTTTATAATTATTAAGAATGAAAATGATATTGAGATGTTTGACAAACTCGAACAGATTTTTTATATAACATCTCAATAACATTACCATCCCTAATAATTATAAACTAATTAGCCTAGATGTCATATCTAATCTATAAATATGACCGTGAAGAATGTTTACTTTTTAATTTAAAATTTTTTGTAGAAGCGTAATTTAAAATTAAACAATGGCCTACGGCTCATATATCAAATGTCAAATGGTTTTGACAGATCATTTTCAATTAATTTTAATAATGGAGTTTTATTTATATAAAGGAATTTAATGGAGTAAAGTCGCAAGTGTTATTAGAAACTCAAAATATCAACTTTTTTGAAATGGTAATATAAAAATAAACTTTTTGGCTTTACGGCACTTTTTGTTTGCAAATCATATTTTTGCAAATATACTACTTATTTGAATTCATTGAAATAAGTAGTATATAAGTAACAATTCAAATTAGCAAATATATATACTTATTTGAGTTCATAAAATATTTTTTATATTATATTATTAGTTTTATTAACGTTATTTAAATTAAGATCCTAAATTTGGAATCAATTGAAGGAGTCATTATCGAATAACTTCTTTCGAGTTATAACATTCAATCATTTAAATAAGAAGGTAAGCTGATAATACAAATAACTACGGTGGAAAACACTACTGTAAAAATGTCATTAATGTCAATGCACAAAATTGCAACTTTTCTGGAAATATTGTGAAAATTGATTATAAAGCTCGCATTCTATTAAATGTATAAACAGTTTCAGAATTAGAATGAGTTTATCAGAAAAATGATTCACTATGTTTATATGTTTAAGGCACGACACAAGTCCTACAATTTTGAACTAAATTTTGAAGGAACTCCTACCAAACGATATGTCAAAATCTATGCATTTTAGACAAAGTCAGACATCGTTCATGTTTTATTAAAATATTCTGCAAATTGAAAAAGATAAAAATCTTCAGCTTTGGAAGTTTGTATTAAATTAAACCATTTGATAATGCATTATAAAATATAATTCACTAATGGTTATTTTCCACTAATTTTGAAAAAAAAACTGGTAAAGTTTGCTATGAATTTATCGAAGAATGGATAGTTATATGTATACGGCGGCACCCAAGTGCAGCCCTGCAATTAGTACGATCCTGCCGTACCTCGTGATTGTCCTGCATGATGCGCACGCATCAAGACGGCTCAATAAAAGAGGACAGACCAACGGCAAAAGTCCTCTTCTACTTTTGGAGGCCAACAGGGACAGGCCAATACATAAATTGTATTAATATTTTATAATAATAAATAGTAGTGAAAAATCAAACTCTTGTTATTCAACAATCACTTCAATGGTGACACCCAACGTGAGCATCCAACGTGACAAGGTCAGGTGAAGTAAAACAAGTATCTATCTGGCGTGAGTAAACAAAACATTCAAGAACATACATAAGTGCATAAAATCTATGGCTATTGGCTTTTTATTCATATCAATAGTTCTCGAACAAAAGGAAGAGCATTTAATCAACAACAATTGCCGCATATTTTATTAATATTACATAGTTTATTCACTAATCTGTCCGCCAAGAACAAGCAAGTTAACATTTCTTTCTACCAGCGACAAGCTACATCGCAAAAAGCCATACACTCAACCGCTAACTTACCAGCGAAGGGCTGCATACACTCAACCGCTAACTCACCAGCGAAGGGCCACATACACTCAACCGCTAACTCAACAGCGAAGGGCCAAACATACACTCAGCCGCTAACACACCAGCGAAGGGCCACATACACTCAGCCGCTAACTCACCAGCGAAGGGCCACATACACTCAACCCCTAACTCACTAGCAAAGGGCCACATACACTCAACCACTAACTCACCAGCGACGGGCCACATACACTCAACCGCTAACTCACCAGCGAAGGGCCACGTACACTCAACCGCTAACTCCCCAGCAAAGGCCCACAAAACCTTTAGCTCATCAGCAACATCAGAACATCAATCGACAGGCAACACAGCTACTAGCCAATGCAGAATGCACTAAAAGCAACTCTATTGTCCCATGAGAAACATTCATGGATAGATCCCTTATCGTAATTATTGTTGAGCTTTAGAACATCTGAGACTTATAAGCTGGATATGTATACCCAGCCTAAATCTTTCTCCAAAGAAATAAGTAATAATAATAAGTAATAATAATATTAATTATAGAACACAACCATTCTTTTCCTTTCTCTATAGGGGGGCTGTGCTGCGGCACCCAAGTGCAGCCCTGCAATTAGTACGATCCTGCCGTACCTCGTGATTGTCCTGCATGATGCGCACGCATCAAGACGGCCGAATAAAAGAGGAAAGACCAACGGCAAAAGTTCTCTTCTCTCTTGGTCTCTAAGACCAATTAACTGTTGATTTTTTTCTCAAAAATCTAGAATCATTTTGTTATTTTTTGCAAAAAAAGAAAACCTTCGATCAGGCCCAGGATTATCTATCTATAAAACTATTTTTTTTATTTTATTGATTTTAGATGAATCTTTAAGGTGTTATGATGGTCACCGCCAGGACCGTTTTTTTAAACAGGGTCAACAAAAACAACTATAACTTTGGGAATATTTATTATTTTTTTTTTTAATTTTTGTTACTTCAAGTCAAAACATTGTATAATAATGTCGTATTAATATTTTTGTAAAAAACATCGTCTAATAACAAAAACAATACTGAAAATTCTCATTTTTTCGTGCCTTCAAGTACCCCTAACCCCTTAAAACTCAATTTGACAGATTATTATTTTTTAATTAATGCAGTCGTGTTTTGCTTCACTTTACTGAATCACAATACAAAAAAACTTATTCAAAAAATTATTTAGAAGTTTCATTGTGTCAAAAATTCATATGCTTGGCACTGGATACGGAATATTTACTCAAGTCCATGGAGCGTTTTTGGGCTGAACTTTCGTACTAATTTGTATAAAATTTTGGAATTGCATTCATCTTATTCTCAAGTTCAAAAGTGAAAGTAATTTAGACTCCGCGAGTGGATGACACCATTTTTCAGTGCTTTCATTTGTTTTTAAAATAACATCGAACATCGATAGAAGAACTAATTATAAGAAAAATATGTTTTATAATGGTTTTCAAAAAAGTAAATAGTTTTCAAGTTACTGGCTACTAAAAATTCGTTTCTTTTTGGCGTTTTCATCGTTTTTTCTTGCAAATATCCTCAAAAATATACATTTTAAGGGGGTCTTCCTATGGGACGGCCTGTTGTTCAGGGATATTTTAGGATTTTTTTTCTACGACCAGTAAATATTTAGAGCTTCAAGTTTTTTTATCATTTATTAACACATATTTGGACAGTATAAATATAAAATTTCAGCTAAAAATATTCAGTCAAACTAGAGTTACAGCGCTCTGAATACCCCCGCCTCGAAAAAAAGCTCCTACTTCCTCCATGATTCCAGCTGATCGGTTTATCTGAAAAAAAAAAATAAACGGCGTTTTAATTTGTAGGCTTAAAAGCACGGAATGACCTATAATCAATGAATCAATCATATGAATATAAAAAAATTGGATTTTTGATAGACATTTGAAATAAAAGTTGCAAATTAGGCGTTTTTTTGTTTTTTGCTATAAAAAATCAAGTTTTTTGATTGATAATAGTTCATTCCATGCGTTTAAACATATTGAGTGTGCCCTGTAAATTTCAAGTAATTCGGTCCAGCCGTTTCTGAGATACAATGGAGGAAAGTTTGAAAAACACAGTTTTGAGAAAAACGCATTTAAAGTTTCAAGTCCGTTAAAAACTATTAAAATATCAACTTACTCTCAATCGGCGATGTCTGGTCCATAGAGTATTCCTTCCTCTTCCTCGTGAAACTTTTTTGAAGCAGATTGTTCAGCTCTTAAGTCAATCCTCGCTTGTTTAACGACATCACTTACGCGCCGCTCAGAACGTAAGATTAGCTTTTCATCCCGTTTCTCAACATACGCTTGGGCTTCACGACCAACAGGGCATCCCATAATCGACATAACTTTTAAAATACCTTGAAAACCTTCATTAAAGATAATAACTGCTAAGTAGCTAGCAATTTCAACAATTTTGGGACCAGAATGAAGATGTTTAGGAGCGAAAGTCCAAATCAAAGAATTTAAAGATTCGTTATTGTTTTGTGTCTCTGCTCCTAAACAAACTTTGTATAAACGGATATATGAATAAAAGGGAGGCCGGGTATAAAGCTGACGGTACACAATAGGCCCGGGCTCTAACTGCCAACTCAGCGCTCCAAACCGCTCTTTCTTTTACCTGCTGTATCTTTAAAACGACTTCGAATTTTCTAAAATCGCTTTACTACCGTATTCTAGACATGTTAAGGGAGCAATTTATGAAAAAAAATCGATTTTTTCAACCCATCACATAGGAAGACCCCCTTAACGCAAATCGTATAATGAACAGAATTATATCAATTATAATCTTAACAGGTGTTTTATAACGGGTTCTGGTAAAATGTGTACTGCTAAGGGCCTGTTTTTTATTTACATCAAATAATCATATGAGTGCCATTTCCAACAAAATTAAAACTAATCGTATTTCATTTAGAATTAACTTGGTTCAAGAGATTCCAAAATATCATGCAAACAAGTAATAATGTATATCGAATTATTATTAAGAACAATGTAATTTATATATTATTATTACTGAAAACAATTAATAAATAGTACGAGAATATAAAAATTATAGGCAACATTATTGAAGCAATTATTTTGAGTGAAAAAATCCAAGGTGATATTGTACCTTTACCGCGGATACTATAGGGTCCGCCAAATAACTTTTTTTTAAAAAATGCTATAAAAAAACTACTGAATGTTTTGTCAAATTTATTTTTTTATTTGAAAGTGTATTCCTTCCGGTAAATAATGGCTTCAACTCCTGAACCAATTGGACTTTGTATGGCGTCATGCCAAGGTCTTTATGCAAAATTCGTCTCAATGATGTCTCCGAAATGTCCAATTGTTGAGAACGACGGTGAATTGATGTTGATGGCGCTTCACGCACAATTTCTGCCACAGCAGCAATATTCTCGGGTGTACGCACTGTTTTTGGTTTTTCACGTTGGTTTATCGATGAGGATGCCAGTTTCTTTCACTTTTTTTCACAAGATAACAAAAATACGAAGCTGACGGTGCTTCTTTTCTTCCAAAATCCGTACGCAATCTGCAATATTACCATGATTTTCAAAGTAATGTCGCAATATTTCCCAGTATTGTTCAAGCGTATACACAACCATATTCGTTCAGCGGAAGGATAAAACTAATTATCTGTCAAATTAGACATGAGCTAAGTGTTACCATTCACGAAATAAGCACTAGTTGAAAAAAAGAGTTAGATGGCGGATTTGTTATACTGTTCAATAAAATGTAGTGTTAATTTCTAATATACTACTTTATTGAACCTTTTTCAATATTTGTTTGTTTGATGATTTTACGTGGCTGATTTGAATTTCACAGTATATTCAAAGTGTTAAGTGTGGGTTCTGAGACTCATCATTTTATTTAAAGCAGTTCTACATTTAAGATCACTCATATTGATGTATATGCAATATGCATTACGGTATAATAGACTGTATTGTAAAAAACATTAATGTAATATAATATGGTAAATTTAACTAAATATCATTACAGCTGTATAAGTTGAACCTGCAAAAGGTTTAGTTTCATATTCGAATAACACTTTTCAAACTTCTATAATCGGGCAATTCCAACTAATATAAAAAGCCAATGCAGGCACTAGTACTTCATTCAGTTCTATTCAGTTGTTAATTCTATTGTTAGTTCAGTATATCGTTCAGTAGTTCAATAAGCAATTTAGTTCAAACAGTTTTCATCATCCTATTCAGTTAGTGTTATCAGTTGTTTACATTCCATTGTGTGTCAAGTCGATCAGTTATTTTTTATTTTTATTTTTATCAGTATGTTCGAATTCATTTTCAATATCACAACCCGACCATGCTGATGTGTCCAGACCTCTTCAAGCAGCTGCCGACTTGGACTTCTAAACTTACAAATAACATTTGTATTCGATATTAATATTATTTCTTATTATTTTGATTTATATAAAATGTATATAGAATATGTCCAGTTTTATTGTATAGTTAGTTTAATTATTACGGCTTATATAGAAGCACTTTATTTTTAATATATATTTCATTCAATTATTTTTGTTTTCTAAATACTCCGAAAGAGGTTGAATAACCGCCCAACCTTACCATTTGGTCCTTCGAGGCGGATCCTTATTATTATTCGGATTAATTAGGTGTATCCAGTAGACAAAAATTTATATAATAATTACGCCTAAAATTGATAATGATGCAGAAGTTGTACGATTAACAGCAAAGAGAGAAATGTACAATCATTCAAGAAATGTACGATCTATCGCAACAGATTGATAAAACTTCAAATAAGTCACATTTTCTTTAAAATTTATATATTATGGTAAATGCTTGAGAACATTTTTGCAATAAAATTAAAAATTAACATATCAAAATAATCCTAGTTACATTCCGGAATATTCCGAAATAAAGGCACTTGAAACAATTTATGCCAAAATAAAACACGTTGAGAAATTGTTAAATAATAAAAATCTGTACACATGTTCAACTAAAGACAGTGTACCGAAACAGTATTTAACGTGCATTGAAGTACCTAAATTCTCAGGTGATATTCAACAATAGCCATTGTTTTTTGAAACTTTTAATTCACTGATTTATGAAAATACCAAGTTAGATAATGTACACAAATTTCATATTTTAAAAGGGGCGATACAAGGTCCGGTATTAAAAATATTTCATTCGATACTACCGATCGCTAATAATTATCAAATTCTTTGAGAAGCGCTTATCAAAAATATCAAAATAAACGTTGCTTAGCCACAAATTACTATAAACAGCTTGTATCATTCAAAACCATTTCTTTTGGACAAATAAATTTATTCCTTGAACAATTTGATACTGCGATGCAAGCGCTTTCCCAACTAAAAATTCCAGACGTCTATGATTTCCTAATAATGTCACTGACGTTCTCAAAACTCGATCCAGTGTTACAAGAAAATTTCGAGCATTTTTATCAAGGAGATTTTCCCAAATATCATGACCTCCTGAAGTTTCTGCAAAAATCACAACAAGCAAAAAAGCAAGTATATGGTATGAACAATAATCACGCAAATGATAAACCAAAATACGAAAACACTAAAATTAGCTAATCATTTTTGCTGAAAAATAAATACAACAAATGCTTTGTGTATCGGGAACAACATACACTGTTCACATGTTTGAAATTTCTAGATTTGAGTGTACCTGTTCGGCGATTCCTGAATCAGAAATTCAATCTATGCGACAATTGTTTGGGTCATAAAATAACGACTACATGTCGATCAAATAAATCCTCTTTATTATGTAACAAACGACATCACTCGTTGTTGCATACTGATAAGAATCTTGCGAATACATCAAAATAATCTTTCTAACTCTATATCAAATAGTTCGATTTTATGAGTATTTAATAACAACAAACCAGCACTTCATATTACCATATTGCCAAGAGCAATAATAAAAGTTACTACTAAAATCTGGGAATACATTTAGATAGAAGACTAACCTGGCATGAACATTTTCTAAAGAAGCGCCAGCAGCTTGAATTAACACGTAGGCAACTAAATTGGTTAATGGGCTGGAAATCACAAGTCACAATAGAAAATTAACTCCTAATACACAAGACAATTATTAAACCAATATGGTCCTACGGCCCACAACTATGGGGTGCGGCCAGTAAATCGAACATAACTATTCTACAAAGGTTCCAAAATAAAATTTTGAAAAAAATCGTGAACGCTCCAAAATACGTTCCCAATTGGTTAATACATCAAAATCTCAGAATTCAAACTATAGAAGAAGAAATTAGTCTTTACTGCACCAGATACAAAGCTCGGCTAAGTCATCATTCAAATGAATTAGCGTTAGATCTGCTCAAGCCTTAACCACCAAAGCGTCTCAAAAAAAGAATCTGCAATTATTTACTATAAAATATCACATAACATCTAAGAAGGTGCTATCCTTCTCACGCAGGGAATTACAACTAAGGTGCTAAGGAGGATAGCTATCCTTCTCACGCAGTCAAATAATATATACTTTGTATAGCTTGCTGTGAAAAATAAATCAATATATATATATATATATATATATATATATATATATATATATATATAGAAAAACAGAAGTACTTAGGTTTAACTGGACTAGGTCTTGTGGAAACTCTCTATTCAACCTGTTGGGCTGGCGAATCTCTTAGAATGCACGTCAATTCTATTTTTATATTCAAAAGCAGTCACTGAAATTTGTTCTGCTACTGTGAGCAAACCTGTGTCTTGGTTAATTTTTCATATTGGCGTGTAACGAGAAGCATTTAAATTTTTTTTCAGAAATATATTTTGAGTACTTTGGATTATGTTCAAGATACTCTTTTTTGCAGTAACACAAAGCTGAATTTCGTAGGTCCGCACGGATCCGATCTCCGCCTTATATGTTAGCATTAATTAGTAATGACGTAACCAAACAACTAATATGAAATATGACAAACATTCTTTGCAGAATCGACAAAAATAAAAGTCATCACATATGCATTAACGAAGAATAAGGTATCGCAAAATACATAGTTTGAAATCGTGGAAGAAAGTAGAATTTTCATCTCGGTTATCTGTAGACTGAGATTTGGATACACTTTCTGCAAGAACCACTTGAAAAGAATAAGAATAACGGACTCAGCATGCGATTGCGGAAGCGGAGAGGAAACAATAGATCACCTGTTCTGGAAATGCAACTTATTCCAAAACGAAAGAAGATCATTAATAATAAATTTACTCAAAGAGAATGTTATTTTCCCAATCAATGTACAAACATTAGTAGCTAGTAATAATTTAAAAATTTATAAATAAGGTAAACGTACCATAATACGGGATATCAAGGAACGTTTGACTTTAAAGACAAATTTTAGAGAAAATAGGAAAGGGGACGAACTAAATCTGTTATATTTTATTAATTAGACTTTTCGGATTATTATAAAACAAGATTTTTCGACGTAGAACGTCATTTATAGAAATAATCGGCATTTTGCTGAACCACGCGTTTGTCCCTAATTCCGTGATAAAAATCGGCTCGTGAAGATAATGCCGGGAGTCGTTGTACGTTATTCCGTGATAGCGCTCGAAGCATACATTTTTGATCGTATTGCCTTGATAAATATAGTTGAAGGATTATAAAAAGTACGGTTAATTATGAAATAATACTTTGATATGATTTTAAACATTTATTTAGTTTTATAAAAGTCATAAAATTATAAGAAGTTGGAAAACTTCTAAAATAAAAATAAAATAAAAGCTGGTATTATTATAGTAATAACTGTATAATAATCATTATCAATACTGTTTCGGTAAATCAAATAAATGAAACAATAAAGGAATAATTTTTAACGGCAATTAAACAAAAATATAAACTTAAAATAAATATAAAATTTAAACTCAAAATAAAAAAATTAAACATGAAATAAAAGTTACAATTCTGTCAACAAACTTAAATTTTTAAAGACTTTAAAATAATCTTTAAAGACTTTCAAGTTAACAATAACTACTAGCTTAAATTAGGTTTGATTGGGAATTTTGTATGTTTTAGAAGCTTTAAAATACATTTAATATAATATGGCAAATTTCTTTTAAAGCCTTTTTCAGGGTTTTGAGTGAATATTTAATTGGAGTCATCGTTCTTTGAAAAACTGAAAGACCGATTTAAAATCATACTCAAATAAATTTACTTATATTGAATATAATTAACAATTAATAAACAATTAATAGCATGAGTCACCCAATAAAGTCACTCGTGAATTGTTCATCATTGTACTTGTATTTACGTGAAAATGGCTGCAATGTAAGGCGCAGGTGTTGCGTGAAGGTCTAGCGGTTTGGGAGATCTAGTAAAAAAGTGAAAAAAATGCCATTTGACAAAAATTTATTGTTGTTACTGGAGCAGAACTTTTTATAACTTCGCATCAAATTACTCCTAGTGGGAAATACAAAATCACCGACGGCAGGAAAAGTGACCCATTTAATCGACGCAACTGTTAAAACCCTGCGAAAGCAACATTATATTCTATTTTAAGATTTTCTAGACCTCATGGAGCCTCTTCTAGACCTCACAAGGTAAAGCATTCAACACAAAACATATCAATCAACACCAGGGCTTCCCACTTTTGCTAAACTAGAACGGCTTAATGCAAAACGCCTTTAAATAGCTTAATTTGAAACCGAATTTGAAAAAATGCTGAGATTCGAAATCGCTGGACGATCATGTAATCGCAAAGATTACAGGGCATTCAACGTACTGTTCTAGACAGATACCCAGTAAAGAACATTTACGCTGTATCTTCTAGGCATATTTTTTTTTTCAAAAATCGACTTAGTAAAGACTTACAACCAAATTTCTGTCAACAAGGATGATATTCTAATAGCAATCACGACACCTTTCGGCTTTTTCGAATTTACCTATGTGGTTTTGGGACTTTGTAATGCAGACAAAGGTTTTTAAAGGTTTATCGACAAAATCACACAAGGTATAGAATTTGGCTATGCTTATATTGTGGGAGTAGTAATGTATATGAAAGTATAAACTCCACTTGTATAAAATTATATAAAATTTATTCATTATAAAATATTACTGATATGAAAATATGACAAGTCCAATTGTTTTTCTCTACAATTACTAGCCTGCTTGATTTCCACGCACACTCCCTGCCCAGTGTTGACCTCACAGTTTAAAAAAAAAAACAGGGAAACACGTTATAAATAAATGGTGGGAAAACAAATTATAGCAGTGTTGTGATACTGGTCAATTAAAAATAAATGATAGTTTCGTCGGCAGATCCACCGTATGGTAGGTAAATCGACCTTCCATCATCTTCAAACTCTGCTTAATGATCTGAATATAAGTCATGTAGTGAACTTCCTGAACCTTGATGTCTTGGTGAATTTCGAAGATCCTGCCACGATCTACTGTATTAATTTTAATTTCTATAATATTTTGGGTAAACAGATGGCACTCTGTAAGATTATAAATTTTTGCAATGATTAAAATAATCTATTCGACTTCAGTAGCCCTTTGGATCAAATATTGGATTCTCGAATTCTTGTGGCTCTGTGACAAACATTTTTATCAATTGCTCACCATTTTCACTACCATCATAATTAATTGGTATTAGTTATATCAGAATTACTTAATGTTTGGAATGCATTATTTATGGGTACAGTTTCCATTACTGCAGGCGTTGCATTCGTATCTGATGGGTTCTTATCAGAGGAAGAAATTGGCTCTTTATCCAAATCAGGATCAATGGTTTTTTTAACATAAGAGACCAGAATTGTGGAATCCAATAAATAATTTATGTCATCATTTTGTTTTGACTCGTCGCTGTCACCGATAATGAGATGTAGCATCAAAGACGATTTGTTGAGTTAACGGACAAGTTGAATTGCATTCCAATGAAAAGTTTAGGGTCCAAATTATTTTTTCTGTCAGCAATAAAAACTGAGGTCTGGGTATACCAAATGGGTAACCACGAAAGTCCGGTTCAAGTAGTAAGTGCGTTAACTATGATGAACCGAGGACTGGACGTATCTTATAAGTCGTCTCTGAAGACCAGTGATTATGGTGCTGCGTCAAAATCTATATTTCTTAAATCCTCGAAAAATAAAACTCCTTCTTTGTCTTCATTTCAATCGTCGTAAGTCACCAATGTGGGAGTAGTAATGTATATGAAAGTATAAACTCCACTTGTATAAAATTATATAAAATTTATTCATTATAAAATATTACTGATATGAAAATATGACAAGTCCAATTGTTTTTCTCTACAATCACTAGCCTGCTTGATTTCCCCACAATATCAACAATTAACTGATTGCAGCAAAGAACCTAAAACAGCAAAAAAAATATTCACAAAGCGGTTTTAGAGAGACTTCAGCAATATGGTATTATAATCAACTGTGACAAATGCGTTCTGAGCGTCCCGAAAATCGATTTTTTGGAATACACAGTTTTCAGAAATTGTATGCGCTCGATGAAAGAACGCGTGGAAACTCTTTTAAAAATCAAACATCTAACTACCATGCAAAAATTGCGCAGGTTCCTATGAACGATCAATTATTATTGCAGATGCATTCACCGTGCGACTAAATTGCAAGCTTCATAAATTGTTGAGAAGGTATCGTAAAAATAACACTGTCACAGAAATTTGTAAGGCCGATTAAACCACTGGCATTCTTCTCAAAAATTTATGAAGCACGCCAATGCGAATGACCAACATACTTCTGAGAACTTCTAGCAATCTTTGAAGTTATCCGATATTTTAGGCACTTTCTCGATGGATAACATTTCACACCATACACTGACTATAAACCCCTAACATTTGTTTTCCAACAGAAGCAGGATAAATTACTGCCAGGTCAGTTAAACCAACTAAACTTTATAGCACCATTCGCACCAGAAATAAACCACTTTAAAGATAAAGAGAACAAAATAGCCAAAGTTTTATTCGGAGATCGAAGAATTGAATTGGAAAGAAGAATTCAGATTATAACACAATCGCAAAGGAACAACAAACTGATGACAAACTGCAAAACTTTTATAAGAACAATTTCTCATTGGTTCTAAAGTTAGTACGTCTATCTGATACTACAGTCAACATGTATTGTGATGTACCTACTATATTTGTAAAACCTTTCATATCAAAAACATTAAGAAAGCAAGTTTTTGACACAATTCACAACTTAAGCCACTTTGGAAAATATGCTACTGTTAAAATGGCATCTCAGCGATTTGTGTGGCCTTCAGTAAACAAATACTGCCGAAGTATATTTCTTGGCAACGCATCTCTTGAAAAAATTATGCACTTTATCCAACGACTTTTGCACATACATTCAAATTTGATCAGACCCTTTCCAAGCGCATGAGAAAACAAGTATTGACTATCAGTAATACTTAGATTCACAAACAGGCCAGAAGTCATCCCACTTCGAGACATCACAAAGGTAATCAGTGGCGAAAGCATTTATAGATGGATGAATATCTTGTTTTGGATGCCAATAGAGATAACATGCGATTATGGAGTACAATTTAGATTTCACCCAATTGATGGTATAAATACCACCATAGGTATAAATTTGCTGGATCGAAAATTACAGATTACCACCCCGGCGTTTCCACAGATCTTTTAAAGGGGCTATTAAGTGCAACAACAACAAAATCTGCCTGAACGGCAGTATTATTTGGACTCGAATCTGCATGGAAACAAAATTTACAAGTTTTTCCAGCTGAAATGATATATAGCGAAACTCTTCGGTTTCCAGGAGATATTCGAAGACCATCAGAACAATAAAAACGCACACAAAATTTTCAAAAAACTTAGACAAATAGTAAAAGCAATTGAGCCTTGAATCACAGAAATAACAACGGCTTTAAGAACCAGATTTGCCAAAGGTTTGAAAAATTTTCAGTTGCAAAGACACTATAAGGACAGGTTTACAACAACCCAATACCGTAATACCGCTGAGTCATTTGTCAAAACCATCACCGTGATAAGAAAAGGAAAAGAAACTAAGATATCTATTGATCGAGCTAAGCCGGCCTACATATTCAAACCGACTAAATCCTGTTAGGACAGTAGTCATAGTCAAACATACTAAGCAGGGCACTGACGTAGGTTAATAGTTGCACAGCCTTGAAGTAATACGGCAGGTTGCTCTACGAACCCTTATCCCCATAGCATAAATCCGCAGCGTATCAAGACTCAGCTCTTCACTAGTTTATCTACACTGGTGGTAAACACACGAAGAAGAGCAAGAGTACCTAGCTACATTTGTGTGTGTACGTAGTATGTATGTGTGTATGTTTGGATACAATTATTCGTCCACGATTTCAAGAGCACGGATCAACCTGTTTGAATGATTCAGAAAATGTTAGACTGGTATTGATGGAGAGATGTGCTGATTTGGAAAAGCAAATCCGTTTTGAAGATACGGGGTAAAAAGTGACAAAAAT
This sequence comes from Ctenocephalides felis, assembly GCF_003426905.1. NCBI lineage: Eukaryota > Metazoa > Arthropoda > Insecta > Siphonaptera > Pulicidae > Ctenocephalides > Ctenocephalides felis. The sequence goes on from NW_020537646.1 coordinate 54,321,905, forward strand.
GGCAATTTAGAGAGATCGGAGCATCGTATTGACGAAATAAGTAATTAGTTAAACTTTTGGAAAAACAGGTGCAGCGGTTTTCAAATTATAATAAAAAAAGTTTTCAAAAATGCTCAAAAATTGATTGAGGCTATTGATAAATATTGATGTTTATTAATGGAATCGTTTATGAAATCAAATTAGCTTGAAAATAATTCTGCTTATTGAAAGAAGAGTTTTAGCAGAGAATATTACGATTCATGGTATGTATGTTCATATATACCAAGAAAGAAAAATAACCAAGTAAGTATTAAAACATAGTAAGTGTTTGATAGTAAATTAAGCAGAAAACTAAAATGAATAAAATGTGTTAATATTACAGCCTGCAACAAATATGTTCTACATTAACACGAGCATCATTTGTGGTAATGAACAAGGCAATGAACTTTAGAAATAAAACAGAAGGCATGCGCTGCAAGGAAGTTTTAAATGAGAAGGAATTTTCATACAACGGATTCCTTCGATACCATCAGATTGCACGGTACCATTTAAGAGGTTACAATTTCTGACACCACAATGACTATCACCAAGGCTCAGGGACAAACAATGTCCGTTTTTGGACTTGAATTAGAAAATCAATGTTTTTTGCACAGGTAATTATATGTTGACCAAAGAGGATTTGGTCAAAATTATTGTTCATCAATTAGTTTTAAACTAGATTTTTAAAAGCATTCATTATTGAGTAATATTAATTGAATGAGAATATCTGATACAGCTATATGGAATGATGCAAGAAAGTTTTAAGTGAGAAGTTTTTCTTATACCATGGATTCCTACGATACCATCAGATTGCACGATACCATTTAAGAGGTTACAATTTCTGATATGATTGGCATTTGCGATGACTATCACCAAGGCTCAGGGACAAACAATGCCCGTTTTTGGACTTGAAATTAGAAAATCAATGTTTTTTGCACGGGTAATTATATGTTGACCAAAGAGGATTTGGTCAAAAATATCGTGCATCAATTAGTTTTAAACTACATTTATAAAATTAACTAACATTATTGAGTAATGATAATTGAATGGGAATAACTGATACAGCAATATGGAATGTTAGATGTTCAAACGTGTAAATAATTGACATTAGAATATTGATTACATACATTAGTAATAAATTATTTATACATAGTAATAAATTATTTATATTGTAAATATTTTTTATATATTGTGATATTTAATTTTAGGAAAATATTATGCAGTTAATTGTTTGTTTGCATAATGGTGTTTATGAAATATATGTATGTTGAAAGTAATATAGATGGTGTTTTAATTAGTTAATAGCAAATTTGCTTAGAATGTTATATATTATAATCATTCGTAATTATAACGAGAATTATTTAGAAGTATATTTTGAATAATATTTAAATATATATATATATATATATATATATATATATATATATATATATAATTTAAATATCGCTGGTTAGAAATTGAAAAATAAAGATACTAATAGAAAATCTTTACAACCAACTTGAATCGAATACTTTTATAAGTAAAATTATCACTTGATTACTTATGATAAATTTTATAAATTAATGCTAAACTTTATTTTTTTTTAAATATAAATTTTAAGGAAATTTTGATCAATGGTATTGGATCCAGGTTGATCCATGTTGTTCAAATAATAACCACTGCAAGGCGGCAAAATATTTTTGATGGCAAAACAACGTTTGCTGGGTCAGCTAGTATATATAAGGTTGTCAAATATCTCCCTTCCGCCTTTTTGTATTATAAACCAAGAGCAAAAAAGCGGAAGGGAGATATTTGACAACCTAATATATATATATATATATATATATATATATATATATATATCTTGAGGATTTTTTGTTCGACGTTGAAACAAATTGAATTGAATAAAACAGCCAATGCGTCAAATGTAGAAATATTTATTTTTAATTTTTATACGTTTCGAGACTAGATGAGCCTCATCATTCCGCTAAAAAATTTTACAATATAAGGACAGGTTTTAGAATTAAAAATATAACATTTAGAAAAATTAATTAAAAGAATTAAATTATACATACTAGACCAGGCAAAACACATTTTACTATCACCACAAACACAACAATCACATGCTACTACTGTAGGAAAACAAAAACAATTTGAAAAAGAAAGGTAAATGTAATAATTAATTTTATAATACATATTTAACTTTCCGTAGGGCAATAGTAATCGCAAAAATCGAAAATGAAAATTTTTATATATTTTTAGGTTTTTGAATATTTTGGCATACCTTAGAAAAAAATGGATGTATGTGTGTGTGTATGTATGTGTGTATGTGTGTGTGTGTGTGCGTGTGCGTGTGTGCGGATACAAATTTTCATCGATGATTTCGGGAACACCGATCAACCGATTTGAATAATTCAAATAACATTCGATTCGTATTGATAAGGAGACGTACTAATTAGTTTTTGACGAAGGCAGGTCTAGACATTCCGAAGATACGGGGCAAAACATGCCAAGAATGGTAACTCAGGAGAACGGATCGTCCGATTTTAATAATTCAAAAAACAAGATGAAGAATTGATCAAATTTTCATGAAGGCAATCTAGCGGTTTCGGGGATCTAATGAAAAAAGTAGAAAAAAAATGCCAATTGGCGGTCAAAAATGATCGTTATGCACATCAAATTATCAGATATTTTATAGAGATTTTAACAATAAGTATACATTTTATTTGCCTTCTTATGGGTTCCGTACCAATGTTTATCCGTACCGTGTTTATCCGTTAGACGGCGGCGCGGCGCTTACGCGCTTTGATATTTCGTCTCTATGCTGTTAAATCAGTATGATTGCTTTGAAAAAAAATTCAGAATTTTGCTGTTAAATGCTGTTAAAGCAGTATGATTGCTTTGAAAAAAAGTCTTGTTTTTTGAAAAAAAGTAAATTTGTATCAAAAATTTTTAGTTTCTCAAAAATCTAATTTTTTCAGAGTATTTTTTAAAAAAATAATTTTTTGTACGGGAAGTTCCGGCAATTTGCCTTAAGGCACAATGCCATGCGCCCCACTAGTTTGTGTTTCTAATACTAATAACAATAATTTTGTGTGCAAAAATAACAAAGAACACGATAGAAAGACGTGCGACCGACGAATGGTAAGCGCGACCAATTCGTGATTGTTTTAGAGGAAGGGGATCAATCAGGTGCGTAGTAGGATTGTAATTAGCATGTAATTGTTGTATTTGTGGTGATAGTAACGTGAGTGTTTTCCTGGTCTGGTAAGTATCATTTAATTATTTTAATTAATTTTTCTAATTGTTATATTCTTAATTCTAAAACTTTTTCTTATATTGTAAATTTCTTTTAGCTAAATGATGAGACACATCTGGTCTCGAAACATATAAAAATATAAAATAAATATTTCTGCATTTGACGCAATTATTCAATTCAATATATATATATATGTGTGTGTGTAACAATGTGTAATAATAAAACAATTTATAGAATACAAAAAAAATTGTTAAAAATATAATGTTTATAAATTTTTTATAAAATTGAATAATCTGCAATAGTTTTTCATTTCGCTATGCTTTACAGAAACTCAGTATACAGTTGAAAAGATCATGAAATTCGCTACAAGCAAAAGTGCCACCTTCACCAACTTTACTTACACTTATACATTATTTAAGCAAATTATTTTCAATCTGACCGCCAAGTATTTATGTTTATGTGTATGTGAACCGATTGTAGAATCTTCATCTAAAAACCAATTCGTAGAAATCTTAAAGAAATTAAAAAATTCCATCTAGACTAAAATGTGTTAATTTTAAAAAGACTGCTCGATTTGTGTTTTGAACTGCGCTATCTATCTGGAATGCTGATGTAACTCGATGATGATTATAATCAGTCCAGTCATTTCTCCGTTAATAGCAGAAAAGTGACAATTATTTTGGCGACAGATATCACGGTCTTATAGAACATATTAAAATATTACAACTCTAAAACAAGCCGTTTAATTTTTAAAATTCATCTCAATTTGAAATAATTAGTAGCATTATTTTGGTGATAAAGATTATGCATTTAACCGTTATATAAAAATTGGTTGAAATATATAAATTAATTAAAATTTTGCATAATGAGTTACAACTTCAGAACATACAAACACAAGTGTCTGTGGCTCATAATTAATATAAATATAAATATTATAAATGTGGTTGATAGATATCAAATGCAAATCGCAATATCTAGAATTAAGTAAAAGCGAAAGCTTTATTTTCAAAATAAATAGTTAAAAATTTTATTTAAATTTCTAAAATCTTAATTTCGGTTGATTAAGTCAATTATAACACAAGGTAAAATACCACTTTCAACTAGTTTTTTACTCATATCGTCCACAAGCAAATTAGAGTAGCTAAACTTCAAATAATATTCATTTGAATAATTCTAAATCATATAAAGAAAGCTCAAATTGTGTACACATAAAATGACTTGTAATTGAATTACCGCACATCTTGTCGCATCTGACGTTAATTATTCCTTGATCGACATATGCGTGGCTTTGGATTTTTCTTTCTCTTCAATTATGTTACAAACTCATAATATTTGATATTGCGACAGCGTCAACATCAACGAAATTAGCAATGGTATCATACTTGTTTCCCCACAGGTTTCATAATCGTATTGCATTTGAGAATTGCTCTAAGAAATGGCTGTAATGAAAACCTGAGGAAAAACAACTAAAAGCACGCATGGGCAATATACTAAAAATGAATAATTCATTCTTCATAATGTTTGTTATATGAAACTTATGTAATGTGTAAAAATAGATCATTTTACTTATGTAATAAATAATTTTTACGTATTACAATTCACAATGCTATGATAATAATGTTAGTAATCGTTATTTATTGGATAGCTGATCATAAGATAATCACGTTTTGATGCGCTAACATTTTGATAGTATATTCTGATTTTAAGTATTATAATCATAGATAAACATGTACTACTATAATTATGATAAAAAGCTTAATATTTGTTTTCTATGCGCAATTGAATATGACATTAGTTCATTTTCCTAACATAAAGATTATTGTACAAAAACGTTAATAACTAATTATCGATATATATATATATGTATATATATATATATATATATATATATATATATATATATATATATGAGTAAGTTCTTCAAGGGCATACATCAAATAAAAGGCAAAGATTTAGAAGTTAATCTTTAATTTTTCCAAACGTTTCGACATAGTATTTTATGTCATCATCAGTGGATCTACAGAATGAATATTGAAAAATTAATATAAACTAGGAAAAATGACAGAAATTGGAAAAAGAACTATAGATATAAGTAATATAATTATAACAATAACAATTATACTTAACAGATAGATAAACAAGAGAAATGAAAAGTAAAAAGAAATATATACAAACATACAAAAGCGTAATATATATACATAAATATACACACAAACAAACATGTATATATGATATACATGTAAAAACACGTACACATATGCATATATACATACGAATAATACGTATATATAAACATATACATACGGACATGTACATATGTATATATACACATATATACATACATACACATACACATATACACATATATATACATATATATATATATACATATACATATATATATACATACATACATATGCAATACAGACACATACACATATATAGACAATGAAGGTAACTTACATAAATATGGTTTTACATCAGTAGCTAGCGCAAGGAACATAATTTTGCACTATCATATATACATAAACTTGTTTTTTTTATATTATTTTGTTGAACAGAGTAACTCTGTTATATATATATATATATATATATATATATACTAGATGACCCGACAGACGTTGTCCTGTACCCACATCTACGTTTTTTTTAATATCCTATAATAATATTTATACCGTTCAGTTAAAAATAATCATTATTGGTTTTCGAATTACTATTTACACCAATATATGAGTGATGTTAAATGTAGAACTACTTCAAATAAAATGATTATTCTCAATTCCTACAGTTAACACGTTAATTATCCATTTAACAAATATTAAAAAATGTTCAATAAAATTGTATATTAAAAATCATACACTGCGATTTATAGAACAAATTTATTTCCAATAGCTCAATTTATTGTAATGCCAAGAGTTATCCAATAATTTTAGTCATACCTGTAGCTGTGGATGTATAAATGAATGATTTTTTGTTTATTCACGACTAAAACATTGATTTTCCAAATTTATCACACAAAAAATCGTTTGCCTTTGTAATATATAGCATAAGACATACGTATTGGAAATTGAAGTCTTTTAAAAGGTATAACATATTCAGAAAGATTTAATATATAGCATTTGCGGTATAGGTACAATATCACCTTGAATGTTTCTACCCAGAATAATTGCTTCAAAAATGTTGCCTATAATTTTTTTCGTACCATATTTTAACTGGCTTTTAGTAATTTTAATATCTAAATAACATTTTTCTCACGAATAATTCAATATACATTATTACTTAAGTTCATATTTGAAGTGAATTAATTTGTCAAATCATGTTCGCATGTGCTCTATTCAACCTACGATAAACAAAATTATTTCAGTAAATAGAGAAGAAAAAAGAGTGTGCTCTGCGAATTTTTTTACTATGCTCCAATTTGCTTGATATTTTGAAAATAGGCTAATCTTAGTCTTAAGTTCAGAAGGGAAAACAATTTGTACTCCTTCACCACCCGCAGCATTAATTGGATTATAACTCTTTTAATTCTGATTTTATCAGAACTTGTAATATACTATTTTAAGTAATTAAATGAGCTACATCTCTATCATAAATTTTACCGTAACTTCTCTTGTTTTGAGGGTTAAAGGGCTTGAACGACACTCTGGTTGGACAGCCGCGCACTCTTTAAACAAATATAACTCTATCAGAAAGAACGAATTTCAGATATATAATAATGAGAAATTGGTTGTTTTTTCAATGGATTTTTTTCATGAAATCATGAGTTTTTTGAAAATCGTTTGTACTAAAGTTATTGTATTTTCTAGAATCCATCAAGATCTCTTGAACCAAGTTAATTCTAGATGGAATACGATTATTTTTAATTTTCGTGGAAATGCCACTCATAAACTATTTGATTCAAATGAAATTGTTTTATTTGAAATACTCATTTGAAAGCTTATTTTGAGGACTATAAAACCCCATATCATATTTAGCTTAATATTGTTCATAGAACAATTTATAGAACACCGATTTATTAGGATTTTGATTGATATAATTTTGTTCATTACATGATTTTCGTTTAAATGTATATTTTTAGAAATAATTTCCAAAAACGATGAAAAACGCAAAAAACAACAAATTTTCAGTAGCCAGTAACTTAAAAAGTAATTTCTTTTTTGAAAAACATTATTAAACATGTTTCTATTCTAATTAGTTCTTTTATCGATATCCGACGTTAGTTTGAAAGAGATACAATTGAACCACTGAAAAGAGATGTCATCCCCCCGGGAAGTGGAAAATGATTCTAAATTATTTTTACTTCTAAACTTGAGAGTAAGATGAACCTAATTCCAAAATTCCATGCAAATTGGAGCACATTAAAAATATTCAGACCCAAAATGCTCCATTGTCTTGAGTAAATATTTCGTATCCAATGCCAAACATATGAATTTTTGACACAATGAAATTTCTAAATAATTGTTTGAATAAATAAATTATTTTTGTATCGTGGTTTAGTAAAGTAAGGCAAAACACGACTGCATTTAAAAGTTAAAAAATAATAATTAGTCAAAGTCTTTTGTTTTTAATGTCAAACTATGCCTTAAATATTTTCAAGGGCAAACAATGATAAGCGGTTTTTTGTAATTTTTTCCATTTATTTCTACAATCTAACTATATTTCTATTAATCTAAAAATTCTAGAAAATTTCCCGAACAAACTTCAAGAAGATTCATGAAAATCCGAATTATAGTTTAGGGAGATTAACCATTCATGCTTAGTTACAGAAGAATTTTATATATAAGATATATATATATATATATATATATATATATATATATATATAATTCTTCATCTAATATATATATATATATATATATATATATATATATATATATTATTAGATGACCCGATAATTTTGGTCATTTCACTATTTTTGTTAAAATGTATATTTCTGAAGATATTAGCAAACAACGCTTTTAATTTTTCTTTAACGTTCAGTTAAACAATAATAATCTGTCGAATTGAATTTTGATATAGGGTATGTAATTACATTGAACAGACATTTCACAACCGTCAGACGCATGCGCAGAACTGCATCACTTGTCAAACGCATGTTGACTCTATTTTATTACCTTATTTTAATTTTTGGCACATCTCAGCTGCTTTTCGTCATTAATAATATAGACATTAGATTTTCCTTATTCATAATCATGAATTTTTTATATTTTAATATTGCCTTAGCCTATAAGTTAATTGAAATGTTTGGCAAATGACACACTTGACAGACAAATATTTGCAAAAAACGATGAAAAACCCAAAAAAACAAATTTTCAGTAGCCAGTAACTTGAAAAGTAATTTCTTCTTTGAAAAATATTATTAAACATTTTTCTCTTCTAATTAATTATTTTATCGATATCCGATGTTATTTTGAAAGAGATACAATTGCACCACTAAAAAGGCATGTCATCCCCCCGGAAAGTGGCAAATGATTCTAAATTATTTTTACTCTTAAACTTGAGAGCAAGATAAACCTAATTCTAAAATTTCAAACAAATTGGAGCACATTAAAAATATTCAGACCCAAAACTCTCCATTGACTTGAGTAAATATTTCGTATACAATGACAAACATTTGAATTTATAACACAATGAAACTTCTAGATAATTTTTTGAGAAAGTAAATTATTTTTGTATTGTGATTTAGTAAAGTAAGGCAAAACACGACTGCATTTAAACATATAAAAAATAATAATCTGTCAAATGACGGATGCATGCGCAGACTGCATCACCTCTCAGACGCATGTTGACTGTAAATCTTATATTATTTTAATTTCTGGCACATCTCAGCTGCTTTTCGGCAATAATAATGTAGACATTATATTTTTTTTATTCATGCTCATAAATATATTATATTTTAATATTGCCTTAGCCTCTAAGTGAATAGAAATGTTTGGCAAACAGTCTTCATTTGTTTTAAATGTCAAACTTTGCGTTAAATATTTTCAAGGTCAAACAATGATAAGCGGTTTTTTGTAATTTTTGCCATTTATTTCTACAATCTAACTATATTTCTATGAATCTAAAAATTCTAGAAAATTTCCCGAACAAACTTCAAGTAGATTCATGAACATCCGAATTATAGTTTAGGAGAATTAACCATTCATATAAACTTACAGAAGAATTATATATATATACTAGATGACCCGACAGACGTTGTCATGTACCCACCTCTACGTTTTTTTAATATCCTATACTAATATTTATACCGTTCAGTTAAAAATAATTATTATTGTTTATCGACTTACTATTTACACCAATATATGAGTGATTTTAAATGTAGTACTGTTTCAAATAAAATGATTATTCTCAATTCCCACAGTTAACACTTTAATTATCCCTTTAACTAATATTAAAATATGTTCAATAAAATTATATATTGAAATTAATACACTGCGATTTATAGAACAAATTTATTTCCAATAGCTCAATTTATTTTATTGAATTTAAGGGTTATACAATATTTTTGACATACCTGTAAATGTGAATGTTTGAATGAATGATTTTTTGTTTATTCACGGCTAAAACATTATTTTTCCAAATTTATTACCATGTATTTATTGTCATAGCATAGATACACGTGTTGAAAATTGAAATCTTTTAAAAAGTATAACAAATTCAGAAAGAATTAATATATAGCATGCGGTCAAGGTACAATATCACCCTGGATTTTTCTACCCAAAATAATTGCTTCAATAATGTTGCCTACAATTTTTATAATTTTGTACCATATTTTAACTGGATTTAGTATTTTAATATCTAAATTGCATTTTTCACACTAATAATTCAATATACATTATTACTTAAGTTCATATTTGAAGTGAATTAATTTGTCAAATTTTGTTCACATGTGCTCTATTCAACCTACTATCAACAAAATTATTGCAGTAAATGGAGAGGAAAAAAGCGTATGCCCAGCTAATCTTAATCTGAAGTTCCGAAGTGAAAACAATTTGCACTCCGTCACCATCCACCGCATTAATTGGATTATTACTCTTTTAATTCTGATTTTATCAGAACTTGTAATACACTATTTTAAAGGTGATTAAATGAGCTACAACTTTTTCTATCATTAATTTTACCGTAACTTCTCTTATTGTTAAACGGCGAAGGGTGAAAGACCTCTGGTTGGACAGCCGCGCACTCCTTAATTAATACCTCTATCAATATTTGTGTAATGGAAAAATAATAAACAACAATAATTAGTCAGAAAAATACCTCGAATTTTCATATATATATACTTTTATACGTATTCTTTCAGATAAATTATAATGAGAAATTGGATGTTTTTTTTAATGTTATTTTTTTCATGAAATTATGAGTTTTTTGAAAATCGTTTGTACTAAAGTTGTGGTATCTTCTAGAATCCATCAAGATCTCCTAAACCAAGTAAATTCTAGATGCAATACGATTATTTTTAAATTTGGTGGAAATAACACTGAAAAACTATTTGATTTAAATGAAAAAAACATTATATGCGTCTTTTATTTGCATGATAGTTTATACTCATTTTACACGCAGAAGTACTCATTTTAAAGCTTATTTTGAGCACTATAAAAACCCATTTTCATATCTAGCCTAATAATGTTTCTAAAACACTATAAAATAGCGATTTATTAAGATTTTAATTGATATAATTTTGTTTATTACATGATTTTCGTTAAAATGTATATTTTTGAAGATATTAGCAAAAAATGATGTAAAACGCAAAACAGAAACAAATTTTCAGTAGCCAGTAACTTGAAAAGTATTTGCTTTTTTGAAAAACATTATTAAACATTTTTCTCTTATAATTAGTTCTTTTATCGATACCCAACGTTATTTTGAAAAAAGTAAAATTACACCACTGAAAAGAAATGTCATCCACCCGAGAAGTGGTAAAGGAGTCTAAATTGTTTTCACTTCTGAAGAGTAAGATGAACCTAGTTCCAAAATTCCAAACAAAATGGAAAACAGTAAAAAAAGTTCAGACCGAAAGCGCTCCATTGAGTAAATATTCCGTACCCAATGACAAACAATGAATTTTTGACACAATGAAACTTCTAAATAATTAACTTCCCGTAGGGCAAGTTATAGTAATCGCAAATGTATGAACCCCCTATGTAACCCTGAATTATTTAATTGTAGCACTGAAGATGGGTCAAATCAAGACCCGAAACGTATGTTCTTAAAATAAAAACATTTTTCATTAAAACTGTTTTTTTAATTACTGGATGAATGCCCAAGAAACAATTTTATTATATATATATATATATATATATATATATATATATATATATATATATATATATGATAAAATTGTTTCTTGGGCATCCATCCAGTAATTAAAAAAACAGTTTTATTGAAAAATGTTTTTATTTAGAGAAACATACGTTTCGGGTCTTGATTTGACCCATCTTCAGTGCTACAAATAAATATTTCAGGGATACAAATTAAAACAATATAAAAAATACATAATTACAGACAAAAATAAGTAGAACAATGTATATGAAAAGTATATATGAAAAACAACCATAAAATAAAAACAAATGTAAAGAAACTCACCATACAAATAAGTTTTAAAAAATAACACAAAAAAAACACACAAAATTGCACTTTGCAGGAAATGCAAACTACGTTAAAATTATTCAATTTTTTGGAAAATTGTTGTTTTGCTTTCTGCTTGCGCTCGTTGGGCCCCCCCCTGGCTCGGGGGCCCCGTATTTTTGATACAGCTGATACGCCGGTAGTTACGACCCTGCCGTTTAGTTAAAAATAATCATTATTGGTCTTCGAATTACTATTCACACCAATATAAGAGTGATGTTGAATGTAGAACTGTTTCAAATATAATGATTATTCTCAATTCCCACAGTTAGCACTTTAATTATCCGTTGAACAAATATTAAAAAATGTTCAATAAAATTGAATATTAAAAATTAAACACTGCGATTTATAGAACAAATTTATTTCCAATAGCTCAATTTACCTGTAGATGTAAATGTACAAATGATTTTTTGTTTATTCACGACTAAAACATTGATTTTCCAAATTTATCACACAAAAATCATCATCTGCCTTTGTAATGTATTTATTGTCATAGCATAGATACACATGTTGAAAATTGGAATCTTTTAAAAAGTATAACCAATTCAGAAAAAAATAATATATAGCATGCGCGGTAAAGGTACAATATCACTTTGGATTTTTCTACCCAAAATAATTACTTCAATAATGTTGCCTATAATTTTTATAATTTCGTACCATATTTTAACTGGCTTTTAGTATTTAAATATCTAAATTACATTTTTCTCACTAATAATTCAATATACATTATTACTTAAGTTCATATTTGAAGTAAATTAATTTGTCAAATCCTGTTCACATGTGCTCTATTCAACCTACAATCAACAAAATTATTGCATTAAAAAAGCGTGTTCTCTGTGAATTTTTTTACTGTGCTCCAATTTATTTGATATTTTGGAAATAGGCTAAACTTTATCTTAAGTTCAGAAGTAAAAACAATTTGCACTCCGTCACCATTAATTCGATTATTACTCTTTTAATTCTGATTATATAAGAACTTGTAATACACTATTTTAAAGGTGATTACAACTTTCTCTATCATAAATTTTACCGTAACTTCTCTTATTGTGAAACGGCGAAGGGTTAAAGGGTTCGAAAGACCTTTGGTTGGACAGCCGCGCACTCCTTAATTAATCATACCTCTATCAATATTTGTGTAACGGAAAAATAATAAACAACAATAATTAGTCAAATAAATATCTCGAATTTTCATATATATATACTTTTATACGTATTCTTTCAGAGATATTATAATGAGAAATTGTTTGTTTTTTTAATGTTTTTTTTTTTCATGAAATCATGATTTTTTTGAAAATCGTTTGTACTAAAGTTGTGGTATTTTTTAAAATCCATCAAGATCGCATAAACCAAGTTAATTCTAGATGGAATATGATTATTTTTAATTTTGGTGAAAATGGCACTCAAACTATTTGATTTAAATGAAAAACATTGTATGCGTCTTTTATTTGCATGATAGTTTACTCATTTTACACACAGAAGTACTCATTTTAAAGCTTATTTTGAGCACTATAAAAACCCATTTTCATATCTAGTTTAATATTGTTCTATAAACACTATGAAATAGCGATTTATTAAGATTTTAATTAATATAATGTTGTTCATTACATGATTTTAGTTAAAATGTATATTTTTGATGATATTAGCAAAAAACGATGAAAAACGCAAAAAAGAAACAAATTTTTAGTAGCTAGTAACTTGAAAAGTATTTGCTTTTTTGAAAAACATTATTAAACATTTTTCTCTTATAATTAGAAGTTATTATTAGTAAATTGGTAGATAGGAAAACTGATGTGCAAGTAAATTCGAGGATATATAAAATGGTAGACAGGACAACTGGTCTATAGACGAATATGTGGACAAATACACAGGTTGACATGTTAAATGGTAAACAGGTAAATTGGTTGACATGTTAAATGGTGGATCGATAAACAGGTTGATAGATAAATTGGTAGTAAGGTAAATTGGTTTACTGGTAAATTGGTTGACAGGTAAATTATTAAATTGGTAGACTGATAAACAGGTTGACAGTTATCTTGGTGGACAGGTATATTGGTAGATAGGTACATTAGCGGATAGTTGAACAGCTGAACAGGTAAACTGGTGGATAGGTAAATAGGTAATCAGATAAACAGGTAGATAGATAGATACGTAGACAGGTGAACAAGTAGACAAGTTAATTAGTACATAGGTAAACTGGTGGAAAGGTAAATTGGTAGATATGTAAAATGATATACAGGACAACTGGTAGATGGACAAATATGTAGACAGATAGATAGGTTGACAGGTAATTTGGTAGACATGTAAAACGGGTTTACAGGTAAATTGGTAGACAGGTAACATTATGAATTGATGAATAGGTTAACAAGAATTTTTGTGTTTTTTTTTCTTATATTGAATTTCACTTTTTCGTTCTCTTAGTATATTTATTTTGGTTTAATTAAGCTAGATATTTTTGTCTGTTTAATGTACACCCAAACAGGACCAGAAAGATTATCACAGCCGTACCTAACGCACACATTTGAAAACAAATCATTATTATGACTAAGTTAAATTTACCTAAAGAAAAATTAATTGCTGGAAAATAACTACTAATATTCAACTTTCTGCAATATAACAAAAAGGTAATCTATGTGTATACTATTGACAGTTATGATAACAAGAATTTGAACAAAAAAAGTTTGGACTCTTTAGAAGCGGTCGCAGATTATATTAATATGAGGCACTTACTGAGAGAAAATATGGTAAATTGTTCGAACAATCATTCTTCCGATTTTTTCTCTTGGACTCTATCTCAAAATCAACTGTCACTACCGCACCTGGCACAATCGTACCCAGTTTCCCCTACCCTAGACTTTACGTTCACAGTATGATTGTATGTAAACCTTGTTAAAAAATCACATATATAATAAAAAAAAATCAATTATTATTTTAAAATTTCCTTAGTGAATTAAAAACTAATGTGAATATACTAATATTCACAGCACTGAGAAATATTATATTTATTCAATTTGCAAATAACTTCAAAGAATTTTATGATTTTGATCTGTAAATGCCAATAGGAATATTCGCGTGTGAGTACGTTTTAGCGGAATATTCCCCGACGGTGGTATTAATAATATTTATTTAAAGATGTCAAAACTTTTAAAAACGGGTACCAATGAGATGGATTCAGAATGCTCCCTAATTTAAAAGAAAAACGGTCAATTCTAGTGATGATAAGTAAAAGAGATCAAGTACAGCAAGAAAACAGCTACGAATTCAAATTATTGACTAAATCTAACCAGCAAGATATATGAAGTGGTTGCTAATACTGATACTGCAGACACAAGAGGATAAATGCATCCCAGTTAACTCAACTTCTAGAATATGAAGCAAAAACTCTTCATCATATAAAAGTTATTGGCGTAACTAAGGTTAGAGTAAATCTTGATAATGCCAAACTTTGAGAGAGAGGTACTAAAATGCATTATTTTCAAAAGAAATGTAAAAGAACGTTCAAAATAGTGGTTACAAACCTACATTTGAGCATGGATACAGTACATGACAGAAATATCTCAAAGTTCACCCTGAATATGTTTTTAATTAATTTAATAACAACCTGATAACAAAGATTTTTATAAAATTGTTTTTTATATAAAACGTAAGTGAAAATAAAGCAAAAATGTTTTCTAAAGATAATGTTTAATGCACTCGGTTCCAAAGGTATGGTCATACCAGAAATTATTGCCTCCGTATCCTCAGACGCGTCAAATGCGCACAATATCACTTGACTGAGAAATGCAAGTGAGAAATAAGGTCAACCAAGTAAAATGTGTCCTCTGCGATAAAAATCACCCTGCGAAATATAAAGGCTGTCACGTCTATGAAGAAAACAAAAAAATACTTTATTACGTCAGAAAACAAATAATATTCAAAATTTGAATGCAAATGATACTTTAAGACCAGGTGTAACTGACTCCAACGTTACTAGAAACATCATGACTTTACTTGCTGATTCAACGAACTCAACAATCAATAGTAAATTTGAAAACAATACTAACAATAAAGCTAATGACTTAAAAGAACTAAAAACTATGATTAAAACATTGACAGAACAAATGAGCATAATGCTTAATTTACTAAAAACAATTTTAACTAATATTAAACTAATAACTAACTAGTGGGATGTATGGCTTCGCGCCTTAAGCCAGATTGCTGGAACTTCCCGTACTGTAACAAAATGTTCGAGGAATATTGAATATTTTCAAATAGATTATTATAAATATTGTAACATTGTCTAATATTTATAAGAATTATTTAAACTGCAAAGTTGAAATTATTTTTTTGAAGTATATTAGAACTTTAGTCAGAATTAAAAATAAAATTTGAATTATTTTCGATATACAAAAAAAATTTTTTTTTTAAAAATTGAGATAATTTTTTTTCCAAAATCAATTATTTTGTTAAAACAAGCATAAAGTTCTTTGAATAATTTAAATCGAATGCTTAGTTCTCTCAAAAACTGCCATTTTTTGCAAATTTATCTCTGTATCTTCGAAATGGCTGGGCCTGCTTAAAAAACTAATAACCACTTCTTCCAATCATTACTAATTGAATGTTTTTTAGATCATTGAAATTGGATGCTCCTCAGAGAATTTGCATATGAAACTCGAACGGCTTGAACAATCATGTCCATGAACATTTTCATTGATCATTGGCATAGACATTATGCTTATTTTCGAGACGCATTTTATCGAGACAAATCACAATATTCGTTTTCCAAATTATCGCACATTCACCACAAATCACCCGGACGATTTGTTAAAACAAATCACCCGGGTGATTTGTTAAAACAAGCATAAAGTTTTTTGAATAATTTAAATCGGACGCTTAGTTCTCTCAAAAACTGCCATTTTTGCACATTTATCTCTGTATCTTCGAAAAGGCTGAGCCTGATTAAAAAACTAATAACCACTTCTTCCAATCATTACTAATTGAATGTGTTTTATATCATTTAAATCGGATGCTGCTCAGAGAATTTGCATATGAAACTCGAATGGCCTGAGCAATCATGTCTATGAACATTTTTATCGATCATTGGCATAGACATTATGCTTATTTCCGAGACGCATTTTACTTAGACAATTCACAATATTCGTTTTCCAAATTGTCGCACATTCACCACAAAGCACCCGGACGACAGACCTCACGATGACAGTGCCATTATCATCAAGTCAAACATCAGACATTACGAGACAGATCCTTTTTACACTGACTGCATACAATCAACGAGCGTTTCAGTTGGCCTAATGACTTACGAAATAAAAATCGGAAATCTATTGTCCCCAAGACACATAATTGCTAAAAATCTATCTACAACTTTTTTTGCCAGCTTTGGTATTTTGTTCATCACGAAAGGTGGTTATAACGCAAAACACACATTTTGGGGATCTATACTAATAACATCTAGAGGTCGTCAATTGTATAATACAAGGAATAATAATAATCTTCGGACATTTTCTACGGGTAAGCCCACATACTGGCGAACTGATTTGAACAACATACCAGACCTTCTCGACATTTTCGTAGCCAAGAATATCAAAAATAAGTGGGCAAAAAGGCAAAAAATTAAAAAGACCTCGATTAAGAAAAACAAACGGTTCATGGGCAAGAAGCCTAGAAGAGAAAATACTGACACTTTCGCCGAACAACTGTGCCTCACAATTCAGCAATGTTTACGTAAATGCAACTTCAAGGATGAACAATTCATTTATGACTTTCTTTGGGTCTCGCCGTCGCACTTGACTCATACTTTTTTTCGTTTTACTGCGGCTGAAGTAATACATAAAATTACAAATAAAAATTCTAGAAAATTACGTGGGCCAGACAGTATCTCTATTAAATAAGAAACTAAATGACCAGGTAAAGCTTTTAGAATGCTTACAATATATACAATTCTATACCGAGAATGCAAACTTTTTTGCAGTCTTGGATAAGATCAAAAATTCTCTTTATAGTCAAACCAGGAAAAGACCCTTATCTATTGTCTTCCTACAAGCCAATTAGTTAATTATCTTTAATATCCCAAAATTTTAAAAAACTAATTCTCCAACGAATTGAAATAATCCTACAAGAACAAAAGATTATTACAAACCATCAATGTTCACTCGAAACCAGAAGACTCGGAACATTCAATCATTAAGCAAATTCATAAAATAATAAACATAACTAATATTGCACTACATAGAAAACGTACTATTATGTGGCTTTCTTGGATCTCTGATTCTGACAATGTCTGGCATACAGGCCTTATGTACAAAGTTGAAAGATATTTGTCAGATACTATATTTTTATTAATAAAATCCTGTTTATAAAATATACAATTTTTCGTCAGCATCGCTTATACCGATGTAAATATCACAGAAACAAATTCTGGAGTGCTGCAAGAAAGCGTCTCAAAATTATTCATATGACTTTCACGCTTCGCATTCAAACTTGTATCGTACTTGTACATAACAATACAATTATTCCGCCCAAAGTGTCAGTAAAGTATCTCAGCATTCACTTGGACAAAAAACTGAATTGGAAAATACTCATAAAGAACAAAAGAAAACTGATTATTGGCTCCTGAACAGGATGTCAGAATTATAAATTTTTCAATAAATTATAAATATATAAGGCGGTGATCAAACCCGTGTGTGCCTACGGGATTCAACTTTGGTGTAAAAGGTGCAATTTAAAAATCATTCAACGTGCATTTGAAATTCATTCAGTTTTAGGCGACGAGCAGCCAAGCCGTTTTTTTGTAAATAGCAGAAAAGTCAAAAAAATTTGTTCACGTTTTAGCTCACAATCCTGAATCGATATTAAAAATTCAAAAATCGTTCAAAAGATATTTGGGAATTAAATATTTTTTAAATTGAAAATGTTTTTAAAACAATTTTTTATTTACTTTCCATAGGGTAAGTTGTAGTAACCGCAAAAAATCAAAAATGAAAATTTTTATTTAACTTCACTATTTGAAGGTTTCTGAACATTTTAGCATACCTTATTGTTAAAAAAAATTGGATGTATGGGTGTGTGTGCGTGTGTCGCTTAATGTAAGCGTCCAATTTGAATGATTCATAAAACATTATATTTTTATACAAAATGAAGAACTGATGAAATTTTTGGAAAATTTGAGATCCAGTAGGAAAATTAAAATAAAAAGCTAATTGGCAGACAAAAATGATCATTAGACGGAGCTTAATTTATTTTATAGATATTTCATTGATAAGAACAATTTTTGTTAACATTTGTTTGAGTTCCGTACCAATGCATGTCCGTTAGACTGCAACGCATCAAACAAACATTCTCTAAGTATGTGAAAAATGTTACCGGACTACCAGCAAATATATGTAATCTGCCAGTATTTTTTGTGGCATTTGCTTCATATTTCACAAAATAATCTATTACGTTTTTTAAACAAAAATGTTTCGAAATTTTTTATAAAAATTAATAGTGTGATATAGTTTATGCACTAAACAGTCGTACGAAAATTGGTATTGGAATTTTATAATTTTATTGAAACTTGGAGTAATAAGTTACAATTCTAAGACATAAAAGCACGTGTTTTTGCACTAATTAATATAATATAATTACAGGTAATTTAAATTAATATGAAATATTTAAATTGGAAATCGCAATTTTGGTTGAGCAAGTCAATTATTACACATATCGGGAAGTTCATGCATTAAGAAAAAAATTCATTTTCAACTATTTATCATTTGTATTGATTTTTTTTAAATTTAAGTAAAATAACAGAATAATAATTTAAGTAGAATAATAAAATGTCTATATATATGTCTATTTTACTTTGTAAAATCTGATATATGTAAACATAAAATAAAATATAAAATATGCTTATTATACTCGTACATACTTTGATAGTTTGATAATCACTGTGAATAACAATTTCATCAAAATAAGAACAAACACTGATACTAATGAGAAGATAAAACTATATGTCCTATTAAAAGTCTATTTCGAAGATCCATTAACAAATATGAATTAGTATGCAAACATCATTAAGATAAAAAATTATTTATTCATTCTCCTAGCAGTACCTACAATAAACAATGAAATAATAGTAGCAATTTTTTGCGCACTCCATGTTTGGGGCTTGGTACGTTGGTATGCTAAATCGACTGGACCTGAATCATAGGTCCCAGGTTTGATCCCGCTTTGAGCAGCTTGTTGTAAACCAGTAGTTACAACGGTTTTTCAACCAAAATATAGATAACAATATGTTTCCAAGTAAAATTAGACATGATTTGACATTGCTGCATCAAATTGAGGCAAATTGCTAAAACCTCCGTTAAAAAAATTAAAATTTTTAAAAAAGCTTTAATTTTTTTTTAAACTTTGACAAATTAAATTTTTGAGAATTTTGAATTTTTTAAACAAATTATTTTTTAATTTGTTTTATTTTAATTAACTTCCCGTAGGGTAGTTATAGTAATGGGCCGAAAATCGGAAATAAAAATTTTTGCAAATATCTTCACGTTTTGAAGGTTTCTGAAGATTCTGGCATACTTAAGAAAAATGAATGCTTGTGTGTCCGCATTTTTTCGTTCATGTTTTTGGGTGTACGGATCAACCGATTTGAATGGTTTAAAAAGATTTGATTCCTATTGATAGGGAGATGTGCTGATTAGTTTTTGGCAAAGGCAGGTCCAGCCGTTACGGAGATACGGAGCAAAGAATGCAGAAATTAGAAATCGAGTTTCTGAGAGAACGGAAAATCTGATTTGAATGATCCAAAAAACATTCAATGTGATTGTGATTGGAAAAAGTTGTGTTTAGTTTTTAGCAAAGGCAGGTCTAGCCGTTTTCAAGATACAGAGCGAATTGTGCAAAAAATGGCAGTTTTTGAGAGAACTTAGCGTCCGATTTGAATGATTCAAAAATCTTTCTGCTTGTTTTGACAAAATAATTGTTTTTGGAAGAAAAAAAAATATTTCAAAAATTTTTGTTTTAATTTTTTTTTTGTATATCGAAAATAATTAAGATATTAATTTTAATTCTGGCTAAAATTTTGAAGCTCACTGATATACTTTAAATAAATAATTTTAACTTTGTAATTCAATTTATAAAATTCTTATAAATATTAGACAATATTATAGTATTTATTATAATCTATTTTAAAACATTGAATATTCCTCGAACATTTTGTTTTCAACATTTCTTAAAATAAATCCTGTTTTAGAGATGGCATATTGAAGCGTGTAAGCGCTGTGTTTCAGTCTACCGAATGAACATTGGCACGGTATTCATAGAAATGTGAACAAAGTTTATACTCATTACTAAAATCTCTTTGAAATATCTGATAATTTGATATGCATATGTCAAGTAATCAATTTTGACTGTTTAATGGCATTTTTTTACTTTTTTCACTCAATCTTTGAAACCGCTGAAACTTCGTTCATAAAAAATTAATCGGTTCAAAATGTTTTTTGAATAATCGAAATCGGACGCTCCATTCTCTCAAAAACAGAATTAATACTTTTGTCGCTTTTGCCCCGTATCTTCGAAACGGCTAGACCTACCTTCGCCAAAAATCAGCTCGTCTCCTTATCAATTGCAACAAAATGTTTTTTTGAATTATTCAAATCAGATGATCCGTGTTTTCAAAGTCGTCGACGAAAAATTATATTTGCACATACATACACATACAGCCCCGCCATTATTATAATCTAGAGCTGTGAACCGGATCCGGGTCCAGCGCGGTTCCGGTTCCGGAACCGGTTCTGGAACCGGTTCCCAAATTTTGGGAACCGTCGACGGTTCCATTTTTTTTTAACTTCCCGTAGGGTAAGTTATTGTAAAGGGCCGAAAATCTAAATTGAAAATTTTTACATTTCTCGACGTTTTGAAGGTTTCTGAACATTTTGGCATACCTCAGAAAAAAAGGATGTGTGTGTGTGTGTGTATGTATGTATGGATACAATTTTTCGTCCACGTTTTCGAGCGCACGGATCAACCGATTTGAATGGTTCAAAAAACATTCGATTCCTATCGATAGGAAGATGTGCTTATTAGTTTTTGGAAAAGGCAGGTCCAGCCGATTAGGAGATACGGAGCAAGAGTGCAGAAAATAGAAATCGAGTTTTTGAGAGATCGGAGCGTCCGATTTGAATGATCCCAAAAGCATTCAATTCGTAATGACGGGGAGAAGGGTAGGTTATGCAGGTCCAGCGGTTTCGGAGATACAGAGCTAAAAGTGCAAAAAATGACAGTTTTTAAGAGAACTAAGCGTCCGATTTGAATGATTCCAAAAACTTTAACAAAATAATTGATTTTGGAAAAAAAAAATTTTTGCTTCAAAATTTTGTGAGCTGTTGTTCATTCAAAACCTTTTCTTAAAAAAAATTAAATCGATTTTGAATATTACTATTCGAAAAATTTGCGGATGTACTGATTAGTACATCGAACGGGTATTTTTTTCGTAATCAACCTTTAAAATATTTTTATTTACGATTTTAATTAAATCTACAACGATTTTTTACCAATAATAATAATGAATTATAAATTAAGTACATTTCAGTTCAATATTCAGCTTTAGAAATTTATAAATTTATTAATTTTGTTTAATAAATGGTTACCGAATATGTATACTTAACTTATGTACAATTGTACCCAACAGTTTGTATTTGGGCAGAAAGAGAGATCGGAACTTTTGCGAATGCTTGAAAGGGACAGAATAAGGGATGAACTGCCGCTGTTCATCGCATATTCTGTCCTTTAAAGCATTCGCAACACAGATAAACAGACCACATGCGAAGAATTTTTTTGTTTATAGATAGGGAAAGAAGACGTGTTGCGACACAATATAAAAAATTAAACATTATTATATGTATTAGCCTGAATCTTTTCATTGCGAGCCATCAGTCTTTAGCCCATAAATATTGATTTTAATGACTTCTCCAAATCATAATTTGACACTCGTTTTCAGAAAGAACCCCAACTATTTTCAATAGACAACACTCGACTACAAGAGCCGCATTTCGTTAATCCGTCTAAATTATTATTTCTGAAACTAAATATTTATCCATTTCAACAACATTTCAAACGATATAGAAGTTAATACAAACACTCCTATTCTACTTTTAAAATTGTCATTTTTTTTTTTTTAAATAAAATCAGTTTATGTAACAAATATTAGTTTATGTTTCAAGTATATATTGTTCTATATATTTGTTATATAATATGAAACACTATTTTAAAATATGCAATATTTCAAAATTAATTAGCAAACTCGAAGGAATTTTTGAAATTTGTTGTTTTACGATTTATGAGTCGATGTACAATCGACAGGCTCTAAAAGTACGCTTCTGCTTTGAAATCTTTAGATATATATGTATTAGTACATTTACTAATATTATGATCATAAGGTCCACTTGCTCTCTTACTGCAAGAGTCGAATTACATAATGGGAAGAGCTTAGGTATAAAAATAAGGTTAGCAAAGTATGAAATGTTTATATTTTTATGAAATTAACAATTTAGAAATAAAATTACTTTTTATGAAGTAAACTATTTATTTCAATTAAACTAAGGCGTTTTGTTGTAATACTTTTAATTTGTTATTCTTTTTAATACTATATGCAGCCAGTTTTGTAAATTCTCCTGATCAAAAGAAACCGCCTCTTGCTATGGATATCGAAAACTTCAATTAAGAAACTAAAAACTAAAGAAACTAAAAATATGCTTCAAATTTATTGGTTTATGAAAAAGTTTATAATTATTTATTTAAAAGTTTATGAAAATTACATATAACCTAATAATGAATGCAGACTAAATATTATTCGAATGAACAATTACCAATTTGAAAATTGCATTCATGGCAAACAAATATATAACTAAATAGTAATGCACAAAAAACAATTAATTATAATTATATTAAAAAATTCAAAGGGTTACAAAAAAAATTTCAAGAACAAAAAGCGAAACACGTAGCTTGAAACGGATGTTTGTGACTGAATAGAAAAACTAGTGGGGTGTATGGCATCGTGCCTTAAGGCAAATTGCTGGAACTTCCCGTACCGTAACGAAATGTTCGAGGAATACTGAATGTTTTCAAATAGATTATTATTAATATTGTAACATTGTCTAATGTTTATAAGAATTATATAAACTAAATTGCAAAGTTGAAATTATTTGTTTGAAGTATATTAGAACTATAGTCAGAATTAAAAGTAAAATCTGAATTATTTTCGATATACAAAAAAAAAATTTTTGAAAAAAATTGAAACAAAATGTTTTTTTTCCAAAATCAATTATTTTGTTAAGACAAGCAGAATTTTCTTTGAATCATTTAAATCGGACGCTTAGTTCTCTCAAAGACTGCCATTTTTTACACATTTAGCTCTTCGAAATGTCTGGGCCTGCCTTTGCCAGAAACTAATAAACACTTCTCCCAATCATTACTAATTGAATGTTTTTTAGATCATTTAAATCGAATACTCCGTTCTCTCAAAAACTCGATTTCTATTTTCTGCACTCTTTGCTCCCTATCTCCGTAACGGCTGGACCTGCCTTTGCCAAAAATTAATTAGCTCTTTTCCCTATCAATAGAAATCGAATGTTTTTGAACCATTCAAATCGGTTGATCCGTGCGCCCGAAAACGTGACTGGAAATTTGTATCCATACATACATACACACACACACATCTATTTTTTCTGAGGTATGCCAAAATGTTCAGAAACTTTCAAAACGTCGAGAAATGTAAAAAATTTCAATTTCGATTTTTGGCCCATTACAATAACTTACCCTACGGGAAGTTTAAGAAAAAAGTAGCCGGACTTTTTTCCGGAGCGGTCTGGAATTTTCCGGGATCGATCCGGACTTTTCCGGGTTGGAACCGTCCACGGTTCTTCCGGAACCGGGTCCTTTTTGGACTTTGGAACCGGTTCTTGAAAATGACGGTTCTTGACAGCTCTTAATTATAATATAATCTCCATAAAATATCAGATAATTTGATGTACACACAATGAACATTTTTGATCGCCAAATGGCGTATGTTTTTACTTTTTAATTGAATCTTGGAAATTTCTAGATCTGCCTACTCAAAAATTCAATCAATTGTTCAATTTGTCAATACAAGTAAAATGTTTTTTAAATTATTCAAAAAATCTTCTAGAAAATAATTCGATTTTTGAACATTTTTGAATTCTTGAAAAAAATTGACTTTTTTACAATTTTTTTTTTTTTGTATTTTGAAACTTTTTGAAAATTTGTTTAGCTGCCTAGCTGATCTAAAGTCAAAATATCGAAGCGCATAAGTGCCGTGTTGGAGTTTAAAGTGTAAAGATTGATACGGAACCCATATAAATATATACAAAATTTGTACTTATTATTATAATCTTTATAAAATATCTAATTATTTATGTGCAATGCCTAATGATAAATTTTGACCGTCAAATCTTTTTTTTTTAATTTTGATATTTTTTCTGAAACTAAACAATTTTCTGTAAAAGAATTTTTTTTCACACCCTCTACACTCACATTTTTCTCAAAAACAGCTTAACAATTTTTACACTCTTTGCGCTCCATACCTCCGAAACTGGATTAATTCTACTTTGCGGTAGCTCGCATATCAATTGTGATTGTGTTGCTGCTTTGAATCTATAATATGTTACACGATTGTGAATTACTTCTTCAACTTTTTTTACCGTTTATTGGTTAGTACTTAAACCTCAACTTATCAATAATTGTTTGTGTCCCCACATGTAATAAATCTAATTGTTTTTGTTTAATAATCATTGTAATTACTTGGCGATTAGCTGGTAAATTTATCGGGTGTATCTGATTATGTGAGGTATTTGCGTTTAGCAGCCTTCCGCCCACTCTCAATAACTTGTTTTCTGCAATGGACAGGTTTAGTTTCAATAATGATTTTCCAAATACAATGTAATAATTGCAATTAATTTCTAATTTATTTAGCTCTTTATTGTGAACTTTTCTTTGCACTTGACGTGTGATCAGATATCGTGACATTTAATTGATTTTTCAAGTAGACCTTTTTTCATAATTTTTCTTGCTAGTTAATCAAGATTTGAACTTAACTTCTTGAATGATTTTGCGTTGCAATGACTCCTCTATTTTCAACTCCAATTCAGATTTAATTTTTTTCTGCTTTTCAGCTATGTTTTAAGTTCTTCTTTTTTTCAATTATACCAAGCTCTAAATGAAGCTTTTTTTGCTTCTTGTTTAGCTTGTCTATCCTTTTTTAATTTCTAATAATTAATATAAAACAACCTTTCGCGAACAGAGTATTAACTTTCTTGATTAGAAACTTTCCCTTCTGATAAAGTATCTACATCAGAGATTATGTCAACTACACAAAAATCATATTGTGAAATTGTAGATATCGCTCGATATTTCTTACTATGTTCTAAAGCTAATTTATCTTCCAATAAAGATATTGAAGACGAAGAAGATTTGTTGGCGAGCTATATGTAATTTATTGTATTAAATCGAATTTTTGAGATTCGAATAATGCTATTGAATTAATTTGTGCCTGGCATAAAATTTTTAATTCTGCTAGTTTGCTGTTTCTTTCCGCGTCAGAAACTTGTTCTTCTTCTAATTTTGCAACCCTGTTGTTGAGTTCAAATACTTTCTGGTTTAGCTTAACTACAGATTGTTGGGCATCTTTCCTAATAAATACACCTGTTTCTGAAGATTTGTTTTTTACTTGTAGTTTCATTATATCTTTATTCTAATTATGCGAATCTTTTATCTCCTCTTCCAATTTTTTAATTGTTTCTTGTATTAATATTTATTCTTGGCATTTACTTTCCAAGTGAGTCTGTATTTTCTTAATTTCTTTTATTAACTTTTTATTTTTATCATCCTCAATAATAATATAAGCTCGATCGTCCGACAATTCATTTTCTAATAGTTGAACACGATTTTGCATCTCAGAAATCCGTTCATTGTCACCAACAATGAACAAACATTCATTGTTACTTTTTTGGGCGGTCTTAGAGTTTTGTTGCGATCCTTGTATAATCATCAACTGAACGTCAGCACTCAATTCATTGATTTTCTTTTCTTGCTGCAAATTTATTGTAGATAATTTTTGATTTTTATTTTTAAATTGAATGATTTCATTATCGTGATATTTAATAATTCATCGAACTTTTCTTGAAGATTTTTATAATCATAATACAATCTATTGTTATATTCTAAAAGATTTTCATTTTGTTTATTTTTCAATTCGAGTTCTTTTTCTAATTCAATTATTTTTTCATTCACCTTTTCATTTGTTGAATTATTTTTATAACCATATAATTTTCTTTCTAAAACACTGAATCATTTTTCAAGACATTTGTGCCTTTGAAATAGATCTTCTATTTTTTATTTCTTAACTTAATTTCAAATTTAAGTTCGTCAATTTCTTTTTTATTCATTTTAGATTTACCTTCATTGTCATTATTTAAGTTTTGTAGCAAATCATTATCTTTCTCTAATTGTTCATTAATCATCAATAATTGTTCGCGTTTATTTTTTTCACCTGTCTTAAACTATTCACTTCTTCCTGTGAATTCGCCTCAATTTGTACAAAGTTATGCTACATTCGAACGAATTCAAATTTTGTTTCTACTAGTAAATCAATATTATTTTTTTGTTTCTGCTCATTTTTCCTAATAATTGCTGCAGGCATTGCATTCAAAATACTTTTTTGATCGAATTGATTTATAGGCGTTGTTTTATCTTCAACATCCAACACGTTTTCATATGCTTCTTCAATCATTTTCTTTTTCATTAAAACCATATTTCCGTTTTTCATATTGACGTTATGATCTGTATTGTATTCATCAAAATCTCCACCTATTTGTTTATTCATTTTACGTTTAAATATTTCACGATTATCGTGAAGTGTTTTATCTAAATCATTTTTGAAGGCACCTGAATAATCTTCAATATGTTTTTATATGCATGGTAATATGCAGATCCGAGAGAAAATTGAGGATCGCTTTGAAAAGGCAACGCGACTTCAAATCTTCCATTCGTATCACTACTGACATTTTGCTCAATTGCAGGTGCATTTTAATTTGAATTTGATCACTGTAAATTTATTTTTCGCTTGCATTTGTATATATCATTATATTCGCACTATAAAATTTCTGATTTATTCTATATTATTCTGTTTTAATTATTTAACGAATTTTATTTGGACATTGTGTACTTTTGTATGCAGTTGTATCCTGATTTGCTGTTGATTTAGAGGGAAGTCCCGTAACGCCGGACGGCACCAAGTACCGGACGGTCTATTTAACACGTATTATTTAAGCAAGTATAAATTTTTTCATTTCAAAATACAAGTG
Organism: Ctenocephalides felis; assembly: GCF_003426905.1. NCBI lineage: Eukaryota > Metazoa > Arthropoda > Insecta > Siphonaptera > Pulicidae > Ctenocephalides > Ctenocephalides felis. Next base: position 54,350,138 of record NW_020537646.1, read on the forward strand.
AAAGGGGCACTGGAACACACAGGTACAGGATCACGCGCCAAGCCTCGCCTGTGACGCACACGGCCACGGCGATAGCAACCCTTTCCTGTTTTAGGCGCAAAATCACGGCGTCACCTAAATATCAATGGAAGTAATTCTAGCATTTACATATGAGTGGTATGCAAAGATAAAAGTTGTACTTGATTGTGTGGTATCGGTGTGACCCAGCCAAAAGGGTGGATGAATAGTGACTTTTTTTGCAATATCTTAGAATATTCGTCAAAGACACATGTGCAAACATTCCAGAGTGTGGAGATGGCTACATATGTAATCAATTCAAGTTATTTTGAAATGTCCGGTACTAGGCACCACTGTTTAAAATCATATTTTTTGATACCAAAGTTTGATTGATAGTATTAATTATTTTTTTAGCAAAGATTGCGGTTTTGTTAATTTAGTGTGATTTCTAACTTTGTTATCTAACATAAATCATAATTTAATAAACATTTCGTAAAATACTTTTTGATTTATTTATAAATAACCTTAGGTGTCCGCCACTAGGGGACTTCTCCCTACTCTGCAGTTATATCACAATTTAAGAAGTAAAAATTTGTTGCATTGACTCAAATCTGATAAGATTTTATACAAATTATATTTCGCTAAATTTTTGATGTGGATAACTCAATGTAAAGTCATTTTAAACAAAATGTAAAAACATAAACAAATAACGACATAACATAAACAAAATCGTTTGTTCACTTTAATATTCATACATTTTACTTTTAAACTTCAGATATTCGTTTTAGTAACATAAAATAAGTAAAAGTTTTTAAAACTGCTTTAAACCATTTTTAAACAAGTAAATGCTTTTCTTGAAAAAAAAATGTTTGAATCATTTGTATTATTATAACTATTCACATATATTTATTGAAATTAATAATCAAAAATTTAATTTATGATTTTAATATTAACAATTTTTGTTATAGTTTGCCAATATCAGTATTTGAATAAATTTTAATTTTGGACAATATGTTATTATATATTATTTAATACCAATTTTATTAAACTTGAGCTATTTGGAATTTTGGTCTGACTACATATTAAAGTATAAGTCGATATAATTATCAAATTGTGGTGCCAAATAGCGATTTTGTAATTTTTTCGGCATTAATCGAAGTATAGATCCGTTGTTTCAAAATTATGTATTTTCATATCAACAAATGATACCTATATTTTTGTGAAAGATGAAAAGTTCTTAAGCAATATTTTTAGATATAAAATGAAAGTATTATAAAACCTGAAATTTCGATTTCCTTTTTTTACAAAATATTGAACTCAATTATGCTTTGCAGTGATAAATGAGAATATATTTTATTTGTAACTCCTATTCTGAAATATTTGCTTTATGAAAAATTAGAAATTATATTCTGTTTCTTTTTATACATAAGTTAGTGACTGTTTTAAACCATATTATATTATAATTCAATATTATATTTTATTATTTCGATTTTATAAGTATTCTTCTCAATTTTTGCACCTAGGGCAATGAACATAAATTAATCTACTTTACAATACAATTTCTTCACTACTTTACAATACAATTTCTTTTGTATGGAAAGAGCATGGAAAAAATTTTGAAAATTAAAACAAAATGTTTTAGGTATAACTTAGCAAGAAATGAATGAGTTTTGTTCATTCATTTGTTTGTTAAATTACATCTAAAAAACATTTTTTAATTTTTTGAAAATTTTTCCATGCTATTTCCATACAAAACTTTGATTGCGCTCTATCTAAACGTTAATATTGAGCCTCTGGGAGCAAGTAAATTCGAAAATAACCATTATAAGGACCACCCTAATATATATATATATATATATATATATATATATATAATAATAAATAATGGGTAAAGCTGCCCTAAGGCAGGTCCGTGAGATGAGTTAAACTCCAACTCGATTCAGGGAAGAAGTAGTGTGAGAGTTTTTCCCATTTCCATTTCACACCGCAGTGCCCGAGATGGGCTTATTTTCAATTGGAGACATATTTTGATCTATATTTTCAATTGAAAATGTACATCGCGCTCGCCGATGTCAGGATTCGAACGCGCGACCCTGTCCATACAAAGTCAACGCGTTAACGACCTTCGCCACGGCGAACCTATATGATGATAATTTTGTCGACGTTGATACATATTTGTAATACTTTTGCAGCCCAACCGTCGAATTAAAAAAAAGATTGAATAACAAAATTATTTATTCCATTAAACGTTTTGACACTTGATGTGTGTCATCATTCACTAATCTAAAAAAATATATAACACAGTTGATGATAAATATAATATACTAGCTGACCCGGCAAACGTTGTTTTGCTAAATAAGGTATATTCTAAACCATTTCAAGAGAATCAAAAATATTAATACTTTAAGTGCATAAGGATGTGTTGTTTGAATGCTGTATACAATTATGTATTATGAAAACAATAAACCCCATTAGTTTGTCTATATTTTGTCAATACAATCAAACTGCAAGTTTTATACACTTTCTATAGAAAACATCCTATAATTCAATCCGAGTCTTTTTTGGTCTTTCGGCTTATTAATTACGTTTCAAGTTTTTCAGATTCTTTTTGGATTCTGGATTTTGTGTATAATTGTAAATAATACTACTGTACTACCAACGGAAAAAAATACTTTTATTGTGGATTTTCAAAGATTACCATTTATCTCCCCCATTTCAAAGATTATCGGTTTCAAATCAAGTTTGTAGCTGGCTATACATCTTTTTTCCTCTACTTTCAAATATTGTTGTTAAACAATGCTTAACTTTACTGATTTTTGGCACATCGGTGGTGGACCTTTTTAATCCCGGACCTTCATATATTAATATCTATTCTGCGATAAATTCTGGGAAATTATAATTGGAAAAATGTTATTCGACAAAATGTCCATTTGATCGATACCTAATTTAGGTTCTGAATTTAAATAAGATAAATAAAAAATAATATAACCTGGAAAATGTTTTATAAATACCAGTGAGTATATAATTATACAAATGAGATCTTTCAGAGCACCGTGTTTGAGAAAAATATGCAAAAAAGTGCATTTTCATATTAACATATCAAAAAAGTTTATATTTTGAGTCTCTAGTAACACTTGCGGCCCGTTTACTAACGTTTTTGTATATAAATAAAACTACAAACAAAACTACTTACTACAAATTTATCATAAATAAATAATATTCGCGTAAAACATCCTATTAAACGTAATTAAACATCATCTGTCAAAAGCGTTTGACATTTCACGAAATTGCCACCGTCCATTGTTTTATTTAAATTACGCTTCTACAAAATTTTCAAATTAAAAATGTAAAGTTTCTACGCGGATTTGAAATAATTTCTCACCTTTTGAACTTTCTCTGGATTGGCACGAATTTTTCAAGACTAAGACTGGCCAAATCGATTCAGCCGTTTTCGAGTTTTATTCGGACATTTGAAAGAGAGCTCCATTTTTATATATAAGACTAGCTGACCCGGCAAACGTTGTTTTGCTAAGTAAGGTATATTCTAAACATTTTCTAGAGAATGAAAAAAATTAATACTTTAAGTGTATAAGGATGTGTTGTTTGAATGCTATAAACACCATTAGTTTGTCTACATTTTATCAATACAATCAAACTGGAAGTTTTATTCACTTTCTATAGAAAACATGGTATAATCCAATCCAAGTCATTTTTAGTCTTTTGACTTATTGATTACGTTTTAAGTTTTTCAGATTCTTTTTTGATTCAGGATTTTATGTATAATTGTAAATAATACTACTGAGCTTATACAAAATTTTCAAATTTCTGCGAGGGGAGAGGAGAGATAGAAAATGAATTAAGTATTTCTTCTTTGACCTGCTTTTTGAAAAGTTTCAAGTAACATTTGATGAATTGAAGTAAATTTAATAAATAGTATATATGTAGAGCACGGCGAAGCACAAAGGTCCAATTTGACTTTGAGCAAATATAAACTATATTATCAAAAACAAACCAATTATGTCAAAACAAATAACACAATTCAAACGAACAATTATCTGACTACGTTTAGTAACACTACCAGCTACTTCATCATTGTAGAAATGTGCTTTTTTGCTGTCTTTCAAAAAATTGTTATCTAGACCTTTTTACCACATAGACAGGGTAACTTGGAACGGCCAGGTGGCAAACAGGTTTAATGCCTTATTTTAATTTTAAAGGTCTTTTACAGAAGAAAATACTTTTATTATGGATTTTCAAAGCTTACAGTTTATTTCTAGATAGCAAAGTCATAAGAATCAAGATTATAGCTGGTTATACATCTTTTTCCCTCTACTTTTCAATTCCTTGTTAAACAATGCTTAACTTTACTGGTTTTTGACACATCAATGGTGGACCTTTTTAACCCCGGACCTTCATATATTATCATTTATTCCTCGATAAATTCTGCGAAATTATAACTGGGAATATGTTATTCGGCAAAATGTCCCTTTGATCGATACCAAATTTAGGTTTTGAATTTGAATAACAAATAAAAAATAATATAACCTAAAAAATGTTTTATAAATACCAATGAGTATAACATCATACAAATGAGATCTATCAGAGCATCGTGTTTGAGAAAAATATGCCAAAAATTGCATTTTCATATTAACATTTAAAAAGCGTTGATATTTAAAGTTTCTAGTAACACTTGCGGCCCGTTTACTAACGTTTTTATATATAAATAAAACTACAAACAAAACTACTTACTATAATTTAATCATAATTAAATAATATTCACGTAAAATATCCTATTGAACGTAATTGAACATCATCTGTCAAAAACGTTTGACATTTCACGGATTAGCAACCGTCCATTGTTTTATTTAGATTACGCTTCTACAAAAATTTTCAAATTAAAAATGTAAAGTTTCTACGCGGATTTGAACTAATTTCTCACCTTTTGGACTTTCTCTGGATTGGCACGAATTTTTCAAGACTAAGACTGGCCAAATCGATTCAGCCGTTTTTTAGTTTTATTCGGACATTTGAAAGAGAGCTCAATTTATATATATAAGATAAAAGGAGGAAATTATACATACCAAACCAGGAAAAACAACAGAAAAAATTAATTATGATGTAAAATCAATTTTACATCATAATTAAATTTTTTCTGTTGTTTTTCCTGGTTTGGTATGTATAATTTCCTCCTTTTATGAATTAGAAGAAATTATTAACAAGACATGAAGTTATATTCTGAATGGCTAATTGAAAATAAATTAACAATAACATTGGAAAAACGAAGTATATACATTTTAAACTCAAAAAATGTATGCAAATTATTAAAATAAACATTAAAATAAATAATACATATATAGAAAAAGTGAAATATATAAAATACTTGGGCCTTATAATACAGGAAAAGCTAACATGAACAAAGCACATAAATGAAATTAGAAAGAAGATAGCGGCATTAACAGGAGCTTTAAAAAGGATCCATTCTTTAGGGAAAAATAAGATATTGATTTTTAAAGCGCATTTAATACCCATAATTAACTTCCCGAAGGAGAAGTTTATGTTTTCAGAAAAAAATCCGATTCGCTAATTTTATGTTTTCTCGATGTTTCAAGCCATTCTGAATGATACTGATTAGTTTTAGTTGAAAATCTATAGCCGTTCTCTTGTATTAACTGTTGAAAAAAAATTAAGCCAATTTTTATGGAACTTTTTTTGGCGATATATATCATGGTCTTATAGAACTTACTGAAATATTACGGCAAGTAGTTTAATTTTAAAAAATGCATTCAAGTTTGAGAAAATGAGTAGTTTTTTTTTTGACGTTTGTTAAAATTAAAATTAGACGATTTACTTGGTACAACGATAGTGTCCTTAGTCTTAATGAACATACTAAACCATGAAAGTCCTACGGAAACTGGTTCAAATATAAAAATTGTTGATTTTTGAAAAATTGCTTTTAGAAAATACTCTGAGTTAAGGTGTTCGTTCGTTTACAATTATGTGTGATGAATCCACTCGGAATACTTTTAATCTATCATAAATTAATTTATTTTTATTGATTAAATCGATTATTTACACATATCGGCAAGTTAATGTAACTTGCCTCAAGGCAAAATACCAATGCCAACTAGTTCTATATGGAATAAATACTTGAAGTCAAACAACTAAAGCTAACTTAAATGATATACAGAGAAAAGTCAAAGTCAAACAAAGCCATAAAAATATCATATAAATTTCGTCACTTAACACCCACCAAATACTTACAAACAAAAACGAATATTCATTCACTAAACAACATAATTAAAATAGAGAATGACAAATCAATATACTAAATGAAATATAACAAAATTAAAACAAGTACAACAATAGATACAAATCAAGATATACACGAACACTAGACAACACAACAATTTTCGCATTGGACACAATGGAAAGAAAAAATTGAGAGGAAATATCATAATTGCCAAACGATATTAAGATGACCAATGATGACGATAAAATTAAAAGAAAAATAATGAAATATTATAAAGAAATTGAAGATTGAATAGATATTTTAATTATAATAAATATTACATTGTTGTATAATGAAATAGACAAATGATATGTATATATAAAATATGCAAATTGTTTCAAAATCTCTCATACCAGATACCCCTGTCTAACTGAGATATGAAAATAATATATAAGTGAATAAATGAAATATATATATATATATATATATATATATATATATATATGATTTAAGGTAAATGTACACTATTCCGGAATAGTAGTTTTTCATTTTGATCGCAAAATAAGAAAACGGTCAATAAATAATAATTTTATTCAATAGCACATCAATTATAATTTGAATCCCAATAAAATAGTACGATTTTCGAATTTAAATATTAGTTTTTAAAGCCGTAAAAAGCTTTTGAAAGCATCGGTCGTAACCTGATTGCCATTTCGTACTAGCTTGTTAGCGAGTTAGGTTATGTGACGGTTCCATTGCCTAAGGTTTTTATTCGATTCCGATAAGCTTAATCGATTCAAATATGAGAAATTTTTTATCAGTAATAATAAGAGCATATATGTGTCAAGAAATTGTCAATTTCATGACTCCCGCAATTAGGTTCACACAACTGAACCAGTGTGAACGTAATTCCGTGAGTATCCCGCAATTACGAGAAGTAGACTTGAAATAGTTTTATCTTTTATTTTCAACCGTGCTTAAATTCGGCGGTGTTTCTGGTGTTAATAAGTTTGGTAATGACTACAGAATACTTTAACGTAATTACGATATATGTTTTTTTAAATTTTTAACCCTAATAATTGAGTTTGAAATGACAACGCTTTCGTAAGAAAGTACACGATTTTTTTTACTTATTTGCATTGTTCGGTACCTAGAATATTGTAGTAATGAGAGAATCATTTATTTCTGCCTTTTCATCTATGATCAATTATTTCTATTATTTATTTATTTATTTATTTAAATATATAGCCAACAGATTTCTCCAAGAGGACTCAAAAATACAAATATTTTACATAATGAATAACAATTAAAACATATACAAAATTACAATATATAGTTAGTAACATAAAATGCTTAACATAAAATTACATATAATGCAAAATGTAACAATAATATTTATAAACAAAATAAGAAAATAATGAGATATTTGAAAAGAAAATAAAAAGATTAACTTGTGCAGATGGAGATTATTTGATTAGGTGAAGTGTTGTGAATATCTATTTCATTATTAATTAAGTTAAAGTTAGAGGACATAAGTAAAATTGGCGAATTTAAGAGAGAATTAGATTTAGGGGTAGGATAATTGAAAAATAATTGTGAACGCGAAGATAGTCTTGGAACATTAAAGGATAGTTGATTGAGAATAAGAGGACAGTCTATAGAATTATTGCAAAGCTTAAATAAGAACATAATTGTACAGATAAATCGACGTGAGGCAAGGGAAGGAATACAAAATTCTTTTAGTAAAGTGTTGTGGCCAAAGCCACGTTCAGGGTAAATTTTATATGTTTTATAATAAAGGTATTTCAGAAATTTTCGCTGAACCTTCTCTATCGCATCAGAGTTGTTGATATGATGAGGATACCAAATAATCGAACCGTATTCTAATTTTGAACGTACAATAGAATAGTACATATAAAGAAGTGCATTGGTAGACTTAAATTGTTTACAATTTCTTAGTATCAAACCTAAAAATTGATGTGCTCTATTACAAATATCAGTTACATGATCTGTGTTAAACAAACCAGAATCAAATAGAACACCTAAATCGGAAATTTTATTACATCTATCAATGCTGGTGTTAGAAATTTTATAATCAAAAAGTATTGGAACGCGCTTATGTGTAAAACTAAGAATCTTGCACTTTGATATATTAAGATGTAATTTATTATAGATACACCAAGATTGGAAAAGGTCAAGTTGAGACTGTAATAATAAGCAGTCATCAATAGAATTTATTTTGAGATATAGTTTCAGATCATCTGCAAATAATAAATGTGGACACCTAATAATATCAGAAATGTCATTAATAAAAATAATAAATAGTAGTGGACCAAGAATGGATCCCTGAGGAACACCTGAACTAATATTTTCAATGTTGCTCAAGAATCCATTAAGATAGACAAACTGTTTACGATTATGAAGATAAATCTTAAAAAAGTGAATAAGTGAAGAATTAAGACCAAGCTTAGATAATTTAGTAAGAAGAATGTTATGATCAATTTTGTCAAAAGCTTTACTGAAATCAGTGTAAAAAACGTCAACTTGTCCATTGATGTCAAGATTCTCAGCTATATATTGTTTAATACAAATTAAATTTGTTATCGTAGAACGGGCAGGCATGAATCCATGTTGATTAATAGAAATTAAAGTTCTAACAGAAGAAATTAGTTCTCTATAAATAATTTTTTCAAATACCTTAGCAAGATAATAATGATATCGGCCTGTAATTAGTAATGTTTGATGTAACACCTTGTTTAAAAGTTGGAACTAATCGTGCAATTTTCCAACAATTTGGAAAAGTGCTTGTACGCAATGATAGATTAAATAAAAATGCAAGTGGATCAGATAGAGTAGATGAGCAATCACGTATAAAGAAAGATGGAATACCATCGAAACAAAATATTTTGGAGTTCTTAAAACTTGCTATTGCAAGTTGCACAGTACTATAATCAATTTCACCTATATCAATCATGATTCTATCATTATGATCAAATAAAATGGGTATGTCAAGTTTAGGCTGATAAACACTAAGGGCGCTGGTATGTATGTATGTATGCAGAGATCTAAGGACATTCCTGTAAACACGATAGTTTTGATCCGATTAAGCTTTTGGAATATAATATAACCATTATATAACCTGCACATTAAAAAAACGAACATACATCATAAGTTGTTAAATTAATTTAAATTGCAATTACTCGAAAATAAGTTGCCGAGGCTACTCTTGAATGCAGTAACTTTCTAATAGTATAATACGGTTTGTTAAATATTATTAAAATTATATTCAATATCAGTAAATTTATTTGGGTACTTATTTGAGATTTTAAATCGGTCTTTCAATTTTTCAAAGAATGATGGCTTCAACTAAATATTCACCCAAAACCCTGGAAGAGGCTTTAAAAGAAATTTGCCATGTTATATTAAATATATTCTAAAACTTCTAAAACATACAAAATTCCCAATCAAACCTGATTCAAGCTAGTAGTTATTGTTAATTTGAGAGACTTTAAAGATTATTTTAAAGTCTTTAAAGATTTACGTTTATTGGTAGAATTGTAACTTATATTTCAAGTTTAATTTTTTTATTTTGAGTTTAAATTTTATATTTATTTTAAGTTTATATTTTTGTTTAATTGCCGTTAAAAATTATTTCTTTATTGTTTCATTTATTTGATCTACCGAAACAGTATTGACATTAATTATTATACTGCTATAACTATAATAATACCAGCTTTTATTTTATTTTTATTTTAGAAGTTTTTCAACTTCTTATATTTTTATGATTTTTATAAAACTAAATTAATGTTTAAAATCATATCAAAGTATTATTTTATAATTAACCGTACTTTTTATAACCTATTCAACTATATTTATCAAGGAAATACGATCAAAAATGTATGTTTCCAGCGCTATCACGGACTAGTGTACAACGACTCCCGGCATTATGTTCACGAACCGAATTTTATAACGGAATTAGAGACAAACGCATAGTTCACCAAAATGCCGATTATTTAAACAAATGACGTTCTACGACGAAAAGTCTTGTTTTGTAATGATCTTAAAGGTCTAATTAATAAGATATAACAGATTTAGTTTGTCCACTTTCCTATTTTCTCTAAAATTCGTCTTTAAAGTCAAACGTTTCTTAACATCCCGTAATATGGTACGTTTACCTAGTTGTTATTTTTGATGTTGAGATATATGAGTAAGTTATTATGGGGCGATACATCAAAGAATGAAAATTGTATGTAGGTATATATATATATATATATATATATATATATATATATTCTTTTTTCTTTTTTCTCTTTTATTTATTTAATATATAGTTTCTATTACCTTTTCTATCTTTTAATTCTGTTTGTTGTTAAGTGTTGCTGTTTTGTTAAATTTTCTCTTATATTTATAGTTTCTATACCAATCCACATATCTTATAATTACCTAGTTATATTAATTTTTATACTGTTTTTAGATCCACTGACGATGATATTAAATTAAATGTCGAAACGTTTGGAATTAAAGATTGATTTTTAAATCTTTGCTTTTTATTCTTTGATGATTAAATAATTAAAGATTTGAATAATCACAATAACTTACTCACACACACACACACACATATAATAATAATAATGGGTAGTGCTGCCCTAGGGCAGGTCCGTGAACTGAGTTAAACTCCAACTCGCTTCAGGGAAGAATAGTGTGAGAGGTTTCCCATTGCCATTTTACACCGCAGTGCCCGAGATGGGCTTATTTTCAATTGGAAACATATTTTTGATCTATATTTTCAATTGAAAATGGACATCGCCCTGCCCGATGTCAGATTGCCAAAGCGGGGATTCGAACGCGCGACCCTATCCATACAAAGTTCCTTGTACTTAAAGTGTAATAAAGTGAAGTTTTTGAAATAGTCTTTTAATTTATCAATCTCAAGTATTTTCAGCAAGTGAGTTTTCAGGAACTCCGGAAGGTCCAGAGCAACAACACCGATTTGCATATAGCGGCGCCAACAGCCCTTTCTGTTCATCAACGCGGTGCCCAACATTTATTTGGTGACAGCGGTGTTTTACTGCCAACATTTATTTGGTGACAGCGGTGTTTGACTGCCAACATTTATTTGGTGACAGCGGTGTTTGACTGATGAAGTAACATTCAAATTTTTTTTTGTGAGCTTGAAAGAACGGCGTTTGAAAAATAATTGCCAAGAGTGACAAAAAATATAAGGGTGCTACTTCAAACTAGGCAGTACATCGTGGAAAACTTTGCCTCCGAGGATAGCCTTGCCAAAAGTGGACGTAGTTGATGATCAGAAAACCGAAGACTCAAAATATTGAATAATTCAAGACCCGAAATATAAAATAATTCAAGACCCGAAGTATAAAATAATTCAAGACCCGAAGTATAAAATAATTCAAGACCCGAAGTAAAATATAATTCAAGACCCGAAGTAAAATATAAATCAAGACCCGAAGTAATAAAATAAATCAAGACCCGAAGTAAAATAAAATAAAAAAAAATCAAGAAGCAAGAATACGAATCAAGAATTAATAAGAAAAATCAAGAAAACTCTAGTTTATAGCAGAAATCAAGATTCAAAAATCAAGAAAAATTGTTAAAAAAATCAAGAAAAGTGAAAAGTTATAAAATCAAAAAATAAAAGTGTTAGAAAATTTCAGTGCATATTCGAGTGTTAGTGCAACATTGCAAGTCCCTTGAACTACTACAAGTACCAGGCCAAAAGAAAAATATTCAGAAGGATTCCAAGTTAGTAAACTAAATTTAAATATTTTGTATATTGTCAATTTTTGCGCTTCTGTTTTGCTGTATTTTTCTTAAATTTTTTTCTTTTTTTCCTCTTGAATTGAATAATGTTTTTTTTGTCCTTTGGTGTCAGTTTTTTTTTTACGGTAGCGCCGGAAGTCGCTACATTGGCGAGGGAGGTGTTGTACACCCCTGATATTACAAGTTGCTAACCACTGTCATAATATTAGATTTCTAACAAGTCCAGACTGAAATCTTAGAACCCTTGAGCTTTAGTTGATATTAACGGTTCATATTAACTTTTCTCAGACTACTGCGTAGTAGCTGACATTAACATTCTCTCACGAAATCATGAATCTACATCGACAAATCTCACCAAGATCATATTATCGACATTCCGCCTAGTTAACAATTCTCACCAAGTTCGCATGAATAACATTTTGTTTAATCAGCTAAATTCATTACTTTGTCCTTTTCGTTGCATAGAATATTCGAGACAAATCCTCACTACATTTCAAAGGACTTTAGTTTTAATAATTATGAAATAAATCAGTCTTAATCTGTCGGTCGCCGGGCAAACACTTCTCTTCCAATACCTCCGAGTTCCTTGTACTTAAAGTGTAATAAAGTGAAGATTTTGAAATAGTCTTTTAATTTATCAATCTCAAGTATTTTCAGCAAGTGAGTTTTCAGGAACTCCGGAAGGTCCAGAGCAACAACACCGATTTGCATATAGCGGCGCCAACAGTCCTTTCTGTTCATCAACGCGGTGCCCAACAATATATATATACATTTATAAATATATCCTGCATTTATATCCAAATTAGATGAAATGCTATATTAAAAATCACTGTTTATAGTTTTAAATCTAATTAAAAATTGATGTTTATAAATTTAAATAAATATTGACATGAAAAAAAGTAGAATGTCATTTGTTAATAATTATGAAAATAATTAGATAAATAGATTTATAATTTATATTTATTTGATTAGCTTACCAAATTATTTTGGATATCAAAACCTCATCAAAAAATTATAGATCACAATAAAAAGCGGCATAATGAATTCAAAATTATTCGTAAACAAAATTTTGACAGTTTAAAAAAAAAATTAACGACTTCAATAAGAAACAAATAAATTAATTATTCGAAGTTATGTTATAGGCAATATTGCCAAACAAGTTATAATACAAAACATTATTGTAAAATAAATATTATCATATTATATTAATTTTGGACCAAGAAGGAAATATTTTGACATTTGTAAATTTAGTGCATATTGGATATATGAAATGGACATTCACACATCTTACACGTAATACATACACCAAGCTGACAAAATGTTCGTTTGGAATAAGCTTTTTTACAATAAAATATATTATTTATTTTAATTTTACAATTTTTAACTTCCCGAAGGAGAAGTTTATGTTTTCATAAAAAAATCCGATTCGCTAATTTTATGTTTTCTCGACGTTTCAAGCCATTCTGAATCGAATGAGACCAAATTTGGAAAAAGTATGTGTGTGTGTGTGTGTATGTGTGTGTGTGTGCGTGTGCACGAACAGATTTTTTGCCGTAAATCGCCGTTTTCTCAAAAACGGCTGGACCGATTTCAAAAATTTAAAAGCCATTCGATGTATCTCGATGAGGACTTGAAAAATCAAAAACTGTTCGAAAGATATCATTTGGGAATGATGCTGATTAATTTTAGGTGAAAATCTACCGAGCCGTTTTCTTGTAATTAACTGTTGAAAAAAAGTGTTAAATTTTTGTCCACATTTAAGCTCATCCTACCGAACCGATTTTGAAAAATCAAAAACTGTTCGAAAGATATTAGATGGGAATGATACTGATTAATTTTAGGTGAAAATCTACCGAGCCGTTTTCTTGTAATTAACTGTTGAAAAAAGTGTTAAATTTTCGTCCACATTTAAGCTCATCCTACCGAACCGATTTTAAAAAATCAAAAACTGTTCGAAATATATTAGATGGGAATGATACGGATTAATTTTAGGTGAAAATCTACCGAGCCGTTTTTTTGTAATGAACTGTTAAAAAAAATTTAAGCCTAAGATTTTAATGGAACTTTTTTTTTAAAAATATTTTTTTTATAATCAATGATAGTGATAAATATAAATTTCTTAATAATTATAAAATAAAAAAATATTGTTAAAGGCAGATCAAGTTGCTTATTTAAAAATTGGATTGATTAAGTATATTATTTACACATTTCGGGAAGTTCATGCAACTTGCCTTCAGGCTAAATGCACCTTCAACTAGTTTTTTAAATTTATCATAACTCGACGTTTTAAAAATTTTTTGTTTCATATTTATTTTTTTCGTGCAATTTTGTGCGTTTTTATGTTTTTTTTTTCAAATTTATTTGTATGGTGAGTTTCTTTACATTTGTTTATTATATGTTGTTTTTCATACATACTTTCACAATATATATTTGTAATAAAACAAATTTATTAAATTTGTTAGATTTATGCTTTTTTACATGTTTTTATTTATTTTTGTCTGTAATTATGTAATTTTTATATTGTTTCAAATTGTAACCCTGAAATATTTAATTGTAGCACTGAAGATGGGTCAAATCAAGATCCGAAACGTATGTTCTCTGAATAAAAACATTTTCTTTCAATAAAACTGTATTTAATTGCTGGATGGATGCCAAAGAAACAATTTTATCATATATATATATATATATATATATATATATATATATATATATATATATATATATATATAGAATTTGGATAGCGAGAAAAAAATTCTATACAATGTAGTAAACTAATCAGTCGTTTTATTAATATTTTTTATTTCTAGAAAAATAATTAACAAAACATAATACGATTGCCATGCAAAACTTGGGTTTAAATAACCGATTATTAAATTTTTTTATTTTGCCTTGTCTTCCTCTCCGAACGTAAATTATCAAATTGGTTAATAAATCATTATCAAATTTGGTAATTTGGCTAATATAGAAATTCGTGAACGAGCTGTAAGTTTAGGAAAAATATATTCTTCAGATCTTGAGCCCTCTTAAAATGAAGAATTTGTGCAGCTTCAAGCTTATAGCGCCCAAAAAATTAAACTAGTGACGCATGGCATTGTGCCTTAAGGCAAATTACTGGAACTTTTCCGTACTGAAAATTACATTCTATAAAGAGCTTCAAAATTTTTTGAAAAATGTAAAAAATTGACTTAAAAAAACTTTTTTTTATATCTTGATTTTATTTTTGAAAATGATGAATTTTTGTCAAAGCAATCGCTGTTTCAGAAACGAAATATCGAAACTCAATTACCATTTTTCGAAACGGCTGGACCTGCATTTGCCAAAAACTAATTAGCACGTCTCTAATCTAATATTTTTTAATTATTCAAGTCGATTTCGAGTACACGGATCAACGGATTTGAATAATTCGATTTATATTGATAAGAAGACGTGTTGTTTAATTATTGGCCAAGGCTGTCTGTTTCGAAGATACGGGCCAGAATTCCAAAAATGATAATTCAGTTATTGTGAAACGGAGCGTCCAATATCATTAAAAATGTTCATGTATTGACAAAATGAAGAACTGCTCAAATTTGTTGGAGGCACGCGGTTCTGGTGATCCAATAAAAAAAATGGAATAGAAGCATTTGGCGGTCAAAAGTGATGATTAGACATATGCACATCAAAGTATCAGATATTTTATAGATATTTTAATGATAAGTATAAATTTTGTATACATTTCTATGCGTTCTGTAACAATTTTTATCTCGCTTACACGCATCTGTATTTTGTGTCAACGCAGCTGAAGCAGTGCGATTGTTTCAAAAAAGTTCTAAATTTTTAATATATTTTAAAATGTAAAAAAACACAAAATTTTCAAAAAGTCAATTTTTTTCAAAGTTTTCAAAAAATTAAATTTTCGCACCATTACAGTCCACAACGGTCAAACGCATGGTATAATATTTGCATCTTATATTATTTTAATTTTTGGCACATCTCAGCTGCTTTTCGGCAATAAAAATGTAGACATTACATTTTTCTTATTCATAATCATAAATATATATTATTTTATTATTGTCTCAGCCTATAAGTGAATAGAAATGTTTGGCAAATGATAGTCTTCATTTGTTTTTAATGTCAAAGTATGCCTTAAATATTTTCAAGGTCAAACAATAATAAGCGGTTTTTCGTAATTTTTTCCATTTATTTCTACAAACTCACTAAATTTCTATGAATCAAAAAATCCTAGAAATTTCCATTAACAAACTTTACGAGGATTCATGAAAATCCGAATAAAAGTTTAGGAGGATTAACCATTCATACGCGATTACAAAAGAATTTTATATATAAGATTAAACAAGCAAATTATTTGACAATCGCAAATTGAAAAAAAAACAAAATATAGTGAAACCGATAATTTTTAATAATCAAATATTTCTGTAAAATTAACCAAGAAAATATAAAGGGCTTTATAGCAAAGTGCCTAATAGAATGTGACCAATGAAACCATTCCTAAATTCATCAGATTCAAATTTTATTCCGGATTTTATTCATTTTTGAATTGATGTAAATTTTTATAAAAAAAGAGTTGAAATGTAGGTTTAATTTTAATTAAAGCCGCGGCAACGCATTACTGAATATGCCAATATATATATATATATATATATATATATATATATATATATATAAAGTGAAGTGAAGTAAAAATTAAGTGATTAAGAATTACCAATTTATATATTATTAAGTGATTAAAGATTTTAATATTCATTGGACAGTCTTTTGTTTTTTCAGTGAATGTCATTCGATTTTTGTGTAATAAGCACAAAGTCTGGAATTCACCTGATATCGATTTAAAATCGTGCTTTTTTAAAAGCAATCGGGTGTAATTTTCCCAAGATATTAAATATCTTGTCAAAATTATAAGGTAAACGTGCCTTCTGCTGACTCCTCTTTCCAAACACCGGATTGGTGTTGCTAATGGTTAGAGGATGAGCCATATTAGCAAGTGATTTTTTCTAAATTTAAATTTTTCTAAGTCTTTAGATTAACTTTATTAAAATCAGTGCTGTGTATATTGAGGAATTCAAGAATATTCCCAGGCAGGCGCCTGGGAAGAAATTAAAAATAATGAAAATGGAAGTATTAACGAGCGAGACCCTCAAAAACAAATACAATGCGCTATCTGATCGGACTGATATGGACACGGACATGGAGCTTGAGGAATACAAGAAGGTTAAACGGCGGAAGAAAGCCAAAAACAAGGAGATCGAGAAAATTGATGTCGGACCGCAGCCATCCACTTCAGACGTACAGGCAGCACCATCGAAGAAAATAGATATGAATCAAGAAAAAATTCCGCCTATCATCGTGCGGATTGCTGAAATAGAGCTGAAAATCATTCGCTATATCCGGGATACAACGAAAATCAATTTTAGGTATCAGTTCCTAAAAAATAATTTACACAAATTTTATACCGATTCAATTACTGACCACGAACAATTAAAAAGCATATTGCGAGAATGTAATTACCCCTTCTACACCTACTCCATGAAACAAAATCTGGGGAAAAAAATTACAATTACGGGGCTTCATCCATCTATAACTGAGACAGAAGTCCGCGAAGAACTGCAACTGAAAGGAGCTAAAGTAAAGCAAGTGGTGCAAGTAACACGAAAACAGTCGGACGGTAGTCAACATAAACTACCAATATACATAATTTTAGTCGACAAAGATCAGGATATGGCGGAGCTGAAGCGCATAACCAATATTGGTGGACACATCTTCTCCTGGGAGACCTACAGACCACAGAACAGAGCGTTGCAGTGCCACAAAAGCTTGAACTTCGGCCATACATCGTACACCTGCGACCTAAAGTACAGGTGTATAAAGTACCTTAATGTGCACGCACCAGGTGCGTGCCAGAAACTGCCAACTGAGGCACTGATGTGTGTGAACTGTGGCAACGATCACCCGGCAAACTTCTCAAAGTGCAGTGCACTTCTCAACTACAAGGAAAAAAAGGAAAGTGATGCTCTCAGGAGAAGACAAATATACAGGCCAGCACCAACACCAGTGCCGCTGACGAGGAGCTTTTCGTCAGCTTTAAATAACACCAATGTTGGCCCAAATGCAAAATCAGCGTTTCCTCAACTCCCTGTTCCAAGGTCATCATTTCGAAATCTGATCCAGTCATCACCTTTACCGGTTGAGCCTACATCATCAACATCACCGATCCGGCCTGCACCATCATCATCACAGATCCGGCCTGCACTATCGCAATCACCAACCCGGCCTGCCTGCAGCCAGTCCGATCCAGATTTCAGTACACCAGTGGGACTTTTTGCTGCTATGGGCGAGATCAGGATGCTGTTTGCTGATCCCCAGGTAAAACAAATTTTCAGTGAGATTTATAAATCACTAAACAATAACATGACATATAGCGAAAAATACATTACAATACTTAACTTTTTAACAGCATCTCCATAAACCAAACGCGTGACTTACACATAATGCACTTTAACTCTAACGGACTTAAAAACAACGTGGACGAACTGAGACAGACGATAGCCAAATACGATCTGGACATAGTACTGTATAACGAAACGCACTTAAAACCTACGGACAGACTATATATCAATAATTACAAAGTTTACAGAAACAACAGACAGACGGACGCACGCGGATGGGGCGGCACTGCGATTTTAATCAAGTCTAATATCAGACATGAGCAAGTGCCAAACCTAACAGCGGGTCGTTCTGAAATAACAGCAATCAATGTATACAAGAGAGGTCAAAAAGTAACCATAATATCGATTTACATCCCGGCAAGCGGACTAGAACATACGGACTTACAAAGACTACTGGACTCGAACAGATTTGTACTTATGGCAGGAGACTTTAACGCTCAAAATACATCTTGGAACTGTAACTTTAACAATGCGAACGGAAACAGACTTTACGGATACCTGACCGAACACAACACCACAGACGCACAACCACACTATCCTGACACGCCGACCAGATACGCCACCGTACAGACACACCATCACAGCACGATCGATTTGGCATTGACAAAAAATCTACACGTAACATCCGAACCCAGAACAAGAACACTTTTTAACTCCGACCATAATCCAGTTTTCGTGACCATTTCAGACAGACTAGACGTCGACCAGACTCCCAAACTCAAATTTCTAGATTACTCCAGAGCCAACTGGCCATTTTTCAGAGACATCATCGCAGGCAACACACGACACACAATGCCAATCGATACCAACACTGACATTGAGGAGGCTGTAACACGCCTTACACTGACAATCACATACGCTGTACAACGGACTATACCGACACTAGACTCAAGAACAACACCAGCCAACGACTTGCCAGAACATATTTTATTGAAAATAAAACTTAAAAATCATACAAGGAAACTGTGGCAACGTACCGGTGACAGACTACTCAAGGAACATGTTAACAGACTGACAAAAATTATTTCCAATGAAATACGTGACCACCGAAACAACACTTGTACCAAAAGACTCGAGAACATAAATACTGACCCACACAAAATTTGGCAGACAGCAAAAAGACTGACGCAGAAACCAACATCCATACCTCCACTCAAATTAACTGACAACAATTACGCAACGACACCAGCAGACAAGGCGGAAATATTGGCAAAAAACTTTGAGAACATACATAAACAAAATGCCAATTTGTCAAACGCAGACCTGAAACAAGACGTACACGAGACAATTCAAAACTTCACTGACCTCCACAGGGACAAAGACCTACGAATAGACCCTGCCACAGTTTCCGAAATAGAGACAATAGTTAAAAAATTACCGAACAGGAAAGCACCAGGACCGGACGGACTACAAAACATAATACTTAAACAACTGCCGACAAACGCCTACATTTTACTTACGCGCATAATAAATAGACTAATGACAAAAGGCTGCTTTCCCGCTTCTTGGAAAACCTCCACCATATTTCCAATAGTGAAGCCAAGGAAACAGCCAGACATACCACAGAACTACAGACCGATCAGCCTCCTCAACACAATGAGTAAGGTAGCCGAAAAGGTACTACTCAAAAGACTTAACAAACACATAAGACACAACAAAATCATACCTGACACACAATACGGTTTTAAAGAACGACACTCCACACTACACCCACTGACAAAACTCATAGAAAATACAGTTCTCAATTTTAACTGAAGAAACCATACCGGATTGGTGTTACTCGACTTTGAGAAGGCGTTTGACACCATCTGAATGGACGGACTTATACATAAACTTATCCAACTCAACTTTCCACCATACATTACAAGAACATTACACTCATACCTTTCAGACCGTAACTTTACCGTACAAGTAGACAACGGACTTTTGACGGTTAAACAAGTGACGGCGGGAGTACCGCAGGGCTCGATCCTAGGACTGTCACTGTTTAACGTCTACATTCATGACATACCCACTGACGCCGACACAACGTTACTGACGTTTGCTGACGACACTGCCATATACAAATCATCACGATCACCGACGCTACTGACTATAAAGATACAGATACACATAGACAAGCTGACCGAATATACTGACAAATGGCAGATCAGAATCAATCCGCAAAAGACGGAGGCAATTTTATTTACAAAGAGCCGAAATGCCACGACTAGACTGACTGACTTGGACAAAATTAAAGTATTGGACTGTGAAGTTGAGTGGTCGAAAGATGTCAAATATCTTGGTGTGACCCTGGACCATAGACTCAGCTTTACAAAGCATATTAATACAAAAATAGGACAGGCTTACGGGATGTTAAATCTACTGAGACCTCTCTTAAACCACAACAGCCCGCTAAGCGTGAAAAACAAGCGGACAATTAATGTTTTAAGCGAAATATATATGTTTTTGACTTGACTTGAGTGAAGTGAAGTATATATATATATATATATATATATATATATATATATATATATGTGTATATATATATATATATATATATATATATATATATATGAATGTTCTTGAGGGAATGAGGGCGATACATCAAATAAAGAAAAGCAAAGATTTTTAAAATAACCTTTAATTCCAAACTTTTCGATATTCAATTTAATGTCATCATCAGTGGATCTAAAAACAGTATAAAAATTAATATAACTATTAATTTTAAAATATGTGGATTGGTATAGAAACTATAAATATAAGAGAAAATTTAACAGAAAAAACACTTAACAACAAACAGAATATAAAATATAGAAAAGATAATAGAAACTAGATATTAAATAAATAAAAAAGAAAGAAGAAAAAGGAATATATATATATTTATATATATATATATATATATATATATATATACATATACATATATATACATATATACATACATACATATATATATATATATATATATATATATATATAAATATACATATATACATACATATATATGTACATACATATATACACATCTCGGGGCTGAGGAGAAACTGCTACGTGTGGACTGCTGCGTCTCCAAGTGTGGATTGGAGAAAGCCCTCCCTGTTCTTGGCCTGCTTAGCGGTTAGGAACATAGCGTAGGAGTGAAATAAAATAGCTCCCGTGTACAAAACTCCCCAACATGTAGGTAGGGTTGGTCACTCCACCTGACCATGCAAAGCGGAAGAACGGCAATGAATATGGAGAACAATAAAGTAGAATCGTTTACAGTACAAAGGAGGGATACCTCAGTACCGGCAGCCGAGGGTTTGCGAACGGGCCCAAAGTCGTCGTCATCATGAGACAGTTTGGACAGCGTAGTAAACCCCATGACTTCGCTGTCAAGAAATGTTACTGGGAGTATAAAAAAGAGCGTGGAAAATCAAAGGATGGAGGCACTGAAACGCCTCGAAACTCTTCTAACTGACCTCCACAAGATGATTAAATCGAAATCCAACATTCATATGGAGATTGAGACTAAAACGAGTAGTGTTGCAACTACCATGACGCGCTTTCTCGACCTCGATAATCGATGGTTGGAGAACCTACGGCATCCCACGCCAAAGAAAAACAGCCAAACTGTTGCGGTAATTGAAGAAGCGAGAGACACCGGAGCCGAGGTCGACGATGAATTCGTCGCTGAAGAAGTAAAAAAAAATCTGAGCCCTGGAAAGAGAAAGGACCGGAACTCTCCAGACCCGACGTACGGCCATGTCGTGAAAAAGAAAAACCTAAAATAAAGTCCACCAAAAATTGTGGCAGAATAGAAAGCCAAACAAAACGAGGTGACTGATTGGCATAAGGTTCAATCAAAAAAAGAAAAAAGAAGGCTAGCCAAAGAGCAGCTTGTGAAGCAGCAGCCAAAAGAGCGCCGGCCGGAACCGAAGAGGAAGAAAACGCGAACATTTCTCAAACCAGACGTAGTTCTAATTCGACCAGCAGAGAAGGCAAAGTTTTCCGAGATACTACGTCCACTAAAACAGGACATTCCTGACGAGCAGGTCCGAACGACTGTAGATAATATTAACAAGACCAGGAACGGAAATATGTTGCTTACAATCTCGAGAAAGTGTGTAGATAAAGGCCAAGGACTGCAACAGGCAATCGCGAGCAACCTTAAAGATGACGCCAAAGTGTTTTGCAAAGGGTCACAAAAAATAATCGAAATCAGAGACATTGATGACGATACAACTAAGGCCGACATTCAGACTGCTCTAAAAATGCACTTGGAGAAGCCAGTGAAACACCGGCGGAGTCAATCAAGTTACGTAAAGCCTACAGAGGCACCCAGGTTGCTACAGTAACGTTACCAGCAGCCACGGCGCAGAAATTACTTGAAGGAAACAGCAAAATTGGCTGGGTAAACTGCCGAAAACTGTATAAGAACAACAAATAGGCCAACCAAGTGTTACAAATGTTGGCTTTTCGGGCATCACGGATTTCAGTGCAGAAGTAAAATGATCCGTTCCAACTTTTGCACTAGCGAAATGTGCACTATGCGCTGAACACCGAAGCGCAGAGCATGCTGCCCACCATGCAGGAACCTACAGATGTCCTGTATATAAAGAGGCACTCGAGAAGGCACCAAATAAAAAAGCATGAAATTGCAGCTAAATTTAAATCATTGTGAAGCAGCACATGATCTGCTTATGCAGACAGTACGAGAGCTGAAGCTTGATCTTGTGATCCTAGCAGAGCCATACAAGCATCTAACTGGCAAACTATGGAAAGCAGACACAATCACTAAAGCTGTTATTTGGTCCAGTAACAAGCTCACCTTCCAGGGCACAATTACCAAACGCAGCGTCGGATTTGTATCAGCAACAACAGATGGCATCCACTTCTACAGCTGCTAAGCACCACCTAGCTTCTCATTTGTGGAATTCACTGTCTTTTTGGATCGACTGACCGAGGACGCTAAGCAACATCGTAAGTTGCAATAGCTGGAGACTTCAACTCCTGGGCAGTAGACTGGGGTAGCAAGTAGACAAACGCATGAGGAAAAGCAATACTATAAGCTTTTAGTAAACTAGACGTTGTCCTGCTCAATAGTGGCAATACGCCGACCTACACCAAAGGCGACTCAAGCTCGATTATAGACCTCACTTTTGTCAGCACTAGTCTCGTCAGAGGTAACTGTAACTGGATATGTACGCCGCCAGCGACCACAATGCAATACTTTGGGAAATATCGTCCAAACAGAATCTTGAAAGACCTATCAAGTAAGTTAACTGCGCTGGTTGGAAAACAAAATCTTTTGACCGAGATGCATTGCAAGTAGCTCTTGACGTTAACCCGATCAACAATGGATGCGCGGAAGAAAGGACCAAAACCCTGATAAAAAGAATGACCCAGGCTTGTGATGCCAGTATGCCCCGAAAGGGTGGCATAAATTTAAGACCTGCCGTCTGTTGGTGGAATGATAACATCAGTGTCCTTCGTAAAGAATGCCACAAAAAAGAAGAATAGCACAGCGTGGCTATAAGCAACTTCACAGCGAGGAACTAATCGCAGAGTACAAAAAATCTTGTCGAGAATTGAATAGGGCCATCAAAGAAAGTAAACAAAGATGCTGGAAAGATCTCATCAGTGAGGTGGACAAAGACGTTTGGGGTAGGCCTTACAAGGTGGTCATGACACTGCTAAAAAAGCAACAAGTGCAGTCGCCCACGTGTCCTCATTTTTTTCGGAAAGTTGTAACTGCGCTGTTTCCACAGCAACGCTACTAGTTGGCATCAAGTAAACTGGATGGCATCCCACTAGTCACTGAAGATGAGTTAATGGAGGCATGTAACCGTATAGAAAATAATAAAGCGCCAGGATTAGATGGTATTCCTAACATTGCACTGAAAACCATTATTAAGGCTGCGCCGTCGTTATTTCTAGACGTTTACAACACATGCCTGAAAGAAGGGACTTTTCCCAGAAAGTGGAAGCAACAGCGGCTTGTACTTCTCCAAAAAAAATAAGCCGCCAGAAGAGCCGTCATCTTACCGTCCGCTCTGCATGCTAGATACGGCTGGTAAGATATTGGAACGAATAATTCACCAAAGGATTGAGGCAGTCGTTGACCCACTTTTGACGGACAACCAGTATGGATTCCGGAAAGGACGATCAACCCTGGACGCAATAAAGGTAGTTGTCGATACTGCCAAAAAAGCAATCGAAGGAACAAGATGAAAGGAAGGTACAAAAGAGTGCTGCCTTGTGGCCACACTTGATATCAGGAACGCTTTCAACTGCGCAAATTGGGACTGCATAATGCAAGCTCTTGAATAAAATAATGTACCGGGTTACATATGTAAAATAGTGGCAAGCTATTTTACGTATAGGGTTTTGAAGTACGACACGATAAACAGCCCAAAAGAATATAATATCACCGGAGGTGTTCCACGATTGATGCCTAACATCGGCGGACCAAAGCAGAGCAGGAGACTTACACTTGCATCAGTAGTTGCGTCAGTGCTCACTTATGGAATACCTATTTGGGCAGACGCACTAGGGCTCCAAGAATCATGGAGGAAAATTGGTCCTGTATACCGCTTGAGTGCTTTACGAGTAGTATGCGGATTCCGCACAATATCTGAGGAAGCGGTATGTGTCAATGCCGGGACTCTGCCTCTTAGGGTCTTAGCTGAGGCAAGACAAAATCTTTACCAACGCAAGAGGTCAACGACATTAAGCGCTGATGATCTCAGAACCGAAGAACGTCTTAACACCATAAGACGATGGCAAATACAGTGAAATGCCGCAGAAAAGGGTAGATGGACGCATCGTCTTATACCTAAGATCAACGTTTGGCTGAACCGGAGACATGGCGAGGTCAACTATTACTTGACGCAGATGCTGTCTGGACACGGTTGATTTCGGGCTTATCTTCACCGATTTAAGCACGATGATTCTCATGAATGCCCAGCATGCCAAGGAGTTAATGGAGATGCAGAGCATGTAATCTTTGTGTGTCCGCGCTTAGGTGCACAGCGAAATAAACTAAAAAGAATTTTAAAGCAAAGGATTCAACCAGAAACACTAATTGAATCAATGCTTTCATCAGAAGATGCTTGGAACGCCAGTAGTACGTATGTTACAGAAGTCATCATAACACTACGTTTCATTGAGAGAAAAAGGGCGAATGAAAGATGTATGACATCTTAGCCACAATAAGGAAAATAGTTGCTAGATCCTTCCCCGCGAAGTAATGCCTAACGGCAGTTTCCGTGGGGGTTACATGGCTAGGGAAAGCGGAGGTTTTAGACGGTATTAACATTGTTGAGTCCAACATATCCAGACAATTCTGCGTCTGTTGAATACGTAAACGTATTTCCTTCACTTTACAAAAAAAAACACACGCATGTATATATATATATATATATATATATATATATATATATATATATATATATACATACATACATGCATATATATATATATATATATATATATATATATGCACATACATGCCTACACATTTATATGAATACATACATGTATATGTGCACAGAGGCAAATACATATCCACATATGTACTCAACGTAAACGTGTACACATATACATATATACATATATATATATATATATATATATATATATATATATATATATATACAACATACACATATACATATATACATATACACATATATATATATACACATATACGTGTATATGTGTATGTTGTATATATATGTATATATGTATATGTGTACAATTGCACGCTGAGTACACATATGGATATGAATTTGCCTCTGTGCACATATACACGGATGTATTCATATGAATGTGTAGGCATATATGTGCATTTATATATATATGCGTGTATGTATGTATATATATATACTTGTGTATGTTTATGTATATGTATGTGTATATATGTATGTACATATATGTATGTTATATGTACGTATATATATATATATATATATATATATATATATATATATATGTATATATATATATATATATATATACGTATGTATTTATATATGTATATATACATGTATATGAGTAAGTTCTTCAAGGGCATACATCAAATAAAAGGCAAAGATTTAGAAGTTAATCTTTAATTTTTTCAAACGTTTCGACATAGGATTTTATGTCATCATCAGTGAATCTACAGAATGAACATTGAAAAATTAATATAAACTAGGAAAAAATGACAGAAATTGGAAAAAGAACTATAGATATGAGTAATATAATTATAACAGTAACAATTATAACTAAACAGATAGATAAACAAGAGAAATGAAAAGTAAAAAGAAATATATACAAACATACAAAAGCGCAATATATATACATAAATATACACATAAACAAACATATATATATATATGATATACATGTACAAACACGTACACATATACATATATATATATATATATATATATATATATATATATATACATAGTCTAGACGTGGTATCCCTCTTCACTAACGTTCCCGTACAATTAATTTTAGACGCTATCACAGCTAGATGGGACGAAATTTCATGTCATACAACTATTTCATTACACTGGTATCTTGAGTCAATAAAATTTATAATTTCACCTATTTTGAATACAACGACCGTTTCTATTTCCAAATTTTTGGCACACCTATGGGTTCTTCTATATCTCCAACACTCGCTGAGTTATCTTTACAATATTTAGACAACAAAAGTGTTTAATTCTTGCAAATTAGATCTTCAATTTTATTACAGCTACGTGGATGACATTTTTACTTATGTGCCGGTTAAAAACTTTGAACTTTTACTCCACAATTTCAACTCTTTCAATGAACATCTCTCCTTCACTTTCGAAAAAGAACAAAACAATTCCATCAGCTTTCTTGACGTCAAAATTATAAAAACCTTAAATAACCGTATCATCACAAGTTGGTACCAAAAACCTACTTAGTCGGGCAGATATTTAAATTTTCATCCCTATCACCACTCTAGCATGAAAATAAGTACTATAATTAATTTAGTTGACCACGCCATACTTCTCTCGAACAAACAATTTTGGTCTGCTAATTTATCGTTAATCCATACAACACTTATTAATAACTCTTATCCTTCTAATCTCATAAACTCTGTCACAAACAATAGACTCGAATTTCTCAATAATAACATTAATATCTCTTCTTCTTCAACCAAAATCTCCAAAGACAATAACATTATTGGCAATGTTTGTCTCCCGTTTATTAAAGAACTTTCCCATTTGGAAAAAACTGTTTCACAAGGTCGACTTAAGATTAATTTGCAACATAGACTTAACCCTCAGCTCTCTTTTTTCCAACCTCAAATCACCCACTAGTTTAGAACGCACATCAAATATTGTCTATAAATTAAAATGCAATGATTGTGATTCCATTTACATAGGTGAAACTAGACAGAATTTAATAAAACGACTAAAACAACATGATAATAACTCAAAAAAATCCTCGACAAAATCAAATCATAATAACAGAACATATAAAAAATTTTAAACATTCTTTTAACATTTACAACGCTAGTATACTTTATCACGAACAGAACATTATTCAGAAAAGGTTTGCTGAATCCTGTCTAATCGGCATCAATAAACGGTGTGATGCCTCCTTACTCTGTGAAAATTATCAGGTGATACTTAATAATATTTCCAAATTTGTTTCCTCTTAACTAGCGTAATTCCGAACCTGTAAACCTACACTTACGCGGTCCGATCCCGAACCTTGATTCTTAGCCTCTTCAACCATACTTCGAAACACTGATTGTAAAAAAACTCGCCAACTATTCCTCAAACGGTCTCTTCAAATATATTTTAAACATATGTGTTATTACTGCCTCGGAAACGCTTGTACAAACAACTTTCTCCGTGCTAAATATATTATATATTTCACAAATATTTTGCTATACTATGTTCAACAAAAACAAAAAACAAGTTAGTGTATATATGATAGTGCAAAATTATGTGCCATGCGCTAGCTACTGATGTAAGACCATATTTATGTAAGTTAGCTTTGTTGTTTATATATGTGTATGTGTCTGTATTGTATATATATATATATATATATATATATATATATATATATATATATATATATATATATACATATATATATATATATATATATATATATATGTATATATATGTTTGTGTACACATGTGTGCATGTCCGTATGTATATATTTATATATACGTATTATGTGTATATATTAGAGATGGGTAACTCACTCCGGAGTTATCACTCCGATACAACTCCTCCCTCGGAGTGAATCCGAGTGGAGTCGTTTCACAGGATTTGTCATATCCGACATTCCTAAAATAGTATTAAATCTGTTAACTCGTGCAGACATTTACTGTTTTTGGCGTTTTTGCTTCGGAAAGGATGCGGTCGCTTTATCGTCACACAGGCAGTTTTATGACCTTTTAGGTATAAAACTCAAAAATAATACCATTGTGTATTTTCCAGAAAATACAAAAAGTTACTTCACAGATACAGAACAATGAAATTGTGTTCAAGTGTGAATAGCTCAAATGTATAATTTATTGAATAGTAAGGGATCATATTTCTAACTACGACAATCTTTGGCAGTGAATGACGGCAATCCAAAAAATATACGAAACAAAATATATTTAATCTGGTTTTTCCATAGCCTGAAATAACACTTTAGAGTGCAAAATTTATTAGTGATATCAATAGTATTTAAGCAGCAAAAATATTTAGTATTAAAATATTTTTTTATACAATTATATAATTGTTTAAAAGTGATAATATGGTAATCGAACTACCTGATATAATATTAATTCTTGAATGGAAATAGTAGAAGAAAAATTTAGAAAGCAGAAGTATTATATTTGCTTTTATTACAATGTTTACTACATATTTTTTATATAAAATTAATCCAAAATATCAATTTTCTCATCAGAAGGAAATA
The DNA here is from genome assembly GCF_003426905.1 of Ctenocephalides felis. NCBI lineage: Eukaryota > Metazoa > Arthropoda > Insecta > Siphonaptera > Pulicidae > Ctenocephalides > Ctenocephalides felis. Next base: position 54,379,497 of record NW_020537646.1, read on the forward strand.
ATTAAATAGATTTTGATTCTCAAATTTTGCGTTTTTATTTTGGTAACACTGCTAAAATTACGAGTCACTGAGTCGGTCATCTGGTCGACCGAAAAATTTGACAATCCGTCATTTATTTGTGAATTTTTTAGAACAATTATTTTATTGATATTTATATATTAGATGCCTAGTGGACTTTTTATAGCAAAAAATTACCAGCTAATTGTTAGTAGGATTCCGTTTTCGACATCAGTTCTATCTTAGCCTTCCCGACGATAGCAATAGTTTTAACAATATTTTGCAAGTTACCAAGCAATCGAACAATAAACTTTTGTGTTAAGGTGTATATTCTGTGTATAACAAAATCAGTGATTGCAATTGATTAGAAAAATGGCAATGAGACGTGAAACCAGTACTATCTGGAATCATTTTCCTTAAAAGATAATAAAGCAAAATGTAATTATTGTGCGGATTTTTTAAGCATTTAATCTTCTAATACTGGAAATTTAATAAGGCATTTAAAAGAAAACACCCCGCTATATCGATTTATCCGGCAATGCGTCGGATAATAGTTTTGCGTTAAAAACTTCAGAAGCTGGTATATGAGATTCAAGTCCATCTAATACAATGAAAAATAATTCTAATGTTATCATTAATTATTTGCAAAATACTTATCCTTCACCCATGCGCCAAATTGCTGAAATAGATGCACAATTGAATGAATTGAATTCAAGATGATTGCAAAAGAATATCATTCAATGCAAATCATTGAAGGGATTAAATTTAGAATTTTGAAATGCTTAAAATCGTGGCTTTTTATAATAATATCAACAAATATGTTTGAATTGTTTATAAAAGAATTTCAAATAATTAATGGGATTTGACAAATCCTTAGATACATAAACAATGCACTATAGAACACATTTGTGTCGCGTATTTCGGTTTCAAAATTGTCGGAGTCGTGGAGTTGTTAAGCGGATAAAACTCCACCATGAAGCGGAGTTAAATCCGAGTCGATCCGGCTTCGGATATCTCGAAGCCCATCTCTAGTATATATGTACGTGTTTGTACATGTATATCATAAATATACATGTACAAAGGTGATTAAAATGAATGAATAGCACAGTTTGTTTATGTGTATATTTATGTATATATATTACGCTTTTGTATGTTTGTATATATTTCTTTTTACTTTTCATTTCTCTTGTTTATCTATCTGTTTAGTTATAATTGTTATCGTTATAATTATATTACTCATATCTATAGTTCTTTTTCCAATTTCTGTCATTTTTTCCTAGTTTATATTAATTTTTCAATGTTCATTCTGTAGATCCACTGATGATGACATAAAATCCTTTGTCGAAACGTTTGGAAAAATTAAAGATTAACTTCTAAATCTTTGCCTTTTATTTGATGTATGCCCTTGAAGAACTTACTCATATTTCTCAACATCAAAACTAACTTCTTTAACATACATGTATATATATATATATATATATATATATATATGTGTGTGTATATATGTATGTATATGTATATGTGTATGTATATATATGTATATATTTATATATATATATATATATATATATACTAGATGACCCGACAGACGTTGTCCTGTACCCAACTCTGCATTTTTTCAATATCCTGTACTAATATTCACCGTTCAGTTAAAATTAATAATCATTGTTTTTCGAATTACTATTTACATCAATAAATTAGTGAATGTGGAACTGCTTCAAATAAAATGATGATTCTCAATTCCCACAGTTAACACTTTAATTATCCCTTTAACAAATATTAAAATATGTTCAATAAAATTATATAATAAAAATTAAATACTGCAATTTATACTACAAATTTATTTGCAATAGCTCAATTCATTTTAATGTCAAGGGTTATACAATTTTTTAGTCATACCTGTAGGTGTGGATGTAAAAATGAATGATTTTTTGTTTATTCACGACTAAAACATTGACTTTCCAAATGTATCACACAAAAAATCATCGCCTGTCTTTGTGATTTATAGCATAATTTACACGTGTTGGAAATTGAAGTTTTTTAAAGGGTATAACAAATTCAGAAAGAATTAATAAATAGCATTCCCGGTAAAGGTACAAAATCACATTGGTTTTTTCTACCCAAAATAATGGCTTCAATAATGTTGCCTATAACTTTATATATTTGTACCATATTTTAACTGGCTTTTAGTAATTTTTATATCTAAATTACATTTTTCTCACTAATAAATTTATATACATTATTACTTAAGTTTATATTTGAAGTGAATTAATTTGTCAAATCCTGTTCACATGTGCTCTATTCAACCTACGATCAACAAAATTGCAGTAAATGGAGAGGATAAAACCGTGTGTCGGAAATAGGCTAATCTCAATCTTAAATTCAGAAGTGAAAACAATTTGCACTCCGTCACCACCCACCGGATTATTTGAATTATAACTCTTTTAATTCTGATTTTATCAATACTTGCAATACACTATTTTGAAGGTAATTAAATGAGCTACAACTTTCTCTATCGTAAATTTTACCGTAACTTCTCTTATTTCGAAATGGCAAAGGATTGAAGGATTCGAAAGACATTCTGGTTGTACACTATCAATATTTGTGTAACAGAAAAATAATTAAAAGCAATAATTGGTCAGTAAAAGACCTTGATTTTTCATTTATATACCTTTATACGTATCTTTTATTTTTTTAAATAGATTTTTTTTTCATAAAATCATGAGCTTTTTGGAAATCTTTTGCACTAAAGTTTTGGTATTTTCTAGAATCCGTCAAGATCTCTTAAGCCAAGTTGATTCCAGAGGGAACACGATTATTTTTAATTTTAATTTAATTTAAAAATATTGTATGCGTCTTGTATCTGCATGATAGCTCACTCATCTTATACGCAGAAGTACTAATTTTAAAGCTTATTTTGAGTACTATAAAACCCCATTTTCATATCTAGCTTAATATTGTTCATAGAACAATTTATAGAACACCGATTTATTAGGATTTTGATTGATATAATTTTGTTCATTACATGATTTTCGTTTAAATGTATATTTTTAGAAATAATTTCCAAAAACGATGAAAAACGCAAAAAACAACAAATTTTCAGTAGCCAGTAACTTAAAAAGTAATTTCTTTTTTGAAAAACATTATTAAACATGTTTCTATTCTAATTAGTTCTTTTATCGATATCCGACGTTAGTTTGAAAGAGATACAATTGAACCACTGAAAAGAGATGTCATCCCCCCGGGAAGTGGCAAATGATTCTAAATTATTTTTACTTCTAAACTTGAGAGTAAGATGAACCTAATTCCAAAATTTCATGCAAATTGGAGCACATTAAAAATATTCAGACCCAAAATGCTCCATTGTCTTGAGTAAATATTTCGTATTCAATGCCAAACATATGAATTTTTGACACAATGAAATTTCTAAATAATTGTTTGAATAAATAAATTATTTTTGTATCGTGGTTTAGTAAAGTAAGGCAAAACACGACTGCATTTAAAAGTTAAAAAATAATAATTAGTCAAAGTCTTTTGTTTTTAATGTCAAACTATGCCTTAAATATTTTCAAGGGCAAACAATGATAAGCGGTTTTTTGTAATTTTTTCCATTTATTTCTAAAATCTAACTATATTACTATGAATCAAAACATTCTAAAAAAATTCCCGAACAAACTTCAGGAAGATTCATGAAAATCCGAATTATAGTTTAGGAGGATTAATGAAACTTACATTGTTACAGAAGAATTTTATATATAAGATATATATGATGAAAGTTTTGTCGACGTTGATACATATTTGTAAAAAATTTTTCAGCCCAACCGTCGAATTAAAAAAAGGTTAAATAACAAAATTATTTATTCCATTATACGTTTCGACACTTGATGTGTGTCATCATTCAGTAATCTAAAAAGACATTTAACATAAATACACAAGTGATGATAAATATAAATATATAAAAGGAGGAAATTATACATACCAAACCAGTGTCTTTAACAGTGTTAAATCAATTTTTACATCATAATTAATGTTTCCTGTTTTTCCTGGTTTGGTATGTATAATTTCCTCTTTTTATATATAACATTTATATTTATCATCACTTGTATATTTATGTTAAATGTTTTTTTAGATTACTGAATGATGACACACATCAAGTGTCGAAACGTATAATGAAATAAATAATTTTGTTATTTAACCTTTTTTTAATTCGACGGTTGGGCTGAAAAAATTTTACAAATATGTATCAACGTCGACAAAACTTTCATCATATACATGGGAAAAAAACCTATCTTTATCTTTAGTTCGTTCTGTTTTAAATAATAATTCTTATCCTTCATATTTAGTAAATACCCATGTAGAAATTAATATCGGTACAATATATTACCAATATTGGTTTTCTGTGGCCGTGATTACCTATATTGCACAAATATAGGCGAACGTCGGTTCTGTGATGATGTCAACTAATCGATCAGGCCAACGTCAGCCGATATTGAGGCAATAATCTCTATAAATGGCCTTGTCCAATATTGGTCTCAAACTAAAATAGAAATATTGATGCAATATTTTTTATCATCGGCTAATAAATATTGTCCTCGAATAGAAGAATAAATATTGATGCAATATTTTTTTATCATCGACTGGAAAATATTGTCCTCAAACTAAAATAGAAATATTGATGCAATATTTTTTTATCATGGCCTGATAAATACTGTCCTCAAACTAAAATATAAATATTGATGCAATATTTTTTATCATCGGCTGATAAATATTGTCCTCAAACTAAAATATAAATATTGATGCAATATTTTTTATCATCGGCTGATAAATATTGTTCTCAAACTAAAATATAAATATTGATGCAATATTTTTTATCATCGGCTAATAAATATTGTTCTCAAACTAAAATATAAATATTGATGCAACATTTTTATCATAGGCTAAAAAATATTGTTCTCAAAACGAAATATAAATATTTTGATCATCGGCTGATAAATATTGTCTACAAACTGAAAGAAAAATATTGATGCAACATTTTTTATCATCGGCATATAAATATTGTCCACAAATTGAAATAAAAATATTGATGCAACATTTTTTATTATCGGGTACAAAATATTGTCGACAAATTGAAAAATAAATATTTATGCAGCATTTTTTATCATAAGCTAATAAATATTGTCCTTAAATTAAAAAATGAATATTGATGCAACATTTTTTATAATTGACTATTAAATATTGTTCTCATATTAATAATAAATTTATATTTAAAATAAAAAAAAAATATCTTGTCTGGGATCGAACCTGAGACTACGACGCTAAGAGTCGGCAACGCTAGCGTTTAGTTAACGAGTCATACAGAATGCAAAACAATATACGCTCGATATATATACACTTCAAATATTTAACCATGTGATTATTTAGGCATACAAGCTAAAAGGTAAAAGATACGTAAAAAGTTTATTCAGACGAAAGATGCGGAATAAAATTATGAATAAAATGATATATAATTCAATATGTGTGTTCATATAATTATTTTCAGATTTTTCAATTTTTCTTGAATTTTAGCACTGCAACTCGCCCATAGGCCAAACCGTTTGAAATACGGAATTGTGATATATGAAAGAAAAATTAAAAATTTTGAGACGATTCTAACAATGTATAATACTTTATATGGTTTATTTATGACAATATGAATTTGGAATTTTTTCTTAAATTACAGGAGTAGCTTATTTTCCAAACTGTTTACAATACGAAGTTTAGTTGTATGAAAGAAAAACTAAGTATTGTAAGACGAATTTAATAATTAATAATAATATAAATTGTGGTTTCTTTACGAATCTATTAAATATCTTGCATTTAATAAAGCTATGAGTTTTCTACTTTTTGGCGCGGACGAATCATTCTAGAATGTACGAAGTTTGAAGCGCATTAATACTACAAAATGGTTCTTTAATGCGGCTTGAGCGTCACTTGACGAAATGTATTTTATTTTCGATTGTAAATAGTCAAATTATGTTTTAATAAAAAAAATAGTGATAATGTGTGTATGTGTGTAGGTTGTGTTATGAGTTATAAGTTGTAAATAAAATATAACAGTGAGAAGTGTTGTGTCGTGTCTCATGTTATTATATGTCTGAAGCTGGAATTTTCGAGAATATTTTCAAAAAGATTTGCATGTCTTCAATAACCTTTTTACACTAAGATTTTCTAATTTGATCAGGAGTTTAACAGCATTGAGAAATCTGCCGTATATATTATGTGAAATATTTTATAGACATCAAACATAACATAACCTAATTTCTGGCAAGGAGAATTTTACGCGCATTCTACTACAAGGTAAATGCATATAATACTTCTCAATATTCTATTCATTTCAGTCTATTCATTTAAACTTATACTTACTTATTTTCAGAAAATAATAATATAGTAGAGAGAAAAAATTTCTATACTTTCATATTTATAAAAGGTAAGCTTCAAGCTATAATATAATTATTTGCTTCTGCATTTAAAACTTATTCTTATTTATTTTCAGATAATATTGTTGTAAGCGCAGAAAATAGAGAAACTGGTTTGCTTAGTAGTAAAATGTTATCGAAAAGGTTTTCATCAAAAGTTTGTAACTAAATAAGTTATAGAAAGGGAAAATATAAATTTTGACAAAATAGTCATAATGTTTGATAATAATAAATACATTGTGGAATGTCAATAAATCTGTACATTTGCATAGCAAGATTCTAGACTATGATATCAACTCATTATTTTTTAAGGTAAAAGTAGAGTCAATTATATTTTACAATCTCATTTTAACGCTTTCATAAATTATTCATATTGATAATATATAATGATATATAATAAATATATTAACAAGGAATACAAGGTTTTAGATGACAATACAAACTTGGACAAAAATATTTTGGGGTTATGATTTAAAAAGTTTCCCAGTCACTGTTCTAGACGATAAGATAAAAGTTATCATTTCTAAAGGGAAGAGTTAAGTCAATCTTATTTTACAATCTCATTTCAATGCTTTCATAAATATTTCATAATGAATAATATTTATATTAACAATGAATACAATATGTTCAGATGATGTACAGTGTTTTATCGAGTGACGATGTTATAAATAGTTAAATTAATTTACTTTTGTTACTGTTATTCGATTATAATTTACTTGATATATATCAAATGTAATGTAGGTTTCCCAATGACTGTTCTAGATGATGAAATAAATATTTCATAGTGGATAATAAATATATTAACAACGAATAAAATATGTTCAGAGGCTGTACAATATTTTATCGAGTGACGATGTTATAAATAGGAAAGTTAATTTGCCTTTGTTATTGTTATAAAAAAAAAAAACTTGATATGTATTAATAAATATCCATTAAAAATAATCAATATTCATGACACTTTTGTATTTTATGAATAATCATATTTTTAATACAGTTATATATTTGTATCATTGTTTATATTTAATAAATGAATTTCCACAATAACATTTTTAATAAATTTACATTAATGTTCATTTCAGGTGTTTTATTGTTAAATAATTGACATTGATTTATGCGTTATATTATTTCAACTTCAAATCTTCAAATATTTGTGTAATATTTCAACATCAGTTATAAGTTTCAGAATAATTCAATAATTAATAATTCTAAATGTTCACCAGCTCTCTGTCTAATGGTATATTACCTACCGACATTCAACAATTTGTAGGCAACATAGGTTCCAAATGGCCAAATATAGACTAATATAGACCAATGTTGGTTTACCAATATGGTTGGTTTACTCAATATAAAAAATGTTCAATTTTTATGACCAGCCGATATTGGTTTCAAATTTGACCAATGTAGATTGTATATTGCTTGTAGATTCAGACCATATTAATTTCTACATGGGTAACGTCATTAAAAATAGATTAGAGTTTTTACAAAACAATTTAAACAGTTCTTCCTATTTTAACAATTCTTTTTCAAAATCTAATTCTTCTTCTTTAGATAAATATAAAAGTGTTATTTGTTTACCCTTTTTAAGCAGTTTTTCTTATTTTTTAAAAAAGTTATTTGCCGCTGAAGGTTTTCTTTTGGTTTTCAGTTTTGATAGCACTTTCCGTTGTCTTTTTTCTCCTCTTAAATCAAAAACTCCCACTGATAGGGTTACTGATTCTGTTTACAGGTTGGACTGCAATGATTGCAATAGTTGTTACATTGGTGAAACTTCCCAATATATATACAAGAGGGTTAATCAACATACTTATAATTCCAGAAACTCAAATCAATTCAAAACGATGTTTCTGAACATATGATAAACCTGAACCACACTTTTAACATGTCAAATCCCTCAATCCTTTACATTGAAAAAAAAACGGTGACCTTAGAAAGCTAGTTGAGTCTTTACTTATATCCCTTAATATGTCTTGTGTAAACAAACGTAATTCCTCTCATCTCTTACATGATAGTTACAAAGTAATTATTAATTTCATGAAAAGTAATTCAATACAGTTGTAGAATCTTTCATTCGATATATTTCTTCTCTGTTTTTCTTTCCCCTTTCGTTCTTGCTACTCTCTCCCACTCCAATACACGGGCGTTGCCTACACTGCGATGTACTTTTAACCTTGAACAGTGCACACAACGCTATGCTACCATTAACATTAGATATAGGAGGGCAATATGTGCTCCTCCTATTTCTCGTTTGTTAATTAATAGTATTTTATTATTTCACACAAATTTAGTGTTAAATCAATTTTTACATCATAATTAATGTTTCCTGTTTTTCCTGGTTTGGTATGTATAATTTCCTCCTTTTATATATTTATATTTATCATCACTTGTGTATTTATGTTAAATGTTTTTTTTAGATTACTGAATGATGACACACATCAAGTGCCGAAACGTATAATAGAATAAATAATTTTGTTATTTAACCTTTTTTTAATTCGACGGTTGGGCTGAAAAAATTTTTACATATATATATATATATATATATATATATATATATATATATATATATATATCTTATTTCTTCTTTCTTTTTTATTTATTTAATATCTAGTTTCTATTACCTTTTCTATCTTTTATATTCTGTTTGTTGTTAAGTGTTGTTCTGTTAAATTTTCTCTTATATTTATAGTTTCTATACCAATCCAAATATTTTATAATTAACAGTTATATTAATTTTTATACTGTTTTTAGATCCACTGATGATGACATTAAATTGAATGATGAAACGTTTGGAATTAAAGATTATTTTATAAATTTCTGCCTTTTCTTTGTATGATGTATCGCCCTCAAGAACTCATTCATATATTTCAACATCAAAATTAACTACAAAATCATATATATATATATATATATATATATATATATATATATATATATGATTTAGTAGTTAATTTTGATGTTGAAATATATGAGTGAGTTCTTGAGGGCGATACATCAAACAAAGAAAAGCCAAAGATTTATAAAATAATTTTTATTTCCAAACGTTTCGACATTCAATTTAATGTCATCATCAGTGGATCTAAAAACAGTATGAAAATTAGTATATCTAGGTAATTATAATATATGTGGATTGGTAAAGTAACTATACAATAAGAGAAAAATTAACAACCAGCAACACTTAACAACAAACCAAATATAAAAGATAGGAAAGGTAGTAGAGACTAGAATTAAATAAATAATTAAAAAGTATAGGCAAAAATATTTAAGTACACTCATATAAACCTACGCATATATACATATATATACGTACACATATACACACATATATATATATATATATATATACATATATATATATACATGCATATATCCATATACACATACATGTAAACATATAATACACATATACATATACAGATACAACAATATATACCTATATATGTACACATATACATGTACGACTATACACATATAAATATACGTATATACATATATGCAACGTGCATGCATATTCACAACGACGTACATGTACATGTATGAACCATACATATACTCATACCTATCTATGTAACTATAGCTATACACGTATACACATATATATACGCATAAACATGTATATATACATATATACACACACATATATACATATATATATACACATATATATATATATATATACACACAATACATATATATACATATGTACATAAATGCTCACAAATATATATATATATATATATATATATATATATATATATATATACATATACATATACATATATATATATATACATATACATACATACATATATACGTATATACAATTACATGTATACACATATACATATGCACATACATACAAACATACATGTAAATAAGTAATATACATATATATACATACATACATACAAATACATATATATATATAAACATACAATATATGTAAACTCGTATATATGTAAAGCAAACAAATTATTTATGAAGATGGATAATACATATAAAATACAAGTGGACTTACATTACGTTGGTTGGTTACATATAGAGAAGTGTACACAGCACTAGAGATTGGCACTAACATTTATACAACTAACTTGTCAGCACTATGCATTTTTTATATAATTTTTTTTTTGTATGATGTAAACAGAAAAATGATAGTTTTATTGAACAATAATGTAAGTAGAATTATGTAATTTCTGCCACGACTTCTGTACTTTGCTAGTACCGAGGCATGTATAAAAGCCACCACATGTTTTGAGAGATTTTTAAGGGTCATTCCAGGATTGTTATGGGCGGGTAGGTAGAAAATAGTCGGAAGTTGAAACTAGTAATGTTAGGCTAGGTTTGTATGGTTAGAATTAGGAGAAAAAAATTGGAAATGTTATTTAGTATTACTAAGTAGTTATACTAATAACTCAAAAATCTAAAATAAAAAATTTTTAAAGTTTATTCAAAATTTGCTATGTATGGGTAGGTAAAGCTCGGGTATCAAGGCCGAAATTAAACTAGGAAGTGTTGGCAAGGTTAGTAAGGTCAATTAGTTTTGTTCAGAGGAAATAAATTTGGAAACATTATTTAGTATTACTTGGTAGTTATCGCAGAGTAAGGAGGAATCCAGTTTTCCAGTGTGGAAAAAACTTTTTCATAAGGTAGACATCAGACTAACCTGCAACATAGATCTAACTCTTAAATCCCTCTACACAAACCTGAAATCTCCCACTAGTATAGAACGTACTTCCAACATTGTCTACAAAATAAATTGCAATGATTGCCCTTCTACTTACATAGGTGAAACCGGACAAAATTTAATAAAAAGACTCAAACAACACGACAATAATTCGAAAAACCCCAACCAAAACCAAACTATGATAACAGAACACATAAAAAATTTCAAACACTCCTTTAACTTTTATAATGCCAGTATTCTCTACCATGAACGGAACACCATTCAGAGACGTTTTGCAGAATCTTGTTTCATATCAATATGTGATCACGTGGTGAACAAAAGATCGGATTCCTCCTTACTCTGTGATAACTATAACTATAACTGTATATATATATATATATATATGTATATATATATGTGTGTATATATGTATATATACATGTTTATGCGTATATATATATGTGTATACGTGTATAGCTATAGTTACATAGATAGGTATGAGTATATGTATGGTTCATACATGTACATGTACGTCGTTGTGAATATGCATGCACGTTGCATATATGTATATACGTATATTTATATATGTATAGTCGTACATGTATATGTGTACATATATATGTATATATTGTTGTATCTGTATATGTATATGTGTATTATATGTTTACATGTGTGTGTATATGGATATATGCATGTATATATATATATATATATATATATATATATATATATATATATATATGTGTGTATATGTGTACGTATATATATGTATATATGCGTAGGTTTATATGAGTGTACTTAAATATTTTTGCCTATACTTTTTAATTATTTATTTAATTCTAGTCTCTACTACCTTTCCTATCTTTTATATTTGGTCTGTTATTAAGTGTTGCTGGTTGTTAATTTTTCTCTTATTGTATAGTTACTTTACCAATCCACATATATTATAATTACCTAGATATACTAATTTTCATACTGTTTTTAGATCCACTGATGATGACATTAAATTGAATGTCGAAACGTTTGGAAATAAAGATTATTTTATAAATCTTTGGCTTTTCTTTGTTTGATGTATCGCCCTCAAGAACTCACTCATATATATATATATATATATATATATATATATATATATATATATATATATATATGATTTTGTAGTATATATATATATATATATATATATATATATATATAACTATGTTTGTCTGTCTGTCTTTCCTTTATGGATTTTGGTAAACTATTAAGTATATCGCCGGACAGGTATTCGTCATTTTTTTCATTTAATCTAAGTATAAAGCCACCACTGATTGGCCACTACTAATTTTTTCTCAAATTTTGGACCAATTTTCATTTTTGTATTTTTTGTATAAATAATTATTTACGTATAATCTTCGTAAAAATGTGCCCATGAAATTAGTATTTGCCATAGGATAAATAATGCAGCATTTATTTAGAATAAAAAGACTTATAATTAATAATGAGACATTGGATGTGTTTTCCCCTGAAGGCTAAATGAAGACAGATATTTTATTTTTAGTAAAAATAGTAAAAACCATATTTCTATATTTAGCAATAATATTACGTCGTTAATTGGTTGTCTGATATGTGTTATAAATTGCTGTAATGTATGTTGTTTAGTCCTGTTCTTACAGTGTATTATGTAAAATGCTTATATTCTTATAAGCTAATATAATGCAATGCTTAATGAAATATTTCTCTCGACGATGCATCTAATAAAGGTCAACACAACAACAATCAGTCACACAAGATACTAGCGCTATTTTCCATCTTAATAGTTGTGAAAAGATGGAGTTTCCATCCATCCAAGTTAGATATAACAGAACCGCATTTTTGTTAAGATATTCATTTATATGTGTAACACAGCAACGCGAGTTCGGGTACAGGTAGTTTATTATAATACGTAATTATTTAGTATATTTTTGTTATTATTGCATTTATATATATATATATATATATATATATATATATATAATATACATATAATATGTATATATATCTTATATATAAAAATGGAGCTCTCTTTCAAATGTCCGAATAAAACTCGAAAACGGCTGAATCGATTTGGCCAGTCTTAGTCTTGAAAAATTCGTGCCAATCCAGAGAAAGTCGAAAAGGTGAGAAATTATTTCAAATCCGCGTAGAAACTTTACATTTTTAATTTCAAAATTTTTGCAGAAGCGTAATTTAAATAAAACAATGGACGGCGACAATTTCGTGAAATGTCAAACGCTTTTGACAGATGATGTTCAATTACGTTTAATAGGATGTTTTACGCGAATATTATTTATTTATGATAAATTTGTAGTAACTAGTTTTGTTTGTAGTTCTATTTATATACAAAAACGTTAGTAAACGGGCCGCAAGTGTTACTAGAGACTCAAAATATAAACTATTTTGATATGTTAATATGAAAATGCACTTTTTTGCATATTTTTCTCAAACACGGTGCTCTGAAAGATCTCATTTTTATAATTATATACTGATTGGTATTTATAAAACATTTTCTAGATTATATTATTTTTTATTTATCTTATTTGAATTCAGAACCTAAATTTGGTATCGACGAAATGGACATTTTGTCGAATAACATTTTTCCAGTTATAATTTCCCAGAATTTATCGCAGAATAGATAGTAATATATGAAGGTTCGGGATTAAAAAGGTCCATCACCGATGTGCCAAAAATCAGTAAAGTTAAGCATTGTTTAACGACAATATTTGAAAGTAGAGGAAAAAAGATGTATAGCCAGCTACAAACTTGATTTGAAAACGATAATCTTTGAAATGGGGAAGATAAACGGTAATCTTTGAAAATCCATAATAAAAGTATTTTCTTCCGTTGGTAGTTTTAGCATTAGTTAAAAATGTAATTATTTTGTAAAATACCTTTAAAATTATAATAAGGCTTTAAACCTTTTGCCACCTGCCCGTTATAAGTTACCCCGCATATAGGATAATAAGATAACAAATTTTTGAAGACATCAAAAAAGCACATTTCTACAATGATGAAGTAGAAGTCAGTTTACTGAACGTAGTCAGAAAATTGTTCGTTTGATATGTCTTATTTGTTGTGATATAATTGTTATGGTTTTCACAATATAGTTTATATTTGCTCAAAGTCAAATTGGACCTTTGTGTCTCCCCTGCTCTACATATATACTTTTTATTAAATTTACTTTAATTCATTGAATGTAACTTGAAACTTTTCAAAAAGCAGGTCAAAGAAGAAATACTCCTCGCAAAAATTTGAAAATTTTGTATAAACTCAGTAGTATTATTTACAATTATACACAAATTCCAGAATCCAAAAAGAATTTGAAAAACTTGAAACGTAATTAATAAGCCGAAAGACCAAAAAAGACTCGGATTGAATTATACGATGTTTTCTATAGAAAGTGTTTAAAGCTTGCAGTTTGATTGTATTGACAAAATATAGACAAACTAATGGGGTTTATTGTTTTCATAATACCTAATTGTATGCAGCATTCAAACAACACATCCTTATGCACTTAAAGTATTAATATTTTTGATTCTCTAGAAATGGTTTAGAATATACCTTATTTAGCAAAACAACGTTTGCCGGGTCAGCTAGTAATATATATATATAAACATATTCTGATATTGTCTAGGGGGCTAGTTGTATCATACAAGAATCATATACAGATTAAGTGAAACATATTTAGTGGAATTTATAGTTTGTGAGGTGTGTTCAAATGTAAATTGTGTTTCAGGAGACTATCTTTTGTTTGTATTATGATAATAATTGATCGTAGTTTACGTTGATTTATGATATATATATTAATATTATGATAATATTACTTAAACACAAGTCAAATTTCCTTAAAATAAATGAAGAATAAATTATCAGAGGCATTATTGTCGTCTTTTTGTCGTTACTACTTGCCACCATACAAGACCTTTCAACTAGCCCCAAACACTATGTAAGTTGATACACCGCACTTTTTATAGAAAATTATTAATTGTAAAATAATGAACAACAGTTATGGAATTCTTTTCAATTGATTTGGTAGAGGAATAGTTACAGCAACTACTTATTTTTATTTTATTGAAATAAAATCAGTGAATTTCAAGATATGTTAGGTTTTTAAAAAAAAACTATTTCAACCAACCCCTTACTCCCCTATGTATGTGGATGTGTGTGAGTGTGTTTTTCATTTTATATTCATATGTAGTAAAAAACGAAGAGATTAAAATATTGACACAATGTTTTCGGAAATGACACGAAAGTTTGCAAATATTTAGAACAATTTGCCTTCTTTATGAAGGTACTTCAAATCCAATTTATGTATAACTTTGTGTGCAAGAAAATATCATAAGCCTTCGTATCATATACTGAACACTCTATTTTGAACACAATAATTTATTTTATTTGCTATAAAAAGATTTTACTGTATATTTACGGATAACAATGATATACTACAAAAACTACATATACATGACAATGGGCGTCAACATCAATTTAAATGAATTTATGAAAGGCTAAAACGCAATATAAAGGTAAATTTTACACTCACGCAATTTATAAGCTTTTATTATAACATAGCATAACTAAAGCAAGATAAAACAAAAAAAAATACATTATACACTTAATAATAATGCATGATTAATACTTGTCGTGCGCATTATTTATATATCCCATATATTGAAATAAATAGAAAATAAACACATGAATTTACCTACTCTGTATTAGATAAAATATAATCGATGGCCACTCACAACAATATGGTCGAAGCCGAAGAAAATAATTCGCTTGATTAGCTCACACGTACTACCGTCCGCATGAGATGCCCGCAGTGAACTGATTTCATGGACACTGCGTGAACGTTTCATTTTCATCCCGAGCCGAACCCCTCTGCGAGTCGGTAAACATCGAGTCGCTATTACTGCTACGTGTTCTGTGCGATTTTAGCTCTCGCGTGAAAATGGTGGGGTGTGGCGCTTCGAATGACAGCTGTTAAGAATTTTTGTTGTGGTACAACGATATAAACTTGCAGTGTATGACATTGTGTCTTATGGTAAGATGCTGAAACTTCCCGTGCTTAAAATAAAATTTATAAAAAAGGTTAATTTTTTTACAGCTTTGACAAAATTTGATTTTTGAGAATTTTGAAAAAAATTACTTTTTTGAGAAAAATGATTTTTTTATAATTTAAATATTTTGAAAAATTTAAACTTTTTTTTAAAGCGATCGCCGTCTAACGGATAATAATTGGCACGGAATTTATTGAAATGTAATTATAATTTATATTTAACTTCCCGAAGCAGAAGTTTATGTTTTCATCAAAAAATCCGTCTCGCTAATTTTATGTTTTCTCGACGTTTCAAGTCATTCTGAATCAAATGAGTTCAAATTTGGAAAAAAGTATGTGTGTGTGAACAGATTTTTTGCCGTAAATCGACGTTTTCTCCAAAACGGCTAGGCCGATTTCAAAAATTTAAAAGCCATTCGATGTATCTTGATGAGGACTAGCGTTTTTGAGTTTTGTGCGACAATCGGCCGGGCCGTTTCTTTGTAAATCACGAAAAGTGGAACAATTTTCGTCCACCTTTTAGCCCGCAATTCTGAATCGATTTTGAAAATTCAAAACCGTTCTATAGATATTGGTTGGAAATTGTGCTGATTTTTGGTAAAGATCGGCCGGGCCGTTTTCTTGTAATAAAGTTTAAAAAAAAAAATCGACAATTTTTTTTTGAGGTAGATATCATAGTCTTGTAGATCATACTAAAATATTACGGCCCTACGACAAATGGTTTAATTTTAAAAATTCTTCAAAATTTGCAAAAATTAGTAGTTTTTTTGACATTTGTTAAAAATAGACCTTTGATCGACGTTTTCTCAAAAACGCCTGAACCGATTTCAGAAATTTAAAAGCCATTTGAAGTATCTCAATGAGGACTATCGGTTGTCAGTTTTGTGAGACGATCTTCCGAGCAATTTCTTTGTAATTTGAAAAAAAAAGTGTTAAATGGAACTTATTCTGGCGATATATATCATAGTCTTATAGAACTTACTGAAATATTACGGCCTTACACCAAGTAGTTTAATTTTAGAAGCTAATCAAAGTTTGAGAAAATGATTATTGTTTTTGACGTTTGTTAAAATTATAATTATACTATTTACTTGGTATAACGATAGAGTACTTGGTCTTAATGAACATACTAAACCATTAACGACCTACGGAAACTAGTTCAATTATAAAATTTATTGATTTTTGAAAATACTCCGAGTTAATGTGTTCGTTCGTTTTTAATTATGTGTAATAAATTCATTAGGAATACTTATAATCACTCATAATTTAATTTATTTTTTAGTGATTAAGTCGATTATATACACATATCGGGAAGTTCATGTAACTTGCCTCAAGGCAAAATACGAATACCAACTAGTTATTAATAAAATTTCTGTAATGAATCTGTAGATGGATTATATCACCTTATAAATATCAATTATGACATCTCCGACAATGTTTTTTAATGGCTATAATACATGTCTGAAAGGAGGGGTTTTTCTAAGAAAATGGAAACAGCAAAGATTAGTTGTTCCAAAAGAAGAAAACCACCTGTTGAACCATAATCCTACCGTCCTATATGCATGCTGGATACAATGCGTAAAATTTCTGAAAGAATGATTCACCTAAGAACAGATGCAGTAGTTGACCGACTCCTAGCACATAATCAGTATGGTTTTCGCAAAGTGCGATGAACTATCGATGGTATAAATTTGGTAGTTAATACTGCCAAGGATGCAATTGCGGCAACTAGATGGATGGGTGGTGCAAAGAAGTTTTGTCTAGTTGCTACATTAGATATCAAAAATGCATTTAATTCCACAAACTGGGATTACATTATAAATGCACTCCGAGACAAGAACGTGCCAGTATACTTCTGAAATATAGTCGCAAGCTACTTTACAGACAAAATTCTGATGTTCAAATCACGCGATGGCACAGAAGAATATAACAGGAGGTGTGCCGCAGGACTCTGTTCTAAGCCCGTTGCTGTGAAATATCATGTATGGTGACATTTTGAGACTGAAGATTCCAGCATGTGTCAAATTAGTTTGCATTTGCTTATGTACCAGCATGCTTAACGGCGGTTTCCGTAGGAACCAGGGGCAAGGGCAAAGATGAGGTTTTAGTCGGTATTAGAACCAGACGGTATTGAGTCCGGCATACCCACACAAGAGACTGGTTTGTGATGCATAAATGCATTTACTTTGACATAAAAAACACACACACATACAAACATTCATTTTTTCTAAGGTATGCCAAAATTTTCAGAAACCTTTAAAACGTAAAGATATGTACAAGTTTTCATTCTCGATTTTTTTGCGATTACTATAACTTACCCTACGCGAAGTTATTAATCATTAGGATTCCCAACCAATATTTTAATAACGTGGTCCGATTTTTTTTCTTTATCGAGCTACATTGATTGGTTTTGAAATTTTTGAAATTAGTGCAGCTGTTTTTGAGAACACGTGGACAAAAGTTTGCATAATCGGCTCACACATGATTTCATAGTTCACAGTTTATTCAATGTTGGTCTCAAATGCTTCAGAGTGATTTAATACGTGGAGAAAAAATAAAATTAAAGGATCGGATATTCTGGCGAAAACAAACTTCTCATTCAGGAAAATAACAATTAACTAAATTATTATTTTTAGCAATCAACTTAAATATGTATATAATACCCGGTTGTTAACAATTATATCAAAGTTATGTAAACTTGAAATTACTTGTTATTGAAATGCATCCCTAAAATTGAAATGGAATAAATAGTATAATTTAAAGAGATATTCATCAAGCGGGAATTCTAGTCTAAAAGTGTTAAGAAATAGTTTCTTTCAAATAGATAATAAATTTATCAGATATTTTGTAAAAATTATAAAAATGAGTACTAATTTTGTTACAATTTTTCTGAATTACGTACCCAGATTTTTTATTTTTAATGTTACCTTGTACTGTAAAACACATATCAAAATTTTTAGAAAAAATATTTTTCTGAATTTTCAAAAATATACACAATTTTATACTTTAAATATAAATTTCAAATTTACAATTCTTTTTAAAAATGTATATATTTCATCTGCGTTGTTCTAATAGTAAGGAATATATCCTCAGTTAGATTCATTCGGCATGTAATGTAATGTAAACATTCTCAAGTGTTTAATGAGATATTATTGTCGCTACATAGTATGAGCGAAAAAATATATAGTACTAGTTACATAATTTAGCATTAAAGAATACATAGAACCCAATTTTTAACTTCCCGCAGGGTAAGTTATTGTAATGGGCCGAAAATCGAAATTGAAAATTTTTACATTTCTCGACGTTTTGAAGGTTTCTGAACATTTTGGCATACCTCATGGATGTGTGTGTGTGTGTTTTTTTTGTATAGCGAAGGAAATGCCTTGATGTATCCCAGACCGGTCTTTTGTCTGGGCATGTCGGACTCGATACCGCCCTGGTATAATACCGACTAAAACCTCCGCTTTGCCCTTGCCTCTGGTCCCCACGGAAACCGCCGTTAGGCATTACTTCGTGGGGGGAGGATCTAGAATCGTGTGTGTGTGTGTATGTATGTATGGATACAATTTTTTGTCCACGTTTTCGGGCGTACGGATCAACCGGTTTGAATGGTTCAAAAAACATTTGATTCCTATTAATAGGGAAATGTGCTGATTAGTTTTTGGCAAAGGCAGGTCCAGCCATTTTGGAGATACGAAGCAAAGAATGCAGAAAAAAGAAATCGAGTTTTTGAGAGACCGGAGCATCGGATTTGACTGATCCAAACAACATTCAATTCGTAATGACGGGGAGAAGTGGTGATTGTTTGGCAAAAGCAGGTCCAGCGGTTTCGGAGATACAGAGCTAAACGTGCAAAAAATGGCAGTTTTTGAGAGAACTAAGCGTCCGATTTAAATGATTCAAAGAACTTTCTGCTTGTCTTAACAAAATAATTGATTTTGGCAAGAAAAACCTCTGGCAATGATCAGTCGTTTCATAAACGTTTGACCGGAGCTAGTCGCAAACTAAATGTTGTGGTTACTCGACAAATTCTCGCAGAAACCAAGTGCACCCCCATAGTATAACATACTGTGCGGAAAAAGCCTCTGACAATGATAATTCGTTTCACTAACGTTTGACCAGAGCTAGTCGCAAACTAAATGTTGTGGTTACCCGACAAATTCTCGCAGTAACTAAGAGCGCTCCCATAGTATAATATACTGTGGGCAATAAGCCTCTGGCAATAATTATTCGTTTCATTAACGTTTGACCGGAGCTAGTCACAAACTAAATGTTGTGGTTACTCGACAAATTTTCGCAGTAACTAAGTGCGCTCCCATAGTATTATATACTGTGGGCAAAAAGCCTCTGGCTATGATCATTCGTTCCATTAACGTTTGACCGGAGCTAGTCAAACTAGATTTACAACCGCTTAGCGTGCTTATGCATTGTGTGGGAGCACTGCCATGTATATCTGCTCGGTTTTGCCAGATGCCTGAGTTCTTTTTAAATATTATATATATATATATATATATATATATATATATATATATATATCAAACGCATAGTTCAATTAACTCTTTGGGCGCTAGGCGACCGTCTAGTGTTTCAAAATCGATTGTAGTAAACGCTAGCGTTAGTATTCCATATACTCTGCACATTTTACTCAATTTGTTTTAAGAAAATGAAAGATCGGCAAAAACAGATTTTTCAATCTCACACAAAATGAAACATTCATATTTCAATTTTGAAACGAGATCTCGTATCTCGTACCGAAAAGCGTATGCTTCTCGGTGTACTAATTGTAACCATTAAACATACTAGTTTGAGAATCGCCCGAGTTATCTTAAACGATTTCGAGGAAATTGCGATCGAAACATATATAAATATATTTAAAATCACTCTGAACGGTGGATCACTTGGCTCGTGGGTCGATGAAGAACGCAGCTAACTGCGCGTCGGCATGTGAAACGCAGAATATATGAACATTGTCGTTTCGAACTCACCTTGCGGTCCTCGGATACTGTGACCGAACCACCTCTGGCTGAGGGTCGTATAACATTACCAGACTGCCGCTTGCTTTAAACGGCCTGCCGGCGAATGATGAAATTTTGCGTATATGCGTGCTCCTAAATAATTCACTCAACGTGTGAGCCGGTCCACTTTGCAACGTCGGACATTACCGCTGGGAAAAAACCCAGCACTAAATCCCGCGGCCGGAGACGGACGCTGGAAAATGTAGTGTTAGGGAGGATCCTATTATCTCGGAGCGTTGCGGCGAGTTCAAGTCCATATTAAATAGGGTCATTTACCCATAGAGGGTGCCAGGCCTGTGGCGACCTTTGCGCGCATCGAGAGGATCTTTCCTCAGAGTCGAGTTGCTTGAGAGTGCAGCTCTAAATGGGTGGTAAACTCCATCTAAGGCTAAATATGACCAAGAGACCGATAGCAAACAAGTACCGTGAGGAAAAGTTGAGAAGAACTTTGAAGACAGAGTTCAAGATTACGCGAAACCGTTCAGGGGTAAACCCGAGAAACCCAAAAGATCGAAAGGAGAAATTCCATTTATTGGCGTGCGAATGATCGGGAATCGTCCTGCGATACGCCGTGGATTATGCGTTAGGCGGCGATGGCATGCACTTCTCTCTCAGTAGGACGTCGCACCTTGTTTGGTGTCGATCTACGACAGCGCGGGAGCCTGGCACAAATTTATTTATTTATTTATTTGGCAGATCTTGGTGGTAGTAGCAAATACTCCAGCGAGGTCCTGGAGGTCTGACGTGAAGAAGAGTTTCGTGTAAACAGCCGTCGCACACTAGTCTGTCGATCCTAAGCCCCAGGAGAAATTGAGAAATTGTTGGTGCATTTAATTTTGATTAAAATCTGAAACCCATCGGGCGAGAAGAAATCCGGCTCCTATACTGGAACCCGTTTACAAGTTGGGCCCTCGCGAGAGAGTGCTCTGAATGTCAACGTGAAGACATTCAAGCAAGCGCGAATAAATGGCGGGAGTAACTATGACTCTCTTGAAACGGAATAGACAGGAAATTGGATGACAGAATATATTAGTGCATGCAGCCTGCGCCAATATCATCCAGGCACAATACTTGAAGATAGGTTTAGTGGGTATTACCGTCGGGCCGAGTCTCACACTACCTGGTCACCGGTGGCGTAAACTGCATTCCCCTCTAGCCAAAAAAATAGCCAAATGCCTCGTCATCTAACTAGTGACGCACATGAATGGATTAACGAGATTCCCACTGTCTGTAACTACTTACGTCAGCCCACTGACGGCCAAAGGTCCTGCACAACACCTACAAGCATAATATTTAAAACTCGAGGAATAATCAATTATCAAGTAGATGCTACATAGCAATGAGTGAAAGCTCGAGCTATACATAATAAGAATAAATGGTTAATGAATGAATGTCCCTATCTACCTTCTAGCGAAACCACTGCCAAGGGCACGCGCTTGAAAAAATTAGCGGAGAAAGAAGACCCTGTTGAGCTTGGCACTAGTCTGGCATTGTAAGGAGACATAAAAGATATAGCAGAAGTGGGAGATAGCAATATCGTCGGTGAAATACCACCACTTTCATCGTTTCTTTACTTACTCGATTGGGAGAAAAGCGTGCGTCGAAAACTTGCGTTCCGACTGTCACGGTTTTCTAGAGCCAAGCGCATAAGAGTGTTGTGAGGCTTTGCGCCGATTGCCAACAATACTCTAGCGTAATTCGATTCAAGAAAATTGCTAGGCGGGGAATTTGACTGAGGCGGTACATCTTTCAAATAATTCAGGTTAGTTTTACCCTACTTATGAATCGTCGTTGCAATAGTAATCCTGCTCAGTACGAGAGGAACCGCAGGTTCGGACATTTGGTTCACGCACTCGGTCGAGCGGCCGGTGGTGCAAAGCTGCCATCCGTGGGATTATGCCTGAACGCCTCTAACGCCGTATCCTTTATAGACAAAGTGAGTCGGAAGGCTCAATACAATGTAATTTACTAGGTATTCGGCACACGCCGTTTATCGCACGAGCCATTTTTAGCCGAATGAGGCGCTGGACAGTGGCGGTATCCATCCGTTATATCTATCCTGCCTATAGTGGTCGATCATGAGTCACTAGTTCGATAACTAGTACAACGTGCGTAAGTCAGCTTGTAAGTCAAAACTTATCGACAATAGAAATATTCATTATTTCTTTCAATAACTATAATACTAGGAAAATAGTTATAAAAATTTTGAGAGTTAACATAAGAGTATTTGTTTTTAAGAGAAACTTTTCGTATTTTATATTATAAATATATGATATAATTTATTAAATTATATATAAAGGAGAATGTCTTTCGCTAAGTTTATTGGAAATGCGTACAAGATTCCAATTAAATAAAATGCGTACAAGTTGCTAATAAAAGCAAATGCTTACAATCAAGGAAATCCGCATAAGTTATCAATAATGCAAAATACGTGCAAGTTGCTAATTATGCATAATACGTGCAAGTTGCCATTCAGGTAAAATACGTGCAAATTGCTAATAATGAACAATACGTGCAAGTTGCCATTTTTATTTAATTTTTGTAATATACTCCAAATCAATAAAAAATAGTAACTCAACTTGACCTGAAATCTTGCTACAAAATAGGTCAAAAATATTTCTCGGCTTTTTGAAATCAGTAACTTACACGTACCTTAAACAACATCAAGTAAACTTTTAGGGAACATAAGCAAGTAAGCGAAGCCTGGAATTTTGCATCGAAAAAGATCAAACACATTTCTCAGCTTCTTAAAATTAGTAACTTACATGTACCTCAAACAACGTATGGTAAACTTTTAGGAAACATTAGCAATTGAGCGTAAGCTAGAATCTTGCACCGAAACAGGTCAAAACCATTTCTGAGCTTTTTAAAATTAGTAACTTACATTCACCTCAAACAACATCAAGTAAACTTTTAGGAGACTTTAGCAAGTAAGCGTAACCTAGAATCTTGCATCGAAACAGGTCAAACTACTTTTGTAGTAAAAGATTGTTTTTCGATTTTTAGAAATAACATATATTTATTCTAATATTTACTTACATGACATAGTTTAATTAATACAATTTTATTTCTTTAAGTAATATTTTTTATTTACAATAAAATTTCTTACATTTAGCTAATACAATTAAAATAAATTATTATCAGAAAACAAAGATGCCACAAATTTGGATACACGGTAGCAAAAAAGGAAAATCAAAATAAACACATTGAAATTTATCACAATATGTACTCATGTTGAAAATGTACATATGTTCAAGCAAATTTATAAAGAGAAGCAAAGAAGAAATGTCCATTTTATATAGCTATATAACAATCCCAGGTAAAATGTTAAAATGGCTGTACGGATTGGGCCCAGTCTTAGTTGCATAATTTTATATTAATTAGTATTTATAAAACATTTTCTAGATTATATCATTTCTTTATTTAGATTATTTAAATTAAAAACCTGCTTTTGGAATCGATCAAAGGGGACAATTTGTCGATTAACTTATACCCAGATATAACAGATCACTACTTAAATAAGAATATTCGGTTATAATATAACTTTGGAACACACACCTGTAAAAATGTCAATGCACAAAATTACAAGTTCTCTGGAATAAAATATTTTGAAAATTGATTATAATGCTCGCATTCAATTAAATTTATCGACAGTTCGGGTACTAGAACAAGTATAGCAGAAAAATGATTCACTACAATTTTGAAGACCTACAATTTTGAAGGAATTCCTTCCAAACGATATGTCAAAATCCATGCATTTTAGACACAGTCAAGTATCGCTCATGTTTTAATTAATCACTCTACAAATTGAGAAAGATGAAAAACTTCAACAATAATTGGATAATGCAATGTAGAATATAATTCACTAATGGTTATTTTTCACTAATTGTAAAGAATAAACTGGAAAAAATTTCTATGAAGTTATCGAAGAATGGTTAGTAATATATGACGATCTGGGGTTAAGTCCACCACCAATAACTCAAAAACCAGTAAAGTTTAACATCGTTCAACAGCAATATTTGAAAGTAGAGGGGAAAAGATGTATAACCAGCTATGATGATTCTTATGACTTTGCTCTTGGGAGATAAACGGTAATCTTTGAAAATCCATAACGAAAGTATTTCGTTTTGTTGTTAGTTTTTTGGGTTGTGAGCTCTGTGATTTAGTTAACGAGATCTTAATATGAAATTTAACTATACGCTATTTAATTGTTTTATAAAATTTAATGTTAATTAACTTCCAGTAGGGCAAGTTATAGTAATCGCAAAAACATTGAAAATGAAAATTTTTATCTTCCCGTAGGGCAAGTTATAGTAATCGCAAAAAAATCGAAAATGAAATTTTTTATATATCTTTACGTTTCAAAACCTTCTGAAGATTTTGGCATACCTTAGAAAAAATGGATGTATGTGTGTGTGTTCGGATACAAATATTCGTCGAAATTTTTGGTACGGGAAGTGGCAGCAATTTGCCTTAAGGCACGATGCCATGCGCCCCACTAGTTTTGAGTGAGATTCAACAGTTTTCTTTATATAACCAATTTAAAAACTTACATCTGTGTGGAGCAAAAATGACTAAAAAAGACTTAGATTGAATTATACCATATTTTTATAGAAAGTGTATAAAATTTCCAATTTGATTGTATTAACAAAATATGGACAAATGTATATTGTTATTATGAATTATATAATTTATTATTATACAAGTAGACTTTGGGGTTCATTGTGTTTATAATACCTTATTGTCTGTACCATTCAAACAGCACATACTTACACTCCTAAAATATTCTTTTTTTATTCTATAGAAATTGTTTAGAAATACCTTACTTAGCAAAACAACGTTTGCCGGGTCGGCTAGTATATATATATATATATATATATATATATATATATATATATATATCTATTGAAGTATGTGAATTTGGTGTTGATATATATTTTGATAAGTTATTTTGATTTGTACAGTAACACCAAGTAAAAAAACTGAAGTAGTTTTGAAATACTTTATTTATTCATACGTTTCGGTCTTCGTCGAGACCGTTGTTCAGTGCAAAAACATTATACTCTATATAATGTAGAAGGAAAATGATATAAAGTTACAGAACTTATATATAAAGACTTACAGAAAATTAGTTATACGAAAATACACTACACTATTACACGGTAATAAACCAAGCTAATAACAACTGGAACATTTAAACACGTTTAATTTGTTTCTCGAGAATCAATAATATTAATACTTTAAGTGTATAGGAATGTGTTGTTTCAATGCTATATACAATGAGGTATTATGAAAACAATAAACCCCATTGGTTTTTCTATATTTTGTCAATACATTCCAAATGGAACTTTTATACACTTGCTCTAGAAAACATGGTATAATCCAATTCAAGTCTTTTTTGGTCTTTTGACTTATTGATTACGTTTCAAGTTTTTCAGATTTTTTTTGGATTCTGGATTTTGTGTATAATTGTGAATAATACTAGTGAACTCATACAAAATTTTCAAATTTCTGCGAGGAGAGATAGAAACTGAACTAAGTATTTCTTCTTTGACCTGCTTTTTGAAAAGTTTCAAGTAACATTCGATGAATTAAAGTAAATTTAATAAAAAGTATATATGTAGAGCAGGGCGAGGCACAAAGGTCCAATTTGACTTTGAGCAAATATAAACTATATTGTGAAAACCAAAACAAATATATCACAACAAATAACACATTTCAAACAAATATTTATCTGACAACGTTCAGTAAAACTGCCAACTACTTCATCATTGTAGAAATGTGCTTTTTTATGTCTTTCAAAAAATTGTTATCTAGACTTTTTTACCCTATAGGCGGGTTAACTTGGAACGACCAGGTGGCAAACAGGTTTAATGTTTTATTTTAATTTTAAAGGTATTTTACAAAACAATTGCACTTTTAACTAATGCTAAAAAATTACCAACGGAAGAAAATACTTTAATCATGGATTTTCAAAGATTACCGTTTATCTCCCGATAGCAAAGTCATAAGAATCAAGGTTATAGCTAATTATACATCTTTTTTCTTCCACTTTCAAATATTGTTGTTAAACAATGCTTAACTTTACTGGTTTTTGACACATCGGTCGTGAACCTTTTTAACCTCGGACCTTTATATATTACTATCAATTCTTCAATCAATTCTGGGCAAATTATAACATATAAAATGTTATTCGACAAAATGTCCCCTTTGATCGTTTCCAAATTCATGTTTTTAATTTAAATAATCTAAATAAAATAATAATATAATCTAGAAATTTTTTATAAATTTTATAAATGCTAATGAATATAAAATTATGCAAATGAGTCCTTTCAGAGCATCGAGTTTGAGATAAATATGATTTGCTAAAACTTGAAAAAAATAGTGCTAAAAACGCATTTTCAAATTAACATTTTTAAAAGTTGTTATTTTGAATTTTTAATAACACTTGCTGCCCGATTAATAACGATTTTGTGTATGAATAAAACTACAAACAAAACTACTCACTACAATTAAATAATATTCACCTAAAACATCCTAAGAGAACATCATCTGTCAAAAACATTTGACATTTGACGTATGAGCCATCCATAGTTTCATATAAATTACGCTTCTACAAAAATTTTCAAATTTGAAATTCATATTATCACCATGACTTCTATATAGTATGTTGTGGAAATAATTGAGAAAATACCCGATCAATAACAGCATTAGTATCTGAACGACATTTCTGTAAAAAAATTATTATCATATTAGTTCAGTCATTTAGTAGTTTTACCTAAAGAGTTTTGCGGATGTTTTGAAAATTAGTGATTCAATAGATTTTGATGTGATCTTTACGAATTTCAACTTTGCCACCTCGAATTTTTGCCGCTGCCGCCGCCATATTGGAAAAATTGCGTCAAAAAACAGTTTTTTAACGATATCTCCTTTCTGACTCATGTTACATTAAAATAACTATATACAAAATTAAACTAGACACAATTCTCTATAATTTATTCAATAACGTTTTTTCTGTAACATCAATAGTTTTAGCGTACGTGCGCCTCAAAGTTTTTGCTGCTCGCGCTACCATCGGTATTTGGCCGCTCTTTGCACTTGAACGCATTCTCTCTAATAAATATATAATTTCAATGTTGAATTAAGCTTTTCTGTGCTCAGGTCTGGCCTAGAAATAACATAAATTAATTATTTTTGTTTTTCATTTTTATTTTTGCTGATGATTGAACATTTTGAATCATACAATTTAATGCATTTATTTTATTTTTTTGGCAATATTTATGTAAATTTTGCATTATTAAACTATGAAATATTAAATAAACTCAAATTGGAACTATATATAGAATTAATCTTTGGCGATAATCGTTCTAATAACTCGATTGCAACGATTAGATTACTGCGTATTGTACATAAGATCATATTATCTTCGAATAACAATACACAATGTCAATTATCTGCATTTCTACATCTACATATCTATAATATGTTCAGAATCATTTGAAGTATTTTTTCTAGACGTCAGTATATTTTTATCGTTCCGTATACTAGTGTTACTTTCATTTTTAAAGCCATGGCTTACTGCTTCAGTAGACATAACTTTTGATGAAACAATGACCCCGGCTGTGCCACAAAATAAATTTTTGGCCAACGATTTAAACAAGAAACGTCTCATTGAAATGTTGAAATTAAAATTTGAAGCTGCAAACATTATGATCAAACAAGCCACCGAAGATGCGAATACGTTAATAATTAATGCTGCAATTAACATTTCCACTATGTTTGATTCTGTAATAGTTATTGGCAAAGATGTTGATCTTCTTATCCTGTTGACGGCTATATCAACGCGTTCAAATATATATTTACTAAAACCGGGAAGAAGAAAAATTTTGCAACAGTTATATTCTAAAAGTAGCCTAATAGAAAAAAACAGCTGTAGATCATACATTGTTTTTGCACGCCTTTAGTGGTTGCGATACAACTTCAGCAATTTTTAATCAAGGTAAAATCGAATATATAAATACATTATGTAAAAATCAAGATCTAAATGAAATTATCCATATATTTGATAATCCAAAAGCTGATCCAGAGATATTGCAACAGCTGGAGAACGCGTCCTTCTTAAATTGTACGGTTGTAGTGATGAGAATATCATAAAAAATATATCTATAAATCTCTTTAGATATGCGTACTTCACAAAATTGGCATACAAAATTAAGTTTAATATTGCATCACTACCACCAACCCAGGTATTCATTCTGAAAATATCACCAAATTCAGCAGTAGTATGGGAATGAGGTAAATGCAGAACAATAGGGATCAAAAAGAAGCAAAAATGGCCTGATTTCTGTGTCTTCACTCCAGCCCTCAGCTCAGCACACCTTCTTGAATCTGATTTCTTGCCAATGCACAAATGGATGTCAGAAAGCCTGTCGATGCAGAAAAGCAGGATTGAAGTGCTCCATTATCTGCACAAATTGTAGTGGAACTTGCAGTAATGCACAAGTCCCATTACAAGATAGTGATGAAGAGGAAGGCGCAGACAGCCTTTTCGAAAAACTTTGCAATGACGATAATCCAATCGCAGACAATATGGAAGATAGTGCAACCCCTGACGTTTCGATCGTCGAAGATGATTAAATAATAACGTATGACCCATCGAGAACATCAAACTGCAGGTAAAAAGTTAATTAAGTAAATTATAAAAAAAAATCTAGTTTAATTTAGTATAAAACTATTCTTACAATTTAAAATTTGCGTAGAATTCTATGATTCAAATGTTCAATCATCAGCAAAAATAAAAATGAAAAACAAACATAATTAATTTGTTATTTCTAGGCCAGACCTGAGCACAGAAAAGCTTAATTCAACATTAAAATTATATATTTATTAGAGAGAATGCGTTCAAGTGCAAAGAGCGGCCAAATACCGATGGTAGCGCGAGCAGCAAAAACTTTGAGGCGCACGTACGGTATGTTCAACTATTAATAAAATTGAAAAAATAATACAAAAGGCAGTGAGCAAACAAATGGTCACTTGAGAATTAAATAAAAATCTAATTTAAAATCAAAATAAGCATTCTTATTAACATTTAAAAATATATATTTCCAATAATAATTAAATTATAAATTTAAAGAATAACAACACTATCTAATACTGAACATAATCTGTTTTAACTTGTCAAACTATAGTCAATCAAACTATACATTGCGTATCGTGTTACTTGTGCCTCTGTGGCATTTTCTTCGGTTAGATATTTGTAAAGTATGGTTTATGGGCATGTTGTTAGAAAGTTAGGTATTATAGTATATTTATTATTGTAAGTTATCTTGATCCTTAGAGACCTTTTTATTTTGTAAGGCTCCCTATAAAATCCTTCCGTTGTGTTAAGATCTGGATCTCACTGGCTGCAGACAGGCCAGATTGTTGATTCTTCGGTTTAGTGTTGGTGCAGATTGAATCGAAGATGGGGAAGACTGAATGGAAGTTCGAAATGATGACGGTGAGACAGGAAAATAAAATTACGCAGGTTTGTTGTATAATGCTGAAGAATTGCTCCTTGTCAGCGGCACTGATGTTGGTTTCGACCTATATGTCTAAGCTGCACAACTTGTCTGGCTTTTACCCCCTTCAATAGAAGCTCTTTTAATATAAATTAAATTTGTGAATAATAAAAATAATACTAGAAAAACAATAAAGTGGAATAAAAACAATAAGTGACAGTTAATAATAAATATAACAAAATAACAATATTAGAAATAAATGATAAATGTTATCAAAAGCTTAAATATTATTTAAGCTTATGACAAAGCTAAAATTTTAGTGAATTTTGGACGAAGGTTGAACACAAACACACATACTTTTTCCAAAGTTGTGTCATTCGATTCGGTACGACTTGAAATTTCTAGAGAATTTAATATTAGTAATCGAATTTTTCAAATTTCTCAAATTTCTCAAAGTCGATTCCCGTAGGGCAAGTTATAGTAATCGCAAAAAAATCGAAAATGCAAATTTTTATATATCTTTACGTTTCAACACCTTCCGAACATTTTGGCATGTACTTTAGAAAAAATGGATGTATATGTGTGTGTGTTTGCGTGTATGTGTGTGTATTTAGGGAACACGGATGAAGCGATTTGAATAATTCAAAAAACATCGATTCGTATTGATAAGGAGACGTGCTGATTAGTTTTTAGCAAAGGCAGGTCTAGCCGTTCCGGAGATAGGGGCAAAAAGTGCCAAAAATGGTAACTCAGTTTTTAAGAGAACGGAGCGTCCGATTTGAATAATTTGAAAAGCATTTTATTTGTATTGACTACATTAAGAACTGTTTAAATTTTTCGAAAGGAAGGTACAACGACTTCGGAGATATGGAGGAAAAAGTAAAAAAATGAGCCATTTGGCGATCAAAAATGACCAATAGACATATGCACATCAAATTATCAGATATTTTATAGAGATTTTAACAATAGGTATAAATTTTGTTTACATCCCTATGGGTTCCGTACCAATGTTCGTCCGATTTGAATAATTTGAAAAGCATTTTAATTGTATTGACTACATTAAGAACTGTTTAAATTTTTCGAAAGGAAGGTACAACGACTTCGGAGATATGGAGGAAAAAGTAAAAAAATGAGCCATTTGGCGGTCAAAAATGACCAATAGACATATGCACATCAAATTATCAGATATTTTATAGAGATTTTAACAATAGGTATAAATTTTGTTTACATCCCTATGGGTTCCGTACCAATGTTTATCCGTTAGACGGCAACGCGGCGCTTACGCGCTTCGATATTTCGTCTCTATGCAATTAAAGCAGTACGATTGCTTTGAAAAAAAATGCAGAATTTCCAAAATATTTCAAAATAAATTTTTCTTCAAAAAGGTTTTTTTTTTCAAAAAAAAGAAGATTTTTGTCAAAAATTTATAGTTACTCAAAAATCTAATTCTTTCAAAGTGATTTTTTTTTCTTTTAAATCTTTTAAAAAAAATGGTACGGGAAATTCCAGCAATTTGCTTTAAGGCACGATGCCATGCGCCCCACCAGTTCGATAAAGTATCGATATAGTCCAGATCAGACTATACGGGTACACATGTATGAAACGCAGATGCAACGTTTATGCGACCATATCTTGAGTTGGATATAATTTTGAAGAAATTGTTGATTCAGTTCTTTCAATTGTTTAATTTCTTCGTGAATTGCTGTTTGATATTGTTACAGCAAATAGGTTTAAATGCTATGGGGTACTCTTTATGATTCAGTTCCGGACACAAATAGAAATTACACCAAAAATTTATTACAGAATTTTGTTAAAAATATAAAAAAATACTGATGTCTAAAACAATACTATTTTCTTCAAATTGGTAAGTACATAAGCTCTCGTAAAGCATTTTTGCTTTTCGCGTTAATGTTAATAATACACATTATACTATAAGTGAATAGTCATTGGCTTTCGCGGGTCATTCTCTACGGGTTGATTGTTATTGGTCGTCATGTCAGGTGCGAGGAATATTTGGTTGTATGCGTACGCCACCGAGATGCATGTTGTCGGAATGTCATTAGAATTTAAGGTTATATCTCTTGTCGTAGTGCAGATCTGAGTCACTTTTGAAAATTTAGAGGAAGTCTACATGTTTTCATTTTATGATGCCTGTAAAAACTAATTATATAATACTAACTTCTCTTTCTACTAAAGCGTTTGAAAGTTTTTTTTTTTTTTTTTTTAATTTCAATAATTATTACAACTGCTAATTTATTAACATCAAGTAATATTGATAAATAATAATATAAATTTAAATAAATAAAAGAGCAAAGGATAAAATTTATATGAAAATAATATCCGTAATATGATTTAATGTAAAATATAAGCAAATAATAATAAAAATAAGATTAATAAATAATATATAAAATTTTAGAATAATAAAATAATACTAGAAAAATAATAAAATATAACAAAATAGCAATAATAGAAATAGTAAGATAATAATAATAATAATAATAATAATAATAATAATAATAATAATAATAATAATAATAATAATAATAATAATAATAATAATAATAATAATAATAATAGTAATAATAATAATAACAATAATAATAACAATAATAATAATAATAATAATAATAATAATTTACAAATTTATAAGATCATTTGGAATTTTTCGTTTTAGTCTTGTTGGGCGCGCTTCTGAGTATACTTTGTTGGCCAAGTAATTTGGGTGCTCGTCTATTCTTTTTTTGTAGTTGTTTGTTTTTGTTGAATTTCTTCATTTACTGTCATTATATTGCTGTCCTGGTGAATCAGCCAGTTGGGAACGTACCTAGGTGCATTCAGTGCCTGCCTTATGATCTTGTTCTGCACTCGCTGAATAATCTGTAGATTGGTTTTTTTGGCGGTGCCCCA
This sequence comes from Ctenocephalides felis, assembly GCF_003426905.1. Classification (NCBI taxonomy): domain Eukaryota; kingdom Metazoa; phylum Arthropoda; class Insecta; order Siphonaptera; family Pulicidae; genus Ctenocephalides; species Ctenocephalides felis. Next base: position 54,413,099 of record NW_020537646.1, read on the forward strand.
TAGTTGAATCCCATAAGACCACACTGGTTTAAAAATACATTTATAAATAATTAACTTGTTATTCGTCGATAGTTCGGAACGTTTATTTAGTAGCCAGTAATGTTTTTTGAATAGTTCATCAATCTGCTGTTTTTTCTTGTTAATGTGAACTCTCCAGTTCAATTTTGTGTCTAGGTGTATTCCGAGATATTTTACGCTATCTTTTACTGGGATTTCCTGTCCATTTAACTTAATTGTAGGGCATATACCAGTACGCAGCGTGAACGTGATATGCGTAGATTTTGAGCCGTTTGTCATAATTCTCCATAAAGAAAGCCATTTTGTAGCAATATCTAGATGTTCTTGTAATAGTTGCGAAGCTATTGCGGGATCTTTATTGGAGGCAATGATACATGTATCGTCAGCAAATGTCGACACGCTTGTTCCGGAGTATAAAGGAAAATCCGCTGTGTATATGTGTAGAGTTGGAGAAAGGACGCTTCCCTGGGGCACCCCAGAAAGGATCTTTCTTCTGGTCGACTCCTCGTTGTTAATGTTGACGAAAAATTCTCTATTTTCAAGGAACGATTTTATTATTGAAAATATCGGTTCTGATAAACAGAGTTTTAGTTTGTACAACAAACCAGTGTGCCATACTTTGTCAAATGCTTGCGCAACGTCTAAAAACACAGCCGAACAATATTTTTTTGCATGGAACGATTCGTTAATTATATTTACTAGGCGATGTACCTGTTCTATGGTTGAGTGTTGTTCTCTAAAGCCGAATTGGTGATTTGGAATTAGGTTTTGATTCAACAATTCTGACTTAATGCGTTGGAGTAATAACTTTTCAAATATCTTCGAAACACAAGGAAGTAGGCTTATTGGTCTATAGGAAGACAATAAATGAGGATCTTTCCCAGGTTTAAGTATAAGAATTATTTTAGCTATTTTCCAAGCTTGAGGGAACACTTTTAATCTAAGAATTGAAATGAATATTATTGTTAATAATCTAAATCCCTTTTCTGGCAGTTCTTTTATCATTTTTATCGTAATTTTATCTGGTCCAGGAGATTTATTAGGATTTGCAGCCTTGACATAATTTTTCAATTCGGTCACCGTTATGCGTTTTACTATTTGGCCTGGTATAGATTCATTCTGTAAACAATTATGAATAAAATGTTCATCATTTACGTTGCAACTGCGGAGATGAGGCTGGAATGTATTTTTCAAGTGTTCTGAAAATTCTTCCGATTTTTCTTCTGAACTTCTTGCCCAGGAACCATCAAGTTTACGCACTGGAGGTATATGTACTATCGGCCTTTTTAATCTCTTCGTTGCCTTCCAAAGAGAATAATTTGTGTCTTTAGTGGATGAAAGATTAGTTAAATAATTTTTAAGGCATTCATTCTTATATTCATATAATAAAGTCTTAAGATTCCTGCAGGCACAGTTAAATTTGTTTTTATCGGTTAATATGTGGTTTGCCATATTTTTCGCAATTTGCGTTTTTGAGCTATAATTTTTTTAATGTTAATAGGGTAATTAGGTTTGCTACTTGCATTTGAATGTATAGTAGATTTTTGAGCTGCTGATGATAGTAGAATTGTGAAGTTTGTTATCGCCAAGTTTAAATCCTGTTCATTTTTAAGAGGTATGTTGCAAGAAATTTTTTCATCAATTATCTCTTGGAATAATGACCAATTAGTAAATCTATTTGTGAGAAAATATGAGTTTTGATTTACTTCTGTAGTTGTAGAATATTGCAGAATAATTGGCGAATGATCAGAATTTAAATCTAAATTTGATTTGATATCTAAACAATTATTGTTAACGCCTTTAGTTATGAAAAAATCTATTAGATCGGGATTTTTTTTAAGATCTGTTGGCCAATAAGTAGGTTTGCCGGTAGATATTGACTTAAGATTGTTTTTTTCCATCGATTTATAAAGTTCTCGACCCCTAGGGGTGATCAGTCTAGAACCCCAGAATGTGTGCTTAGCATTATAATCTCCTACCGCTATAAATGAACTGCCCAGCGTATTAAAAAAAATTATAAACTGATCTTCGGTAATCCTGTGTTTAGGCGGACAGTAAATGGCTGATAATACTAGCTGGTTATGCGATGGTATAGTAACTGAAATTGATGTTGCTTGAAGAAAGTCCTTCTGGAATGGTTCAGCCTCATGATGATTTATGTTAGCTTTTATAATAACCGCAGTTCCTCCATGAGGTCTTCCACTTGGGTGCGGAATATTATAAACTATATAATTTGGTATACGTACGGAACTATTGTTAGTGAAATGTGATTCCGATATAAGCATGATATCTATATCGTTGATTGTTAAAAAATATTTAAGGTCTTGAGTGTGGTTACACAAGCCATTTGCATTCCATAAACAGATTGTTAATTTGAAATACATGATTTGTTTGCTAGAATGGTTGTGAGTAAATTAAGCATAGTGCTCATTTGTTCAGTAAGTGTTTTTATCATTTCTTTCAATTCTGACAGATCATTGATATTATTAATGTTTGTCGAACTCTGATTAGTAGATGATGGAATGTCCTGATATTCAGGCAGTACAGTATTTTTACGTGTTACATATGAGTATGAGGTACCTGGTTTAACACTTGAGGTTGATCCATGAATTGGTGATGTTCTCTGTCTTGGTGATGGAATTTTTTTTTCAAATTGTTCCTTATATATTTTGCATCCCTTGTAGTTGGCAGGATGGTTAAGACCACATAGAACACACTTCACTTGGTCATTGATCTTGTCTTCCCATAAACACTTCTCTGTCAGGTGATTTTGTGCGCACTTCACACACCTCGGGGTCATGTGACAATAGTTCCGCGTATGGCCGTGCCTTTGACAGCGTGTGCACTGGACAATTTCTATAGTATATCGCTTAGCCTCGATCGCTACTTTGATTTTGTACAAAAATTCGATTTTGTAAAAATCTTTATTATTTGGTTGTTGTTCCAGCTCAACAATGAACATATTTAATGGATGTTTTGTAAGTCTGTTCTTGAGGTTTGCGATGCGAACTACCTTGTGACCTAGAGCCTGAATTTCCTCTTGTAGAATATTGACATCGGTGCTGTGATGCAAATTTTTGACAACAATTTTAAAAGTCCGATTTCTTTTATCTTGAAAAGAATGCATTTGTGTGTCTCTTTCTTTCAATAATTTAATAATTTTATTATATAGTTATGGGTTGTCAAGATTTATTCTCACTTTTGTATCATCAATAACTTTCAATTTATACAAATTTTTTGCTTCGCTTTCCAAAAGCACTGATAATGGTTTTATGTCTCGTACATCGTGTATAAATATAGGTGGCGGTCTATTGTGCACAGCTTTCGTTTCGGTCACTTCCTCGGTATCAGGACTGGCTAAAACTTCATAAAAGTTTCTTGTTGGTGTTGGGTTTAGCCAATAGTCTGAGGTTGTCGTTTTTATCGGTTGTAGATCATCGTTTTGGGTGCGTTTGAGTTTTTTATTTTTTATTTGAATCCAGTCTGAATCTTTACTTGTGTTTTCATTCAAACCAGATTGATTTTCTAAATTGATTACAGGTTCGGAAGAAGCTTGTGGAAGTGATTCGGTAATTGGTCTCTTATTTTTTGTTACCTTCCTTGACTTAATTTGGCGAATTTCTAAATCCATTTTTTCCCAGTCCATTATTGACGTTTCATTAGATTGATGGCTTTTGGTATTATTTTCCCCATTGGGAAACATTCGATAAATGTCCAATCACTTATGCAATAGCTTATGCACTATTTACAGTTAGAATTAATGATATTTACTGTATTTATTTTTCAAAATTTATTTTCGCTTTTTCTATAATGACAAACTTTTGTTTTTTTGATCAAATTCAAATTGATTGAGCGTTTGAAAGTAATAAAATAATTGAAGAGGGTTAAAGTCAAAATCTTATTTTATTTATTCGAGGGAGAGCTATATCTGGGCCACCTGATACGAGTGAGACCAATCAATTTCCAAATCCCCCAATTGAAATAGGAATAACTATAAAGTAAATTATAAAGCATGAGCTAAAACAATATCTATTGCTACCGATATGTTCATGAGTTATGTCGTTTTGCGAATCAAGAAACATATGTTTCTCAGAGATTCCATAAAAATCACTCTTTGTTACAGATGGCGTATTTCATGTTTGTTTGAAAAGTAAAAACGTTACAATGGCGATGAATAGATATAAAACAATAAAAAAGCAAATTTGCTTGTGCACTTATAATAATACCCAAATCTCAAATAATATTGTGATAGTGTACGAATACAATAAACCATACTAGGTTTATTAACAGCTTTTATATGTTGCAATATCTCTAGTTACCAGTATTAATGGATTGTTTATAATTTTTAAAAACAAGGATTAACTAGTTGGTATTGGTATTTTGCTTTGAGGCAAGTTATATAAACTTTCCGATATGTGTGAGTTATCGACTTAATCAATTAAAAAGAAAATTAACGAGTGGATTTATTACACATATTTGAAAACGAAATAACACGTTAACTCGGAGTATTTCCTAGAAGCAAATTTTTACAAATCAATGATTTTTATAATTGAACAAGTTTCCGTAGCACTTTAATGGTTTAGTATGTTCATTATGACCAAGTACTCTATCGTTATACCATGCATATTGGCTAATTTTAGTTTTAACCAACGTCAAAAAACTTCCCATTTTCTCAAACTTTGATGAATTTTTGGAACTAAACTACTTGTCGTAAAGCTGTAATATTGCAGTAAGTTTTATAAGATATATATCGCCAAAAAATGTTGCATAAAAATCGGCTTAAATTTTTTTTCAACAGTTAATTACAAGAAAATGGCTCGGATTTTCACCTAGAACTAATCAGTATCATTCTCAACTAATATCTTTCGAACAATTTTTAATTTTCTAATTCGGTAGTATGAGCCTAAATGTGGGCAAAAAGTTTAACACTTTTTACCAAACTACAAAGAAAGGGCTTGGCCGATCGTCGCACAGAACTGACAAACGATAATCCTCATCGTGATATATCAAAAGGCTTTTAAATTTCTGAAATCAGTTCAGGTGTTTTTAAGCAAACGGCGATGAAAATTCTAATTTTGACAAATGCCAAACAACAATACTTACTATATACTATATACTATACACTTACTATTGTTAAGCTTGATTTCTTGTTTAGAGTAATAAATCTGAATATAAATTCATTCTTCGTTAATTATATAAATATGCAGCTTTGTAATATTTTATGTTCAAGATTAGTAAAATGAAATTGTAAACTTTGATATTTGAACAAAATCAGTGAAATATCGTTAAATCACCATTTTTTTATTGCCATGTTGTGCGTCTAATTTGTTGAAAGGTTTTCGTTTCATTCCCACGTGTCGCTTTCTCCTATTTTTTACTACCCGAAGGAGAAGTTTATGTTTTCATCAAAAAATTCGATTCGCTTCATCGAATGAACAATTCATCGAATGTTACTTAAAACTTCTCAAAAAGCAGGTCAAAAAAGAAATACTTAATTCATTTTCTATATCTCCTCGCAGAAATTTGAAAATTTTGTATAAGCTCAGTAGTATTAATTACAATTATACACAAAATCCAGAATCCAAAAAGAATCTGATAATCTTTAAACGCAATCAATAAGTCAAAAAATCAAAAAGACTTAGACTAAAAGACAAGAAAATATAGACAAACTAATGAGATTTAGTTTTTATAATACCACATTGTATATAACATTCAAACAACACATCCTCATACACTTAAATTAAAGTATTAATTTTTTAGATTCTCTAGAAATTGTTTAGAATATACCTTACTTAGCAAAACATCGTTTGCCTGGTCAGCTAGTATATATATATATATATATATATATATATATATATATATATATATATATATATATATATATATATATATATATATATATATATATATATATATATGGCATATGTGTGCCATATATTATTTAATAATTAAGTCTTCAAATGAAACCGCAATTACTTGATGTAGACTCGAAAATGTGTATTTATTGATATCTCAATTAATAAAGGAACTGATATTACATAAAATCTAATATCAATTTTGATCCCGACAAAATGCTCGATGATTTTCAAAAACGCGATACAAAATTTTTTTATCGTATTAAAACAATCCGCTAGCTATAGCTTGCTTGATATGATATTTGATTGGCGTCAATCAACTGACATGTGTCATGTGGCAGTGTTCATTCCGCCATATCACTCCCCTTCAAAAGAAAAAGAAGTATCCGTTAGAAATAAATAAATAAGTTCATAATTTGAAAGAGACTTTTTTAGGATTGGTTTTTCTTGGAGGAACCATAGTTAACCCAAAGTGATGTGGTTTGAATTCCTGTGATGTGGTTGGTTGACTGTTATCTGTTTTAACTGTATATGCTGGTTTCAATCTGTCAACCGATATGTTCTTATTAGTACCATCCATAGAAATTTTGTACACTTTGTCTGAAATTCTTTCTATGATTTTATATGGTCCACTATATGGAGGCTCAAGTGGTTTTCGAATATGATCTGACCTGACAAATACATGAGTGCATGTATTCATGTCCTTGAGTACAAACATATTGGCTTTATTATGATGAGCTGTGGCTGTAGGCTTTATATCACGCATTATTTTTCTATGACAGTCCAGAAATGCTTGTGGATCGGATGACAGTTCTTTAGATGTGAAAAACTCGCCTGGTAGTCTTAATGTGGTTCCATAAACCATCTCAGCAGGAGATGCTTTGAGGTCTTCTTTGTATGAAAAACGTAAACCTAGTAAGACTACAGGTAATACTTTGATCCAGGGCTCAGGAGAGCACATTAAAGCTGCTTTCAGGGTTCTATGCCAGCGTTCAACCAGACCATTGGACTGAGGGTGGTATGCCGTTGTCCGTATTTTCTTAGCACATATTGCATCAATCGATGATTTGAATATAGCTGATTCAAACTGGCATCCTTGGTCGGATGTTATCACACATGGTGTACCAAATCTTGATATCCAGTTTGAAAATAGGGCTTGAACAATAGTGTCTGAAGAAATGTCCTTTAGAGGAATAGCTTCTGGCCACCTTGTGAACCTGTCGATGATTGTAAGACAATAAGGAAATCCATTAATATCAGGTAATTTAATTATGTCGATGTGAATATGAGAAAATCTGTTTTCAGGAATAGGAATATGGATAGGAGTGAGGTGATTATGTTTGTGTATTTTGGATTTCTGGCAAGGAATGCATTGACGTGCCCACATGATGACGTCTTTACCAATCCCAGGCCACACATACCTTCTTCGCAACTCCCTTGAAGTAATCCTTATGCTTGGGTGTGCATTTCTATGTACAATGTCAAAAGCAATTCTACGTAGACTTTGCGGTAGGTAGTGCTTCACAAAATTATCTTTAGTGTTGCAATACACTGGGTAGCTGTCTAGTGTTAATTTTTGAATGTTCAGAGAGGTGTTGCCATTTAATATAGTTTGCATTTCAACGTCCTTGCTCTGCTTTTGAGAAATTTCCTCAGCAGTTAACTCTGAAGGCATTTGAATGGCATTGATCCTGGACAAGGCATCAGCAACAATGTTCTGTTCACCCTTCACATAAATGATATCAGTGGAAAATTGTGAAATGTATTCCAACTGCCGTCGCTGACGATCTGACGCTTTTTCTAATTTCTGTTGAAATGCATGTGTGATTGGCTTGGCTTGTGGTCTGTCTTGATTACAAAGTGTCTTCCTTCTAGCAGATATTCAAAATACTTTAAAGCCGCAAAGATGGCTAGTAGCTCGCGATCATACGTTGAATATCGCTGTTCAGTAGATGTGAGCTTTCTGGAAAAGAAACCTATAGGGTGCCATGCGCCATTTTCTTCCTGCTCCAGAGTTGCTCCAATGGTTGTCCAGTTACTAAGCAGATGTTTGTTGAAACAGCTGGGTAGTGGAGTAATGCAGCGTTTGCAAGTGCTTTCTTTATGTCATCAAAAGCCTTAAGAGATTCTGGGTTCCAAAAATTGGAGTTTTGTCATTTTTTACTGAACTTCGTAAGTAATTGCTTAAGGGTGATTGTATATTTGCTGCCTTGGGTATTGATTTACGATAATAGTTTACCATGCCCAAAAATCTTCGGAGTTCAATAACTGTCAAAGGTTTTGGATAATTAATTATTTTCTCTACTCGGTCTGGTGAAGGAGAATATCCTGCTGCACTCAGCTTGTAACCCAGGAAGTTTACTTCATCTTTTCCAGTGAATATTCCTGTAGCCTCTCAAAAACCATTTGAAGATGACGACGATGCTCATTCATATCAGTCGACATTACCAGGATGTCGTCTATATAAATAAAAACAAAATTAAAATCTTGGAAGATGTGATTGATAAACCTGTGGAATGTCTGGGCAGTCTTTTTATTATCCTCTTCATGCATGTGTACTTGGTGGTAAGCTTTTTCCAAGTCTATTGTAGAAAATACTGCTTTCTGATGAAGATTATTAAAAACATCTTGTATTAAAGGTGGAGGATACCTGTCAGGCAGCGTGTTTGCGTTCAGCCTCCTATAATCTCCACACATTCTGAATGTGCCATTCTTTTTGGGAACCATGTGAATAGGGCTTGCACATGGACTGTTGGTCAAAGTTGGAGCTCAAAGTGCCCCTGTTCAGGAGATCTTGTATCTCGGACCTGGCTGCAACAGCCTTTTCTCCGAAGATCTTCCTGAATCTGGAAGCTAATAGAGGACCTGTTGTGGTTATCCTGTGGGCCAAATGAGATGATTTATTATTGGTGGTTACCTGTGGTTTTGTTATTGCAATGTATTGTGCCAGTAAATCCTTGAAAGGCTCTGCCGGGTTGACAGTGGAGATGTTGACTTGCTGTGCCTTGAGTACCTTTCCATCAGAGGTAAGGCCTGTGGTTGAATCAATCAATCTTCTACACTTCAAGTTTATTAATAGATTGTAGTTGCTTAGGAAATCGGCTCCTATAATGGCTGTGGCTACATCAGCAACAACAAACTGCCAGTTAAAACTTATTCTTAGTGATAGATCCAGCTCCAGAGTGTCTTGCCATACGTGGAAATTCTGCTAGAGTTTGCTGCAAATAAAACTAGCTCTTCAACTTGACATGACCATTGACAAACTTATGGGCTGGTAAAATGGATAAAACTGATCCAGAATCTATAAGGAATTGGATTGCAGTCTTTCTGTTTGAAATATGTAGGCGGAGCTCAGAGCAGACAGAATTTATTTCACCGTCATGGCAAATTAATGACGGTGAAGTAAGTTTTCCGACCGGTTTAAAGATTTAAGCAGGCAGGGCTCTTCACACTTTGTGGCTTTCTCACCGTATCTGTAGTGATAGTAACAAACTGATCCACGAGAAGGTGTCCTGAAACTATGTCGAGAACCACTTCTTGATCTTGACTGATTAGGTTGTCCACTTCTTGATCTTGACCGGTTGTGTTGTGATTCTTGCTGATCATTTTTCTGCCTTTCAGTGTTTAACATTGCCCTTAGTTCCTTGATTTCCTGGGCGCATGACATAAGAAGAGTTTCGTGGCGGTCCAGTCTCTGTTCTACTGAAGACTTGTGTGTTGTGGACATCACATGTGATGTGGGGCTACAGTGATCGACCAAAATATCGGCTACTTCCGCCAGGGCTTCTGGGCCAAGATGACGAGAAACTATCAATTGGGGCCGAATGTGGTGTGGCAGGCGTTCTGACCACAATTTAATTATGATGTCTTCACTGACCTCTCCCTTAGCCAAATCTATCATCTCTCGTAGGAGCTGTGATGGTTTCTTCTCTCCTAGAGATAAGTTTTTAAATAGCTTGTCAATCTGCTTACCTCTGGATTCAGACATTCTGCTTAATATAGTCTTTTTGATATATTCGTATTTGCCCGTCATTGGAGGATTACGGAGGACATCTTGAATGAGGCGCAGTGTTTCAAAGTCCAGGGCTTTAAGTACTGCTGCGTACTTAGTATCGTCGCTCCTGATCTTAGCAGACTGAAACTGATATTGAATTACTAAAAACCATAGGTCTGGAGAATCTCCATTGAATGGAGTAAGACAGCGATTATTAAATACTTCTATATTGTATTGATCAGCATAACTGGACTGCTCGTGTTAAAGATCGCCTCGTGATCAAGATCGATCAGAGATCTGTTGAGCGCTGTTTCATCATTGCTGAACGAAGGTCTAGTCGACATCTTTGAAAAAATTGGTATAATTTACCATTGTTAATGTTTTGTAGTTGACAAGTGTTTTTCTTTCTCCGTCTGACGTCACCAATAATGGGTACTAAGACGTTGAGTATGTCTCTTATTCAACAATTTTACTTACACGTTCGGAATCACCATTTATGGCATAAGTGACCCATTTGATATTTATTAATTATATATTAGAAGTGAAATCGCGATTACTTGATGTAGACTCGAAAATATGTGTTTATTGATATCTCAATTAATAAAGGAACTGATATTACATAAAATCTAATATCAATTTTGATCCCGACAAAATGCTCGATGATTTTTAAAAACGCGATCCATAATTTTTTTATCGTATTAAAACAATCCGCTAGCTATAGCTTGCTTGATATGATATTCGATTGGCGTCAATCAACTGACATGTGTCATGTGACCGTGTTCATTCCGCCATATATATATACTGGGCTACTTAACCCAGCCTTGGCCATGCCAACGATTACCCAGACTTGGGCCAAGACTGGGTAACCCAGCCTTGGCCATGCCAAAGATTAACCATACTTGGGCCACGACTGGCTAACCCAGCCTTGGCCGTTCAATGATTATCCATGCTTGGCCCAAGACTGGGTAATCCAGCCTTGGCCATGCCAATGATTACCCAGACTTGGGCCACGACTGGCTAACCCAGCCTTGGCCGTTCAATGATTATCCATGCTTGGTCCAAGACTAGGTAACCCAGCCTTGGCCATGCCAATGATTACCCAGACTTGGCCCACGACTGGCTAACCCAGCCTTCGCCGTTCAATGATTATCCATGCTTGGTCCAAGACTGGGTAACCCAGTCTTGGCCATGCCAATAATTACCCAGACTTGGCCCACGACTGGCTAACCCAGCCTTCGCCGTTCAATGATTATCCATGCTTGGTCCAAGACTGGGTAACCCAGCCTTGGCCATGCCAATGATTACCCAGACTTGGACCAAAATTGTCGTGCGTTCGGTTATTTACGGCATGATTCGAGTATTTTGGTTTAACGCTCAGTCGTCAGCCACATTAAGCTGTAGTAAACGGCTTATAGTATCGATGCTCAGTCTGTAAACTACGCTTATACATCGTGTGTTGTTCAGTCGGTCAATTTTTTATGACTAGTCTCTTAGTCACATTTTTTTTTATTATTGATTGCCGTTTAAAGTAATCGCGTCAGGTGGCGTGTGTTAAATAAAAAAAACAAAAGTTTTAAATAAAGAAACTAATCCAATTATTAGCAGAAAAAGTGTCAATAATCAAATGAGTGCTAACAATCAGTTTTAAAAATAAGAATAATGATCTTAGTGATACAGACTCGTGTAATCTACGAAAATTTAATAATAACTTGGATAACGTCTCCTTCTTTATTAAAGTTAATTGTTTAAATTTATTTAAACATGTAATCAGTGGCGGCGCTAAACCATGCGTGGGCGTCGGCGAAATTCGTTTGCGAGGAATATATATTAAATTTAACTTTAATTATAAACAAAATTTGGACAGAATAAAAGAATTAATATTTTTAACGAACTCAAATAGGAACAAATACATTAATTATTCCAACTTATATTATAGGCAATATTACAAATCACATTTTAGATACAGAATAATAAAATTAATTTGGGCGGTTATGAATTTAAAACAAATGCCGAAAATGACGTTTGTTCCGGGAAATTTATGCATAAATTGATTTATGATTAAGATTTAATTTGCTTAAGATGTTCATTCAGGTAAACATCACAAAATTATCATAAATCATGATTGAAAACTAAATATTATAACATATTATATTAAATTCCGACCGAAAAGAAAGTATTTTGACAGTTATAATTAATATCAAATAAAATGCAAATGTCAAAAATCAGATCTATATATAAAAAATTAATTATTTCCACAATATTTCTGTGTTGATTTAGCCAAAAATATGAATTTAACAACTATATAATTTATTCATGGATGACTTAAAATAATTATTAATTTATTAAAAAATAAATAATATTTAGGTATAAAGTCATTTAATTAGAGATATTTCTTAGTTGAAACATGAAAGAAAATATTTTTAACAATGCCTTAATATTAATAATATGAAAATTTATGATCAGCTTTCAATTACCGACGCATTTAATATTTTTTTCGTTAATGGAGCTTTTGACTTCAAATATAACTATTGACCCGGTCATTTCAAATGCAATTTTTTCTAGAATGAAAACTAATTCAAATTCCTTTTACCTATATCCTATATCCTCCGAGGAATTATCGCATGCAATTTTTTCTCTTGATAATTTTTATGCCTTAGGACCAGATGAAATTTCATCTGACATTTTAAAACAATTTTTTCCAATATCTTATATATAAAAATGGAGCGCTCTTTCAAATGTCCAAGTAAAACTCGAAAACGGCTGAATCGATTTGGCCAGTCTTAGTCTTGAAAAATTCGTGCCAATCCAGAGAAGGTCCAAAAGGTGAGAAATTATTTCAAATCCGCGTAGAAACTTTACATTTTTAATTTGAAAATTTTTGTAGAAGCGTTATTTAAATAAAACAATGGACGGAGGCAATTACGTGAAATGTCAAACGCTTTTGACAGATGATGTTCAATTACGTTTAATATGATGTTTTACGCGAATAATATTTAATTATGATAAATTTGTAGTAAGTAGTTTTGTTTGTAGTTTTATTTATATACAAAAACGTTAGTAAACGGGCCGCAAGTGTTACTAGATTCTCAAAATATAAACTTTTTTGATATGTTAATATATCTCATTTGTATAATTATATGCACATTGGTATTTATAAAACATTTTCTAGGTTATATTATTTTTTATTTATGTTATTTAAATTCAGAACCTAAATTTGGTATCGATCAAATGGACATTTTGTCGAATAAAATTTTTCCAGTTATAATTTCCCAGAATTTATCGCAGAATAGATAGTAATATATGAAGGTCCGGGGTTAAAAAGGTCTACCACCGATGTGTCAAAAATCAGTAAAGTTAAGCATTGTTTAACAACAATATTTGAAAGTAGAGGGAAGAAGATGTATAACCAGCTATAACTTTGATTCTTATGACTTTGCTATCGGGAGATAAACGGTAATCTTTGAAAATCCATAATAAAAGTATTTTCTTCTGTTGGTAGTTTTTTAGCATTAGTTAAAAATGTAATTGTTTTGTAAAATACCTTTATTATTAAAATAAGACATTAAACCTGTTTGCCACCTGGCCGTTACAAGTTACTCCGCCTATAGGGTAAAAAAGTCTAGATAATAAATTTTTTAAAGACAGCAAAAAAGCACCTTTCTACAATGATGAAGTAGCTGACAGTTTTACTGAACGTAGTCAGATAATTGTTTGTTTGAAATGTGTTATTTGTTGTGATATAATTAGTTTGATTTATATAATATCATTAATATTTGCTCAAAGTCAAATTGGAACTTCGTGCCTCGCCCTGCTCTACATATATACTTTTTATTAAATTTACTTTAATTTATCGAATGTTAATTGAAACTTTTCAAAAAGCAGGATAAAAGAATAAATACTTAATTCATTTTTTATCTCTCCTCCCAAAAATTTGAAAATTTCGTATAAGCATTATTTACAATTATACACAAAATCCCGAATCCAAAAAGGAATCTGAAAAACTTGAAACGTAATCAGTAAGTCGAAAGACCAAAAAAGACTTAGGTTGGATTATACTATGTTTTCTATAGAAAGTGTATAAATTTTCCAGTTTAATTGTATTGACAAAATATAGACAAACTAATAGGGTTTATTGTTTTTATAATACCTCGTTGTATATAGCATTCAAACAACACATCGTTATACACTTTGAAGTATTAATATTTTTGATTCTCTAGAAATTGTTTAGAATGTACCTTACTTAGCAAAACAACGTTTGCCGGGTCAGCTAGTTTATTAATAGAATTCTCATATGCTTTAATAACGCTATCAATAAAGGTACCTATCTAAATGATCTTAAACCGCTGATTTAATTAATAATTACGGACCAATTTCATTATTAAATACTTTTGATAAATTTTTTGAAAAAATATTGCATAGCCGCCTTAATAATTTTTTAACAAAAAACGGTATTCTATTTAAAAATCAGTTTGGATTTCGACAAAAATGCTCAATATTCCATTCTATATACACTTTATTATATGATATTGTTCATTCTTTTGAAGATGGTAGCTTTTACATTACAATTTTTTGTGACTTGTCTATAGCCTTTGATAGTATCTGCCATGACCTATTTTCGGTAATAATATCAGACAAATTAAATATCACACTCGGTGTCCCTCAAGGTTTAATACTTGGTCCTTTATTATTTCTTATATATGTATAGATATATAAATATATATATATATATATATATATATATATACGTATATATATATATATATATATATATATATATATATATATATATTAGATATATATATATATATATATATATATATATATATATATATATATATATAAATGATCTACCAAAATGTTCAGATCTTTGTAAATTTATTCTTTTTGCTGATGACACTAGTATTATTGTTAAGGGAAATTCTTTGGAAGAAATTAGTAACAAATTTAATTTAGTAATGGTTTCAATTTCCAATTGGTTTGAATTTATTAATCTTTTACTCAATAATGATAAAACCCAAATAATGTCATTTCGTACTGTTAATAAAATGCTAAAATGCGTACTGTTAATAAAAAGTCATTAAATCTAAGGTTAGTTTAAATTGTCTTCTCTCAATTAACTACTCCTATTTTTACTCGCACATCGCATATGGAATCCAGTTTTGGGAGTTCTCTCCATCTCTTACCCGCATTTTCAAACGTCAAAAAAGAGCTTTAAGAATAATAAGTTCCCAGTATATTTTTGCTCATTACTTTATCATTTATAAAAAATAATCCCGAACGTTTCAATTTGTCTCCAATGTCGAATTCTCATTACAAGACAAGAAACTTAATAATTAAAGCACCAGTATTTAAACTTGCAAGGTCTTTTAACTCAATTGACGGATTTGGAATTCAACTTTCTAACTTACTACCAGTTCACATATGAAAATTAAATAATCACAAATTCCATAATTCTATAGTAAAATTCTTAAAATCTCAATATTTCTATGATATTTCAGAATTTGTTCATTTTGATATTAAGGGGGGCGATACATGTAATCGCCTTAATTTTTACCATTTTTTGAGGACTTTTTAAACTGGGAAGGAATGATTGAATCTTTTTGAACTTTTTTAGGGTTATTTATTATATATTAAACTACACAAAAAAAAATTTTTTTTAATTTTTTTTTTTAAAATGGCTGCCGTAAAAATAAATCTGCCAAGACCCTCTCGGAAAACGCCATCAATTTGCGGGCGTTCTCACTTTTCGTACGGTGATCTGAATTTAAAAAAATTAGTTTGTACGTGTTCATAAAACATATATCTTCTAGTTAAACCAAAAAAAATTTAAAAAAGTCACAAAATCGTACATTGGCACACCTTAGAAATAAAAAGTTCGATTTTTCACCTTTTTTTCAATGTTTTTTTTGGTAAAAGGGTTAATTTTTGAAACATTTTTTGGAATGTTTGAGGTTTAACTAGAAGCTATTACTGTAAAGTAGATGTGTGCAAAATTTCATTGGAATCGGTTGAGAACTTTTTGAGTTATCCCGCCCGCAAATTTCAAAAATGTCGTTTTGAGAAAAACGCGTTTAAAGTTTTGACACAGAAACAGATAAGAGTACAATAGCACTCAAGCGTCGAGTTGAAGCGTGGCACTTAAATGAGTTTTTATTGTATAAATAATGATAATTTTGTTTTGAATATTTACAGGCATATTTTTGAGATGTTATTGTAACGATTTATGAAAAAAAAAATCGATTTTTTTTTCTTGTTACATGTATCGCCCCCCTTAAACAATACTTTGCTAACCAATGATAATATAGTAATCATCTGCATCTCATTCATGTCCCTTGCACCCGTCAGAATGGACTGGATGTTTAAATATACTTTCTGAACAGTTAAAAGAATACACCCTCAAAATTTGAGCCTTGTGGGAGCAGGTTATGAAATTTTTTTTTACATTTTCAAAAATTGAAGGGATGATGTCGCAATTGCGGAATGACTGCTGGAACGGAACTTTCTTAATAAACCGATAATAAAAAAATATCATTAAAAAATTACTAGCTTTGAGAAAACAGGTTAGTCAAATAGTTCACTGGCTATTCTACTATTAGAATAACATTGGCGCACAGGATTGATTCAAGACTATTTTCTATCAGCAACTGTCGACAATGTATTTATTATTCATGATCTTCTAACGATGCTCAAAATGAAGATATTAAATTGTGCATCTTATTCTGAAATATGCATTAATTATCTAAAAGGCTTCAGTTGGTCTCAACTGAACATATCTAATTTTTCTTCTCATTCCAGTCATGGGATGAACTCGGATCGCGTCACTTGCCGTTTCATGATTTCTGTTATATATATATATATATATATATATATATATATATATATATATGATATTCAGTTTTCAGGGCAATACATCAATTAAAAAATTTGTATGACTTTAAAACATTTTTATTTTTTTCATACGTTTCGACACATTGTTTTGTGTCATCTTCAGTGGACTCTAGATTGAAAGAACAGATAGAAATTATTAAATAAAACTAATATATAAGAAGTGAATTGGTATGAACTCACATGTAATTGAATTAATCCTAATTATTTCATATTATAAATGTTCACAATGCACAATCCTATTTATTTCATATTATAAATGTTCACAATGCACCAAAAAACCAATTCTTGTCATTTTAAGTTGAACAATATATAAATTTTTGAATGAGATTTTTATGAATTTGTAAAGCACATCACGCCGTACATTTCTGTGCTCCGATGCACGGGTGACGACTGAATGTACGTCAATGTGCGAACCACGTGTTGAGGGCTAGGTACAAGGCAAACGAACTGACCAAAGAATTTAAGATTTGACAACGCGAGAGGGTACATATAGTGAAATATAAAAACATGACAATTGTGAGGGTGGACATAATTGGTAAAATTGAAATAACAATTAAAAGAAAAAGAAAAAGAAAAAGAAAAAAAAATTGGCATTAAAATTAATATAATTAAACGTCGATCATGATAGGTAACTATTTTAAAGGTATGAATTTCGAGACATAGTTTAAGACTACTTGGTAATTCTCGCACAGTGAGGAAGTATCCAATCTTTTGTTTAAGCTATTTTTATAAAGGTGTATTAGACATGATTCTGAAAAGCGTCTCTGAGATGTATTCGATTCGTGATATAAAATTGTGGCCACATCAAAATTGAAAATATGATTGAAACTTTGTATGTGGTCAGTTATCATTGTTTGATTTTGATTTTGATTTTTGGAATTGTTATAATGTTATCTAAGACGTTTTTTTAGATGTTGTCCAGTTTCGCCAATATAAGTGGCCACACAATTTGTACAGTCAATTTTATACACGATGTTAGAAATACGATCTAAACTTGTCAATGATTTTAAGTTCGAAAATAAAAAGTTAAGGGTCTGATCAATATTGCAAACTAAACGCAATTCCGCGAATTCAAATAGTTTTTTCCAAATAGGAACTTATTTTCTTCTTTTTTCTGAGACTCGAGGGAAGGATGATTATGTTTTGTGTTAAGGACGGAAAGTCTGTTGTTAATTACTGATTTTATAAGATGTGGAGGATAGCAATTATTTAATAGGGTTCTGTGGATTAGAGATAAGTTAAAAGGCCAAATTTTTTTATCTGACAAGAGAATAGCATTATCAACTAAATTGATAATAGTACCGATTTTCATGTTAGTGGGATGATAAGAATGAAAATTGAGATATCTGCCAGACCACGTTGGTTTTTGGTACCAGTTAGTAATAATTTTATTTTCAGGAGTTTTTATGATATTTACATCTAAAAAGCTAATTGACCTATTGTGTTCTTTTTCGAAGGTGAAGGTGAGGTGTTTATTAAAGGAGTTAAAATTTTTTTAGTAAAGAATCAAAATTATTTTTAGGAATGCAAGTAATTATATCATCAACATATCTGTAGTAAAGAAAAAATTCAACATTAGATAGTTTAAAAACGTTTTTTTCGAGGTGTTGTAAAGAGAGTTCAGCAAGAGCAGGTGAGATAGGCGATCCCATGGGGGTACCAAAAATTTGTGTATAAAATTGTGAATGGAATTCAAAATTAGTATTTGCGACTATGAATTTAATGGACTCTATTCTCTTGTCAGATAAAAAATTTTGGCCTTTTAACTTATCTCTAATCCACAGAACCCTATTAAATAATTGCTATCCTCCACATCTTATAAAATCAGTAATTAACAACAGACTTTCCGTCCTTAACACAAAACATAATCATCCTTCCCTCGAGTCTCAGAAAAAAGAAGAAAATAAGTTTATTGGCACTATTTGTCTCCCTTACATTAAAAATCTCTTTCCTATTTGGAAAAAAACTATTTGAATTCGCGGAATTGCGTTTAGTTTGCAATATTGATCAGACCCTTAACTTTTTATTTTCGAACTTAAAATCACCGACAAGTTTAGATCGTATTTCTAATATCGTGTATAAAATTGACTGTACAAATTGTGAGGCCACTTATATTGGCGAAACTGGACAACATCTAAAAAAACGTCTTAGACAACATTATAACAATTCCAAAAATAAAAATCAAAATCAAACAATGATAACTGACCACATACAAAGTTTCAATCATATTTTCAATTTTGATGTGGCCAAAATTTTATATCACGAATCGAATACATCTCAGAGACGCTTTTCAGAATCATGTCTAATACACCTTTATAAAAATAGCTTAAACAAAAGATTGGATACTTCCTCACTGTGCGAGAATTACCAAGTAGTCTTAAACTATTTCTCGAAATTCATACCTTTAAAATAGTTACCTATCATGATCGACGATTAATTATATTAATTTTAATGCCAATTTTTCTTTTTCTTTCACTTTTTCTTTTTCTTTTTCTTTTTCTTTTAATTTTTATTTCAATTTTACCAATTATGTCCACCCTCACAATTGTCATGTTTTTATATTTCACTATATGTACCCTCTCGCGTTGTCAAATCTTAAATTCTTTGGTCAGTTCGTTTGCCTTGTACCTAGCCCTCAACACGTGGTTCGCACATTGACGTACATTCAGTCGTCACCCGTGCATCGGAGCACAGAAATGTACGGCGTGATGTACTTTACAAATTCATAAAAATCTCATTCAAAAATTGATATATTGTTCAACTTAAAATGACAAGGATTGGTTTTTTGGTGCATTGTGAACATTTATAATATGAACTAATTAGGATTGTGCATTGTGAACATTTATAATATGAAATAATTAGGATTAATTCAATTACATGTAAGATCATACCAATTCACTTCTTATATATTAGTTTTATTTAATAATTTCTATCTGTTCTTTCAATCTAGAGTCCACTGAAGATGACACAAAACAATGTGTCGAAACGTATGGAAAAAATAAAAATGTTTTAAAGTCATACAAATTTTTTAATTGATGTATTGCCCTGAAAACTGAATATCACATATTTTAACATCAAAATTATAAAAAATTTAATATATATATATATATATATATATATATATATATATATATTGAATGGTAGAGTCTTGGATTTGTGTATATTTTGTAGAGTTTCGAACAAGAATCCAAAAATAATACAAAATAAAAAACAAGAAAAGTTTTTAAAAAAACAATTTCTTTATTTAATTATTTGTTTATTGTCAACGTTTCGGAACTAGGTACGTTCCATCTTCAGGACATCTGTCAAGAAACATGATCTTGATGAGATTTTAGCAAACAATATGTTTAGGAATAGAAAATAGATTTTTCTTAAATAATAAATTAATTGTAACAAGTAATAATGTACAGAAATATGATAATATGATCAAAAAGAAAATGATAAAAATAAATGAGTGGATTATCAGAACAGGATATTAAAAATGATAGAAATTTTTTGAAAGTTATGGAAAATTTTTTTAAGAAAGGCTTAATGATAAAATTGAATTAATTACCTGTATGTTTGAATATACGTTAGCACTTTTTCACTAAATAAGAATTTTTGACAAAAAATGAATTTGTGAGTTATTTTTCCACCGAATAGTTAACTTTTGTAAATCAAAATTACTAAAAGTGTCGTCTTTTTTTTTTTTTTTTTAAATTATTATTTGAAAACAAATAATATTGTATTCGATGTTGTACTATTGGCTTTTGGAAACGAACTAAATTGTATTTGCTGGTTCATATGTAACACGTGTAAACACTTGAAACGAGAACTGTGAGATTGTATGTGTGTGTTTTTTCATGTTAGGGTGTAAATACTTAAATTATTGAACTTAAAAGGAAGTCGATATTAATTGTTTATCAAAAAGTGTAAAAAATTTAAATATGAGTCATGTAAAAGGTTGTGATCTGATCTAATGTTGACACTGTTAGAAACATTTATGAGAATGAGACAACTCTCCGCGAATAACCTTCTAAAGATGCAACTTTCATGATATAAAATCTTTGGAGTGAAATTAAATGAATGGGCGTTTTCTAAATATTTCGAAACTCATTTCTGATGTCCTAAAAAATGTTACAATCAATTCTCCCTATTATGTCAAGAATTTGTACCAATTTGTGAATTTAATTAATAACCGCAACATCCCTAAAAATCACTTATTTCTAAGCTTAGATGTGGTCAACCTTTTTACATGTGTCCCACATGAATTAATCCTAAACTCAATCGATAAACGTTGGCACACAATTTGTAACTTTACTGACTTTCCGAAAACAGTCTTCACTCATATTATCAACACTATTTTAAATTACTCCTATTTCCATTGCCAAGACAACTTTTATTCTCAAATTAAAGGCGCAGCTATGGGATGTCCCTTATCTCCCGGAATTATCGACTTAGTTTTACAAACACTAGAAATTTCCGTTTTCTCAACTTTAAAATTTCAAATTAACTTTTATATTAGATATGTAGATGACACTTTTTTTATTATTAACAAAAATCATATAAACACAGTACTAGATCTCTTCAATAATTTTAACAATAATATAATTTTCACACATAAACTACAAAATAACAACAGGCTTAATTTCTTGGATGTATCCGTTTACAACACTAATAACTTTATTCGAACAAATTGGTATAGAAAAACTACATGGTCGGGTAGATACTTACACTATTCCTCATACTGTCCCAGAAACTATAAGATAAACACTATTATTTCCCTTACAAACCATGCTATTTTGTTGTCTCACCAAACTTTCCATCCACAAAATTTATCCCTAGTAAAAATAACTCTAATTGAAAATGGTTACCCAAAAAATCTCATTCATTCAGTTATTTAAAAAAGACGAACTTTTTTAAAAACACAAATTAATTCTCCCAATACCAGTACCAACATCAAAAACACCAATCTTATTTACTGCAGCATACCATACGTTGAAGATTTATATTATCATTTTGCCAAAATTTTGTTAGAAGAAAACATTTTAGTATCAGGCTCATCCTTACACTCCTTCAACCAATTCTTTACGAACATTAAATCCCCTACCCCATCCAATCTCAATACTAATGTAGTATATTCTGTTTCTTGTAATGACTGTGCTTTTCAATATATTGGACAAACCTCCCAATATGTACACAAGAGAATGAGACAACATGAACTAAGTGTGGTCCACCATAAACAAAAAAATTTCAAAAGTACCCTAGTACAACACTCTATAGAAAACGCCCATTCATTTAATTTCACTCCAAAGATTTTATATCATGAAAGTTGCATCTTTAGAAGATTATTCGCGGAGAGTTGTCTCATTCTCATAAATGTTTCTAACAGTGTCAACATTAGATCAGATCACAACCTATTACATGACTCATATTTAAATTTTTTACACTTTTTGACAAACAATTAATATCGACTTCCTTTTAAGTTCAATAATTTAAGTATTTACACCCTAACATGAAAAAACACACACATACAATCTCACAGTTCTCGTTTCAAGTGTTTACACGTGTTACATATGAACCAGCAAATACAATTTAGTTCGTTTCCAAAAGCCAATAGTACAACATCGAATACAATATTATTTGTTTTCAAATAATAATTTTAAAAAAAAAAAAGAAGACAACACTTTTAGTAATTTTGATTTACAAAAGTTAACTATTCGGCGGAAAAATAACTCACAAATTCATTTTTTGTTAAAAATTCTTGTTTAGTGAAAAAGTGCTAACGTATATTCAAACATACAGGTAATTAATTCAATTTTATCATTAAGCCTTTCTTAAAAAAAATTTTCCATAACTTTCAAAAAATTTCTATCATTTTTAATATCCTGTTCTGATAATCCACTCATTTATTTTTATCATTTTCTTTTTGATCATATTATCATATTTCTGTACATTATTACTTGTTACAATTAATTTATTATTTAAGAAAAATCTATTTTCTATTCCTAAACATATTGTTTGCTTAAATCTCATCAAGTTCATGTTTCTTGACAGATGTCCTGAAGATGGAACGTACCTAGTTCCGAAACGTTGACAATAAACAAATAATTAAATAAAGAAATTGTTTTTTAAAAACTTTTCTTGTTTTTTATTTTGTATTATTTTTGGATTCTTGTTCGAAACTCTACAAAATATACACAAATCCAAGACTCTACCATTCAATATATTCCAAGAACATTATGGAACGAAATTTCTTTCAAAACTTATCAAGAACTGTAGATTACAAACAAATATGTTTAATGAAAAAATATTCAAAACTTAACTCTAAATATGCTAATGTTATTAACAAAAAAATTTTTCTAATTCGATGTAAAAATGAATAGATTATACCTAATTTTATTTCTAATATTATAAACAAACAATTCTTATACAACACTTTCAACATCTATAAAATTGAACGACAAATTAATTACCTGAAAATGTCTGTTTTGAATCTAGAAATAAAAAATACTTTTATCTACATAAATTACTTGAAATCACAACTGGATAACATAATCAATACACTTTCCAATACTTTGAACAAAGACCTCTTAAATCAATTTTTAGCTTTTGAAAACTATAAATTTAACAAACATTTTAATACTACTAAAGAAAAACATATTAAAAAAACTAAAACTTTAATTCAAAAAAGAGATGACAACTATCCCTTCAAAATCTCTAAATCTTGTACAGATAAGTGGTTAGTTAATAAAACTGATATTTACATTCCAGAAAATGTTAAATATATTCTAGCATTAGGTCCAAAATTTGCATACTCTCCTCAGAAATACAGTAAAACAGATTTCATAAAAATTCTAAGTAATATTGCATACAACATTAGAAACATTGAAACAAACAAACAGAATAACATTAGATCGAAACTATTTGACAGACTGGTAAAACATATAAAGAAAGTAAATAATAAATTTCAAAACTTTCATTTAAAGAAACTCCACAAAGACATTTTAGAAACTAAAGCTTTCATTAAATCTAATAATATTATAGTTTGCCCAGCCGATAAGGGTAATATCACAGTCATTCTTGACAAAGAATTTTACAACAATTCCGTCCTTAACCTACTTAAAGATGATACAACATATAATATTTTAACAGAAGATCCCACACAAAGTTTTTCTAGAATAGCTTTTAAATTAATCAATGATCTGAAAAACAAAAAACTAATTTCTGAGAATTTTGCTTTTAACCTAAAAATACAACACCCTATCTCCCCTAAGATGTACTGTCTTCCAAAAATACACAAACCTGAATGCTCTTTCAGACCGATTGTCTCCTACATTGGCTCTCCTTTTTACAATATTTCGAAACTCATTTCTGATGTCCTAAAAAATGTTACAATCAATTCTCTCTATTATGTCAAGAATTCGTACCAATTTGTGAATTTAATTAATAACCGCAACATCCCTGAAAATCACTTATTTCTAAGCTTAGATGTGGTCAACCTTTTTACATGTGTCCCACATGAATTAATCCTAAACTCAATCGATAAACGTTGGCACACAATTTGTAACTTTACTGACTTTCCGAAAACAGTCTTCACT
This sequence comes from Ctenocephalides felis, assembly GCF_003426905.1. Taxonomy (NCBI): domain Eukaryota; kingdom Metazoa; phylum Arthropoda; class Insecta; order Siphonaptera; family Pulicidae; genus Ctenocephalides; species Ctenocephalides felis. The sequence continues at coordinate 54,437,434 of NW_020537646.1, forward strand.
CATATTATCAACACTATTTTAAATTACTCCTATTTCCATTGCCAAGACAACTTTTATTCTCAAATTAAAGGCGCAGCTATGGCATGTCCCTTATCTCCCGGAATTATCGACTTAGTTTTACAAACACTAGAAATTTCCGTTTTCTCAACTTTAAAATTTCAAATTAACTTTTATATTAGATATGTAGATGACACTTTTTTTATTATTAACAAAAATCATATAAACACAGTACTAGATCTCTTCAATAATTTTAACAATAATATAATTTTCACACATGAACTACAAAATAACAACAGGCTTAATTTCTTGGATGTATCCGTTTACAACACTAATAACTTTATTCGAACAAATTGGTATAGAAAAACTACATGGTCGGGTAGATACTTACACTATTCCTCATACTGTCCCAGAAACTATAAGATAAACACTATTATTTCCCTTACAGACCATGCTATTTTGTTGTCTCACCAAACTTTCCATCCACAAAATTTATCCCTAGTAAAAATAACTCTAATTGAAAATGGTTACCCAAAAAATCTCATTCATTCAGTTATTCAAAAAAGACGAACTTTTTTAAAAACACAAATTAATTCTCCCAATACCAGTACCAACATCAAAAACACCAATCTTATTTACTGCAGCATACCATACGTTGAAGATTTATATTATTATTTTGCCAAAATTTTGTTAGAAGAAAACATTTTAGTATCAGGCTCATCCTTACACTCCTTCAACCAATTCTTTACGAACATTAAATCCCCTACCCCATCCAATCTCAATACTAATGTAGTATATTCTGTTTCTTGTAATGACTGTGCTTTTCAATATATTGGACAAACCTCTCAATATGTACACAAGAGAATGAGACAACATGAACTAAGTGTGGTCCACCATAAACAAAAAATTTTCAAAAGTACCCTAGTACAACACTCTATAGAAAACGCCCATTCATTTAATTTCACTCCAAAAATTTTATATCATGAAAGTTGCATCTTTAGAAGGTTATTCGCGGAGAGTTGTCTCATTCTCATAAATGTTTCTAACAGTGTCAACATTAGATCAGATCACAACCTATTACATGACTCATATTTAAATTTTTTACACTTTTTGACAAACAATTAATATCGACTTCCTTTTAAGTTCAATAATTTAAGTATTTACACCCTAACATGAAAAAACACACACATACAATCTCACAGTTCTCGTTTCAAGTGTTTACACGTGTTACATATGAACCAGCAAATACAATTTAGTTTGTTTCCTAAAGCCAATAGTACAACATCGAATACAATATTATTTGTTTTCAAATAATAATTTAAAAAAAAAAAAAAAAAAAAAAAAACACTTTTAGTAATTTTGATTTACAAAAGTTAACTATTCGGCGGAAAAATAACTCACAAATTCATTTTTTGTCAAAAATTCTTGTTTAGTGAAAAAGTGCTAACGTATATTCAAACATACAGGTAATTAATTCAATTTTATCATTAAGCCTTTCTTAAAAAAATTTTCCATAACTTTCAAAAAATTTCTATCATTTTTAATATCCTGTTCTGATAATCCACTCATTTATTTTTATTATTTTCTTTTTGATCATATTATCATATTTCTGTACATTATTACTTGTTACAATTAATTTATTATTAAGAAAAATCTATTTTCTATTCCTAAACATATTGATTGCTTAAATCTCATCAAGATCATGTTTCTTGACAGATGTCCTGAAGATGGAACGTACCTAGTTCCGAAACGTTGACAATAAACAAATAATTAAATAAAGAAATTGTTTTTTAAAAACTTTTCTTGTTTTTTATTTTGTATTATTTTTGGATTCTTGTTCGAAACTCTACAAAATATATATATATATATATATATATATATATATTATATATATATATATATATATATATATAATATATATTAATATATATATATATATTATTTTTTTATTAATATATTAGCTTAAATACGCGTTACCTATGTTCTATGTCACTCAGAATTTAAGTGGTAATGTTCATGATTATGTAACGTACGATAAAGCATTTAGAGGTGAAATTTCTTTATGTTTGAGACTTTTTACCAAACTATAAACTATAAACTAAACTATAAACTATCCAATATTTTTAGTTATACCTGCAGACGTAGATGTATAAATAAATGATTTTTTGTTTCTTTACGACTAAAACATCGATTTTCCACATTTATCACACAAAAATTAATCGTTTGCCTTGTACCTAGCCCTCAACACGTGGTTCGCACATTGACGTACATTCAGTCGTCACCCGTGCATCGGAGCACAGAAATGTACGGCGTGATGTACTTTACAAATTCATAAAAATCTCATTCAAAAATTGATATATTGTTCAACTTAAAATGACAAGGATTGGTTTTTTGGTGCATTGTGAACATTTATAATATGAAATAATTAGGATTGTGCATTGTGAACATTTATAATATGAAATAATTAGGATTAATTCAATTACATGTAAGATCATACCAATTCACTTCTTATATATTAGTTTTATTTAATAATTTCTATCTGTTCTTTCAATCTAGAGTCCACTGAAGATGACACAAAACAATGTGTCGAAACGTATGGAAAAAATAAAAATGTTTTAAAGTCATACAAATTTTTTAATTGATGTATTGCCCTGAAAACTGAATATCACATATTTCAACATCAAAATTATAAAAAATTTAATATATATATATATATATATATATATATATATATATATATATATATGGTAGAGTCTTGGATTTGTGTATATTTTGTAGAGTTTCGAACAAGAATCCAAAAATAATACAAAATAAAAAACAAGAAAAGTTTTTAAAAAAACAATTTCTTTATTTAATTATTTGTTTATTGTCAACGTTTCGGAACTAGGTACGTTCCATCTTCAGGACATCTGTCAAGAAACATGATCTTGATGAGATTTAAGCAAACAATATGTTTAGGAATAGAAAATAGATTTTTCTTAAATAATAAATTAATTGTAACAAGTAATAATGTACAGAAATATGATAATATGATCAAAAAGAAAATGATAAAAATAAATGAGTGGATTATCAGAACAGGATATTAAAAATGATAGAAATTTTTTGAAAGTTATGGAAAATTTTTTTAAGAAAGGCTTAATGATAAAATTGAATTAATTACCTGTATGTTTGAATATACGTTAGCACTTTTTCACTAAATAAGAATTTTTGACAAAAAATGAATTTGTGAGTTATTTTTCCACCGAATAGTTAACTTTTGTAAATCAAAATTACTAAAAGTGTCGTCTTTTTTTTTTTTTTTTTTTAAATTATTATTTGAAAACAAATAATATTGTATTCGATGTTGTACTATTGGCTTTTGGAAACGAACTAAATTGTATTTGCTGGTTCATATGTAACACGTGTAAACACTTGAAACGAGAACTGTGAGATTGTATGTGTGTGTTTTTTCATGTTAGGGTGTAAATACTTAAATTATTGAACTTAAAAGGAAGTCGAAATTAATTGTTTATCAAAAAGTGTAAAAAATTTAAATATGAGTCATGTAAAAGGTTGTGATCTGATCTAATGTTGACACTGTTAGAAACATTTATGAGAATGAGACAACTCTCCGCGAATAACCTTCTAAAGATGCAACTTTCATGATATAAAATCTTTGGAGTGAAATTAAATGAATGGGCGTTTTCTAAATATTTCGAAACTCATTTCTGATGTCCTAAAAAATGTTACAATCAATTCTCCCTATTATGTCAAGAATTTGTACCAATTTGTGAATTTAATTAATAACCGCAACATCCCTAAAAATCACTTATTTCTAAGCTTAGATGTGGTCAACCTTTTTACATGTGTCCCACATGAATTAATCCTAAACTCAATCGATAAACGTTGGCACACAATTTGTAACTTTACTGACTTTCCGAAAACAGTCTTCACTCATATTATCAACACTATTTTAAATTACTCCTATTTCCATTGCCAAGACAACTTTTATTCTCAAATTAAAGGCGCAGCTATGGGATGTCCCTTATCTCCCGGAATTATCGACTTAGTTTTACAAACACTAGAAATTTCCGTTTTCTCAACTTTAAAATTTCAAATTAACTTTTATATTAGATATGTAGATGACACTTTTTTTATTATTAACAAAAATCATATAAACACAGTACTAGATCTCTTCAATAATTTTAACAATAATATAATTTTCACACATAAACTACAAAATAACAACAGGCTTAATTTCTTGGATGTATCCGTTTACAACACTAATAACTTTATTCGAACAAATTGGTATAGAAAAACTACATGGTCGGGTAGATACTTACACTATTCCTCATACTGTCCCAGAAACTATAAGATAAACACTATTATTTCCCTTACAAACCATGCTATTTTGTTGTCTCACCAAACTTTCCATCCACAAAATTTATCCCTAGTAAAAATAACTCTAATTGAAAATGGTTACCCAAAAAATCTCATTCATTCAGTTATTCAAAAAAGACGAACTTTTTTAAAAACACAAATTAATTCTCCCAATACCAGTACCAACATCAAAAACACCAATCTTATTTACTGCAGCATACCATACGTTGAAGATTTATATTATTATTTTGCCAAAATTTTGTTAGAAGAAAACATTTTAGTATCAGGCTCATCCTTACACTCCTTCAACCAATTCTTTACGAACATTAAATCCCCTACCCCATCCAATCTCAATACTAATGTAGTATATTCTGTTTCTTGTAATGACTGTGCTTTTCAATATATTGGACAAACCTCCCAATATGTACACAAGAGAATGAGACAACATGAACTAAGTGTGGTCCACCATAAACAAAAAATTTTCAAAAGTACCCTAGTACAACACTCTATAGAAAACGCCCATTCATTTAATTTCACTCCAAAAATTTTATATCATGAAAGTTGCATCTTTAGAAGGTTATTCGCGGAGAGTTGTCTCATTCTCATAAATGTTTCTAACAGTTTCAACATTAGATCAGATCACAACCTATTACATGACTCATATTTAAATTTTTTACACTTTTTGACAAACAATTAATATCGACTTCCTTTTAAGTTCAATAATTTAAGTATTTACACCCTAACATGAAAAAACACACACATACAATCTCACAGTTCTCGTTTCAAGTGTTTACACGTGTTACATATGAACCAGCAAATACAATTTAGTTCGTTTCCAAAAGCCAATAGTACAACATCGAATACAATATTATTTGTTTTCAAATAATAATTTTAAAAAAAAAAGAAGACAACACTTTTAGTAATTTTGATTTACAAAAGTTAACTATTCGGCGGAAAAATAACTCACAAATTCATTTTTTGTTAAAAATTCTTGTTTAGTGAAAAAGTGCTAACGTATATTCAAACATACAGGTAATTAATTCAATTTTATCATTAAGCCTTTCTTAAAAAAATTTTCCATAACTTTCAAAAAATTTCTATCATTTTTAATATCCTGTTCTGATAATCCACTCATTTATTTTTATCATTTTCTTTTTGATCATATTATCATATTTCTGTACATTATTACTTCTTACAATTAATTTATTATTTAAGAAAAATCTATTTTCTATTCCTAAACATATTGTTTGCTTAAATCTCATCAAGTTCATGTTTCTTGACAGATGTCCTGAAGATGGAACGTACCTAGTTCCGAAACGTTGACAATAAACAAATAATTAAATAAAGAAATTGTTTTTTAAAAACTTTTCTTGTTTTTTATTTTGTATTATTTTTGGATTCTTGTTCGAAACTCTACAAAATATACACAAATCCAAGACTCTACCATTCAATATATTCCAAGAACATTATGGAACGAAATTTCTTTCAAAACTTATCAAGAACTGTAGATTACAAACAAATATGTTTAATGAAAAAATATTCAAAACTTAACTCTAAATATGCTAATGTTATTAACAAAAAAATTTTTCTAATTTGATGTAAAAATGAATAGATTATACCTAATTTTATTTCTAATATTATAAACAAACAATTCTTATACAACACTTTCAACATCTATAAAATTGAACGACAAATTAATTACCTGAAAATGTCTGTTTTGAATCTAGAAATAAAAAATACTTTTATCTACATAAATTACTTGAAATCACAACTGGATAACATAATCAATACACTTTCCAATACTTTGAACAAAGACCTCTTAAATCAATTTTTAGCTTTTGAAAACTATAAATTTAACAAACATTTTAATACTACTAAAGAAAAACATATTAAAAAAACTAAAACTTTAATTCAAAAAAGAGATGACAACTATCCCTTCAAAATCTCTAAATCTTGTACAGATAAGTGGTTAGTTAATAAAACTGATATTTACATTCCAGAAAATGTTAAATATATTCTAGCATTAGGTCCAAAATTTGCATACTCTCCTCAGAAATACAGTAAAACAGATTTCATAAAAATTCTAAGTAATATTGCATACAACATTAGAAACATTGAAACAAACAAACAGAATAACATTAGATCGAAACTATTTGACAGACTGGTAAAACATATAAAGAAAGTAAATAATAAATTTCAAAACTTTCATTTAAAGAAACTCCACAAAGACATTTTAGAAACTAAAGCTTTCATTAAATCTAATAATATTATAGTTTGCCCAGCCGATAAGGGTAATATCACAGTCATTCTTGACAAAGAATTTTACAACAATTCCGTCCTTAACCTACTTAAAGATGATACAACATATAATATTTTAACAGAAGATCCCACACAAAGTTTTTCTAGAATAGCTTTTAAATTAATCAATGATCTGAAAAACAAAAAACTAATTTCTGAGAATTTTGCTTTTAACCTAAAAATACAACACCCTATCTCCCCTAAGATGTACTGTCTTCCAAAAATACACAAACCTGAATGCTCTTTCAGACCGATTGTCTCCTACATTGGCTCTCCTTTTTACAATATTTCGAAACTCATTTCTGATGTCCTAAAAAATGTTACAATCAATTCTCTCTATTATGTCAAGAATTCGTACCAATTTGTGAATTTAATTAATAACCGCAACATCCCTGAAAATCACTTATTTCTAAGCTTAGATGTGGTCAACCTTTTTACATGTGTCCCACATGAATTAATCCTAAACTCAATCGATAAACGTTGGCACACAATTTGTAACTTTACTGACTTTCCGAAAACAGTCTTCACTCATATTATCAACACTATTTTAAATTACTCCTATTTCCATTGCCAAGACAACTTTTATTCTCAAATTAAAGGCGCAGCTATGGGATGTCCCTTATCTCCCGGAATTATCGACTTAGTTTTACAAACACTAGAAATTTCCGTTTTCTCAACTTTAAAATTTCAAATTAACTTTTATATTAGATATGTAGATGACACTTTTTTTATTATTAACAAAAATCATATAAACACAGTACTAGATCTCTTCAATAATTTTAACAATAATATAATTTTCACACATGAACTACAAAATAACAACAGGCTTAATTTCTTGGATGTATCCGTTTACAACACTAATAACTTTATTCGAACAAATTGGTATAGAAAAACTACATGGTCGGGTAGATACTTACACTATTCCTCATACTGTCCCAGAAACTATAAGATAAACACTATTATTTCCCTTACAGACCATGCTATTTTGTTGTCTCACCAAACTTTCCATCCACAAAATTTATCCCTAGTAAAAATAACTCTAATTGAAAATGGTTACCCAAAAAATCTCATTCATTCAGTTATTCAAAAAAGACGAACTTTTTTAAAAACACAAATTAATTCTCCCAATACCAGTACCAACATCAAAAACACCAATCTTATTTACTGCAGCATACCATACGTTGAAGATTTATATTATTATTTTGCCAAAATTTTGTTAGAAGAAAACATTTTAGTATCAGGCTCATCCTTACACTCCTTCAACCAATTCTTTACGAACATTAAATCCCCTACCCCATCCAATCTCAATACTAATGTAGTATATTCTGTTTCTTGTAATGACTGTGCTTTTCAATATATTGGACAAACCTCCCAATATGTACACAAGAGAATGAGACAACATGAACTAAGTGTGGTCCACCATAAACAAAAAATTTTCAAAAGTACCCTAGTACAACACTCTATAGAAAACGCCCATTCATTTAATTTCACTCCAAAAATTTTATATCATGAAAGTTGCATCTTTAGAAGGTTATTCGCGGAGAGTTGTCTCATTCTCATAAATGTTTCTAACAGTTTCAACATTAGATCAGATCACAACCTATTACATGACTCATATTTAAATTTTTTACACTTTTTGACAAACAATTAATATCGACTTCCTTTTAAGTTCAATAATTTAAGTATTTACACCCTAACATGAAAAAACACACACATACAATCTCACAGTTCTCGTTTCAAGTGTTTACACGTGTTACATATGAACCAGCAAATACAATTTAGTTTGTTTCCTAAAGCCAATAGTACAACATCGAATACAATATTATTTGTTTTCAAATAATAATTAAAAAAAAAAAAAAAAAAAAAAAAAAACACAACACTTTTAGTAATTTTGATTTACAAAAGTTAACTATTCGGCGGAAAAATAACTCACAAATTCATTTTTTGTCAAAAATTCTTGTTTAGTGAAAAAGTGCTAACGTATATTCAAACATACAGGTAATTAATTCAATTTTATCATTAAGCCATAATTTTCCATAACTTTCAAAAAATTTCTATCATTTTTAATATCCTGTTCTGATAATCCACTCATTTATTTTTATTATTTTCTTTTTGATCATATTATCATATTTCTGTACATTATTACTTGTTACAATTAATTTATTATTTAAGAAAAATCTATTTTCTATTCCTAAACATATTGATTGCTTAAATCTCATCAAGATCATGTTTCTTGACAGATGTCCTGAAGATGGAACGTACCTAGTTCCGAAACGTTGACAATAAACAAATAATTAAATAAAGAAATTGTTTTTTAAAAACTTTTCTTGTTTTTTATTTTGTATTATTTTTGGATTCTTGTTCGAAACTCTACAATATATATATATATATATATATATATATATATATATATATATATATATATATATATATATATATATATATATTATATATAATATATATTAATATATATATATATATTATTTTTTTATTAATATATTAGCTTAAATACGCGTTACCTATGTTCTATGTCACTCAGAATTTAAGTGGTAATGTTCATGATTATGTAACGTACGATAAAGCATTTAGAGGTGAAATTTCTTTATGTTTGAGACTTTTTACCAAACTATAAACTATAAACTAAACTATAAACTATCCAATATTTTTAGTTATACCTGCAGACGTAGATGTATAAATAAATGATTTTTTGTTTCTTTACGACTAAAACATCGATTTTCCACATTTATCACACAAAAATTAATCGTCTGCCTTTGTGATTTATAGCATAAGGTATGCGTATTTTTTAACTTCCCGAAGGAGAAGTTTATGTTTTCATCAAAAAAATCCGAGACCAAATTTGGAAAAAGTATGTGTGTGTGTGTGTGTATGCGTGTGTGTGAACAGATTTTTTGCCATAAGTCGACGTTTTCTCACAAACGGCTGGACGTATTTCAAAAATTTAAAAGCCATTCGATGTATCTCGACGAAGACTATTGTTTGTCAGTTCTTTATAAAAAGCAGAAAAGTGAAAAAAAATCGTCCACGTTTTAGCCCGCAATTCTGAATCGATTCTGAAAATTCAAAAACCGTTTGAAAGATATTGGTTGGTAATCGTGCTGATTAGTTTTTGGTACATATCGGCCGGGCCGTTTTCTTGTAATAAAGTGTTAAAAAAATTTTTTTCGACAATTTTTCTTATTATTTTTTTGACGGTAGATACCATAGTCTTTTAGATCATACTAAAATATTACCGCCCTACGGCAACTCGTTTAGCTTTAAAAATTCGTCAAAGTTTACAAACATTGGTATCGTTTTAAAAAAATGATTGATTTTTGAAAATTTGTTTTTAGAAAATACTCCAAGTAAACGTGTTCGTTCGTTTTCAATTATGTGTAATAAATCCACTCGGAATACATTTAATCACTCATAAATTAATTTATTTTTTATTGGTTAAGTCGATTATTTACACATATCGGGAAGTTCATGTAACTTGCCTCAATGCAAAATACCAATACCAACTAGTTAAAATTGCAGTCTTTTAAACAGTATAACCAATTCAAAAAGAATTTATATATAGTATCCGCGGTAAAGGTACAATATCACTTTGGATTTTTTCACTCAAAATAATTCTTTCAATAATGTTGCCCATAATTTTGATAATCTCGTACTATATATTAATTGTTTTAAGTAATAATAATATTTAAATTACTTTTTTTTTAATAATAATTTAATATACATTTGTATTTGCGCGTTACGTAATTATGGAATTTATCAAACTTTCCTTTGATTACTCAGGTTGTGGATTATAATTTAACCCTTGTAGCTATGGACTGTATTAAACACTTATTTTTTGTTTTTGTAAGTATTTGTTGCAATTTTTATTACAATTACTGATTTGTCATAAAATTATAATAAATAAAGATATATTAATTTATTATTTATAATACATGTTTTTAAGCGGATTTTACTTTTAGAACTGTACAATTAGTCCCATTAAACTCTCCGCAATGCCCTCTACCAGGGGTAGTAACCATTCCGTGTAAAAGCCCCATGCCATGAAGATTGTCACCTTCATAGCCAATATAGTAGAACAAAAATACGCCCGAACAACATTATTAATTATTTGCATGATATTTTGGAATCTCTTGAACCAAGTTAAATCTAGATGAAATACGGTTAATTTTAATTTTTTTGGAAATGGCACTCATAAAACTATTTGATTTACAAGAAATAAACATTCCCTTAACTGTACATATTTTATAGCTTATTTTGAGCTTTAAAGCTACTACAAAACCCCATTACAAAATTGTTCTTGGGCGTCCATCCATTAATTAAAACTATTTTATTGAAGTAAAATATTTTATTATCAAACGTTTCGGGTCCTGATTTGATCCATCATCAGTGCATATAAATAATTTGAAGAAAAAAACAAAAAACACGAAAAATATAACGCATCAAGTACTATACAATTTCCAAAGCACAAATTTTAAAAAGCTATTAATTTAAAATAAATATTAAATTGAAATAAAATAAATGAAAAGGTTTAAAAAAAAACTCTTCTTTAAAAAAAAAGACATGTTATACGTTTGGAAAAAGTTTTTCTAGTGAATATATATATATATATATATATATACATATATATTATATATATAAATATATATATATATATATATATTATATTATATTTATTTTATTTATACTAGATGACCCGACAGACTTTGTCCTGTACTCATGTCTACAAATCAAAAATTCCAATTTTTTTAATAACCTATACTGATATTTACCAATTTGGAGCAAATTCTGCTCCGACCAAAATTCAACACTGCAGATGCATAGAATTGTACGCTCGCACAAAGTAAAAAACTATAAGTGTTGAAAGGAAATTAGTGGCCGCCATTATCCATCAACATCCCTGCGAGCGTTAGTTTTTTAGTTTTTTAAGACTTTTTATTTCATTTCAAATTTGGATACATTATATAAACATTATGACTTACAAACTATGTACATCTATCATATTGATAACAATACATTAAATTAAATTATATTTGTAAATTCTATACACATTATACTTATATACATTAAAGATTTCAAAATAAACTAAATTTAAATTTAAATTTTGGTAAAAAATATCAACAAAAAACCAACTCTTTATAATATTAAGGACAAACACAAACACAAAAGTTAATAAATAACTATGTCACAATAATAAAATAAAACAAAAATTTCTTTCATAGCTAACTAAGTAATATTAATTATTTCTTTGACTATTATCTATTGAGTTATTAATGGAGGAAGGTATTTTGTATTTGCAGTAGCATGGCCTATAAGTATTTATGCATCCAATGTTATTTATGGTAGGGTTCTGATTAGTTAAACATGTAGTATAGTACTTTTTTGAAATACCGTCAATGTAGGTTTTTATGTAGTGTATATTTATGGCTCCATGAAGAAATGTAGTACTTATATAATGTTTTGTACTTGGGTTTCTTGATTATCCTATAATCATCCTTGCAGCAATATTTTGTAGTTTTTTAACTTGTCTAGATTCTGATTATTTGTCATACACCAGATTGGGCATCCATATGTTAAGATTGGTCCTATCATAGTCAGGTATAACGTTTGTTTATTTTCTACATTAAGACAGCTTCTGAATTTCATTAAAGGGTTTAGCATGTACAATATCTTTTTAGCTTGGTTAATTTTATTTTTTATGTACCCCTGCAGTAACATGTCTATTGGTAGATTTATTGTTATATAAACTAACATAAAACATTCTATTGCAGAGATAACTCTTAATAATATTAATTACATAATTTGGAAACTTCAATTGTATCATTTTCAATAGCAGACCATTAATCCATACAGTATCGAATGCCTTTTCAATGTCCAGCATTACCATTGCACTATTTCTCCTTTGATTGAATTTGAGAATAGTTTCTTCTGCAATTATTGATAACGGATGGAGAGTAGAATGTTTTTCTCTAAACCCATATTGAAAATTTGGTATTATTTTATTTTCCAATAAAAACTTATTAATTCTAATGTGAATTACCTTCTCAACTATTTTACTTAAGTGGCTTAGCAGGCTAATCGGCCTGTAGCTGGTGGGTAGATCACTGTCCTTGTTGGGTTTCTTTACAGGTATGATATTAGAAGTTTTCCATATGAATGGAAAATAGTTAAGTTGTAATATACTATTTACTATTTTTGTTATTAGGATTATAGTTTTCTTGCCTATATTTTTTAGAACAATATTTGGTATACCATCCGGGCCTGCAGCGCTTTTGTTTTTTCTGCGTTGAATAATATTTTTAATTTCTTTTGGCGTAGTATACTCAATTATGAGGTGATCTTAAGGGATTAAAAGTGTTGAGTTTATTTTTGCATTGACATAATCTGTAAATTCGTTTATGAACTTTTTCGAAGACGTCAGCAAAGATATTCGCCTTGTCTTCATTATTTGATACGTAAATAGAGTTTAGTTTCAGACAGGGAATGCTTTCTTGTTTTTTAGTAAATTTTTTAGCAAGATACCATACATTGTTAGGATTAACATTAAGATTATTAAGCTTTGCATTCCATATTTTATTTTTGTGTTCATTAATTTTAATTGAAATATCTTTGATTAATTTATTCAACAACATTTTAACGACCGGATTACCTGATTTTTGCCACATTTTTCTAATTTTATTCTTATATTTAATTTGTTTTAGTATATAGGTAGGTATTGTGAAGTAGTTATTCTTATCAATTTTAGGTATAAATTTATTCATAGCCATTTGTATGTTATCTGTGAGTTGTTGAACCGATACCTCTAATTGCTCAGTATTATTGATATGCTTGCCAATTGTAATGTTTTTGTTTACGTACGATCTAAAACCTTTCCAGTTTGCCTCTTTGTAATTGTATTTTAAGTTACTTGGATCTGGTATATTTAATGAAGCGGCTGTCCTATCAATAATTAATAACTGGGTTGTGGTCCAAATTTGTCTCTGAGATAGTGTATGGTAAATAATTGGTATATATGTTGTTAGTAAGCGCAAGATCGATGATTGATGGAGTTTGTAAGTGATTAACCGGATATCTAGTGGGGGAGGATGGGTAATGCAAAGTATAATTATTTATATTGTTAATCAAGAAATAATATAGTTTTCTACCATTTGAATTACTATTATTGCAATTCCAATATTCATGCCTTGAATTAAAATCTCCCGCTATTAAAATTTTGCTGTTTAAATTAAGTAATGATACTAAATCACGGATATCTAACTTATTACATGGAAAATATACAGAACAGAACGTTATCAATTGATTATTCATTTGGATGTTTATTGCAATTGCTTCTGCCGTAATCAATTTTGTAATATGAATTTGTGTAAATTTAATATTATTTTTAATTACTATACATATACCTCTTGAGCCTATACAGGTAATGTCTTTTCTAATTATTTTATATCCAGGTATATAAATTTTATTATTAGGTTTAAGTAAAGTTTCAGATATTAATACGATATCTATATTGTGATAATTTAAACAATTTATTATTTCATATATGATATTTTGAATACCGTTAGCATTCCAGTACATTACATTAAAAGTATTTTTGTTTATATGCATAATGACATAAAATATTGAAATACCAATAATTGTTTTTCTTTATCTGTGTTACATTTTTTGATTTCTTTGGACAATTTAAGTAGAATATCTAAAGTTTTGACAACTGTGCTATCTGAAAATAGTTCATGAATTTCAATAATATTTTCAAATATGCTACTGATGTTAGTTTCTGAGTTTTGAACAGGATAATATGTTTTGGTAGCTACAGGTGTTTGTCTAGATGAATTTTGCGTATTATTTATATTAGTAGTCGTATTAGTATTGGGAAGATTAGGAAAGTTATTTCTGTTTAATGATTCTGAGAAGGATTTTGTTAATAGAGGAGGAGCCGGAGCAGGAATTAAATTACCTTTATTATTATTGTTATTGTTCAAGCCACGTCTAGCACAATATCTTTGGAACGTTTCGCAGTGCTTATAATTAGCTGGGTGAAAACAATTTACACATTCAGGTTTTTCTTCTGCAGTTTTTCCACATTTTCCAGGTGCATGTTCCTTGGTACATTTTACACATTGAAATTTCATATTACAAAATGGTGAAGTGTGTCCATGCTTTTGACATCTATAACATTGTGGTACATGATGCGGGTTGTATATCAGGCGTTCCCATGTTACCTTGTGTCCCATTACATGATTTAGAGATTTAATTTCATTCATTCAATTCTTGGTCTGGTTGAAGTATTATTATGTGGACTGGAAGACCATATTTAGTGTTATTAATTGATTTGTCATCTGAATTATTTTGGTGACTTTTATTGCTTTGCTTGTCAAATATTCATATATTTCTTGTGAATTAATACATGGTGGAATACCCTTAGCAACTATCTTCTTCTTGGTATTACTGGTTTTTGGATATGTAAAATATTGTAGATCGTCAGCATTTAATTTTTTCAAGACCGTATTATAATCTTGTTCACTAGATGTAGTTATTAGGTAGTTATTGATACCTCGATATTGAGATAGCATTTGAGTCTTACATAACTTTTGTAGTTCCCATATATAGTGACGATTAGGTGGTATACTTTTAATTATAATTGGAGGCATTTTAACTTGGCTTTGGTGAATATCTGATACATGATTTGAATCATTCGCACCATTATTTCTTGTCTTTCGTTTTTGAATTAAGTTAAAATCTTCTTCAGGTCCTGTAGTATTATGTAGTAATTGATTAAATATGTTATGGTCTGCAAAAACCATATTATTGTCATTTGTATTGTGTACATTACTGTGCATTTGATTATCTGAAGATGTTGATGGTTCACTTGTATCCATATCATGAAATGTTTTTGTAGTTGAATTATTATTATTTCTCACATTTTCGCTGCCGTTATTTATGTTTAAAGATTCATTAATTATTTCAACAGGAATATCTGTTTCATTTTCCATAATTTCATTCAAGTTTTTACATGTATTATCTGCATTAGTATTATTTATATTATTTGTTACCTTGATACTTTCTTGATTTTTGATAGTATTCATCATTTTGTAAATTAACTTTTTTCACACTATCTGACATACCACTCTTAATAACTTTGCTTTTACTGACAACACCTTTTTTAACACTAAATGATTTGCTCACTAATTCACTGTTTTTGTTGCTAATAATTTTATTAGCATCACTATTCACTGCAATTGAACGTGTATTTTGTGGAAATACATAGTGCTGATCATTATAAATTGTGTTCATAGCATTTGCAATGCTTGAACCCAAATTGCATAATGTGTTATCACTACCATCCGACAATGAGTCATCATTGTCGCACTCTGACGGACCTTCGTCCATGAATATTAATTGTTTCCAATACCGATGTGAACTCGTCGAGCGATCGAGTAGGAATCTCCCTGCGAGCGTCAGCATCACCGTTAGACGGACGCCTTCACGAACTCAACCGAGAGCGGGCGAATACCCCGGACGCTGCAGAGTGCAACACCAACGCTAGACCTACAACACGATTTCGCAACAACGCACGACGGCCCTAAAGGTAAATCTTCGCATACGAAAGGGCGCATGCAGAAGTCAGGTATACCCGACGATCCAAGTTACAACCCAAGTTACGAATTGAGATCACAAATCACTAAGAAATTTGTTATGCAAATCCCGACAGCACATATCCGCTATTAAAAACGAGAGACTCTAAGTTAAGTAGAGCTCTCCGATCTTATATTTATATTTATATTAAAGGCAAAATTAGACATGGATACCCAAATGGCGTGTGGTGCATCTATATCAAAAAATAATCTACCGTCATTAGACAATTTTTTTTCCTTTCTAGTAAAGCGTTGTGCAACTTACGATATGAACCGCGAGCAACGATCAAAAATAAACATTCCGGTTCAGAGAATTCATTTCGCTGCACCTATCAAATAGAAATGCCCCTTTTGTAATAAAGAGCATTACCTCAATCAATGCGAGAAATTTTTAAAACTACAAATAAATGATCATGCTGAATTTGTACGAAAGACGCAATTGTGTTTTAACTGCCTTAAATCATTGCATGTAATATCACAATGTCATAGTAAACGCAAATGTTCGTTTTGCAAAAGGCGTCATAATTCTGTTCTACATAGGTCTGAAGATTCGTTAAATATAGCAACACCCAGTACAAGCACTGTGACCATGATTGCAGATGCGGAACAAAAACAAACCCTTTTGCCCAAAGTTCTAGTGCTTGTATCAAACGGTAGTACTACATCCACAGCGCGCGCTCTTCTAGACTCTGGTTCGCAGATAAACATTATTTCAAAGTTTCTGGAAAAAAAATAAATTTAACTTATAAGAATGCAAATATAACAGTTGGCGGGATAGGCGGTATAAACGCCAATGTTTTAGGTTCGGTAACTCTACAAGTCGCATCTAGGATTGGCAATTATACTTAAACGTAGCAATTATTGGCAATTAAACTTGTACGGGGCAAACCTTTGTTGCAAACAGAGTATCGGAAATTCAAAAGCTTACGTCACACGCCACTTGGAGACATGTTCCTTCCAAAAACAATCCAGCAGATTTAATAAGTCGCGGAATCACACTTTTTGATTTACAAAAATCAGCTTTATGGTGGAACGGTCCGGATTGGCTCGCTAACTCAAATAATTGGCCCTAAAAGTTTTTAATTTCACATGATATAGAATTGCCATATAACAGAAAATCAATTGTAATACTGGTTACAACACAAGAAAGCTCTCTTAATTTAATTTATAATAAATTCCCAAATTTCACAAAAATGATTAGAGTTTTAGCATATTGTTTCAGATTTAGGTATAATATAAAAAATAAAAATAATAAAAGATTAGGTCCGCTTCAAATTACAGAAATGATCAAGTCAAAATATTCAATTATTCGGCAATTACAGAGAGAAGTTTACAACAAAGAACTAAATAAATTAAATATTAACGGCGACTCGTCCAACGCGTCCAACGCGTTCATTGTTAAAACTAAATCCGTTTGTAGGAGCGAACGATTTATTGCGAGTGGACGGGAGATTACGGTATGCAAACATCCCATATGGCCAAATGGATCCGATAATTTTACCGGTAAATCATCCTGTAACGACATTGATTATTAGACAAGAACATTTGCGTTTGCTACATGCAGGAATACAAACTACTCTCGCTAATATAAGGCTAAATTACTGGCCTGTAAACGGTAGAAGAGAGGTAAAAAAAAATATTCACAGTTGCGGTACTTGTTATAAATTCAGAGTAACAACTCAAACACATTTAATGTCAGATCTACCACTAAATAGAATCAATCTAGTAAGACCCTTTTTAAATGTAGGAACCGACTATGCCGGTCCTATCATGTTAAAGTCAAGCAGATTGCGCAAAGCGCCCTTAATCAAAGCGTATATTGCGATTTTTATTTGTTTTGTAACCAAGGCTATACATTTGGAGATGGTGACAAGTTTGTCTACAGATGCATTCATAGCCGCTTTAAGACGTTTTATATCTCGACGAGGTCGCTGTGCCAGGATTCATAGTGATAATGGTACAAATTTTGTAGGTGTAAAACATCATTTGCCCGAACTCTTTAAATATTTAAAAAATGAACAGAAAAAAAATAAACTAATTGAATCCGTATCAGTGGAGAGCATCGAATAGAAATTTATCCCAGCTCATGCTCCACACTTAGCGTTTTTTGGGAAGGGGCTAAAAAATTAGTTAAATCGCACATACGGAGAGTAGTAGGTAATACATCATTCACATTTGAAGAGTATTGCACATTTCTAACCCAAGTAGAAGCCATAGTAAATTCGCGTTCATTGATAGCTGTTTCAGATGACGTTACGGATTACGGATACTTAAGCCCGGGATACTTTTTAATTATTGATGTGATAGCCTAATTTCCTGAGCCCCAATCTAATGTCAATACCAATATTTAAATTGTTGGCAAATAAATAAATTGAAGCAGACATTTTGGAATCGCTGGTCCACTGAATATTTGTCACAACTACAAGGTCGAAAAAAATAGTATAAAACCAACCCCAGTCTCAAAAATGAGACAATTGTTTTAATTAAAAAGGATAATACTTCACCTCTCCAATGGAACATCGCAAAGGTAATTGAGACAAAAAAAGACCAGACGATAGAATACGAGTTGCAGTAGTTAAAACTGCTAAAGGTTTGCATACCAGACCTATAACTAAATTATGTCCACTACCTTTTAATACACAAAAATAATAATTGCCGCAATCATAAGAATAATTTTTTATTGATTATTTTAGATTTTACATAATAAGTTAATTATATTTAATAGATAAGCAGTTATTTTCATTTTCTTCATAGTTTTAAGTTAAGATTAAATAAAATACAATAGATTAATATTTTAAAAAATCAGCAAATATTTCAATTTTACCAATTATGTAGTTAAAATTTTTCGTCGTGATCAAATAAATTCAGGTCTAACATAAACCATGTTGCTTGATGGTTGGGGCCCCAGTATGGAGCAAATTCTGCTCCGACCAAAATGCAACACTACAGATGCACAGAATTGTACGCTCGCACAGAGCCATAAAACTAAAAATCTCTGTATCTTAGGTATAAAAATTCAGTACAAGTTCAAGCGTCAATAAGAAAAGTCATAAGAAAGTACAAAACTAGAAATGTTCGAGGAATACCGAATGTTTTGAAATAGATTATCATTAATATTGTAACATTGACTAATATTTATAAGAATTATATAAACTGCGAATTGCAAAGTTGAAATTATTTGTTCAAAGTATATTAGAACTTTAGTCAGAATTAAAAATAAAACCTGAATTATTTTCGATATACAAAAATTTTTTTTTTTGAAAAAAAATGAAAAAAAAAAGTTGAAACAAAATTTTTTTTTCCAAAATCAATTATTTTGTTAAGACAAGCAGAAAGTTTTTTGAATCATTCAAATTGGACGCTTAGTTCTCTCAAAAACTGCCATTTTTTGCACATTTAGCTCCGTATCTTCAAAATGGCTGGGCCTGCCTTTGCCAAAATCTGATAAACACTTTTCCCAATCATTACTAATTGAACGTTTTTTAGAACATTCAAATCGGATGTTCCGTTCTCTTAAAAACTCGATTTCTATTTTCTGCACTCTTTGCTCTTTATCTCCGTAACTACTGTACCTGCCTTTACCAAAAACTAATCAGCTTATCTCCCTATCAATAGGAATCGAATGTTTTCTGAACCATTCAAATCGGTTGATCCGTGCGCCCGAAAAGGTGACTGGAAATTTGTATCCATACATACACACACACACACATCCATTTTTTCTGAGGTATGCCAAAATGTTCAGAAACCTTCAAAACGTTGAAAAATGTAAAAAATTTCAATTTCGATTTTCGGCCCATCACAATAAGGTCCATTACTTACCCTACGGGAAGTTAATAAGTTAAGTTATGTACATCTAAATCATAAGTGAATAATTTAGTGAAATAAATAAGTCAACAAGGGTTTCATTATAAACCCAATTTTACATTTATGGGAAATGTCCCACAATTAGTTAAAAACTATTATGTTTTTTACAATACACTCTACACCGAAAAATATATACATCCATATGGATTATCTTAAATGTAGAACTACTTTGAATAAAATGGTAAGTCTTAAATTCCACACTTAACTCTCAATTATACTGTGAAATTCAAATCACCCACATAACACAATGTAACATATACCAAACAAATATTGAAATATATTCAATAAAATTGTATATTAAGAATTACACTTCACTAAAATTTACGTATATACATTTAAACTGTATAACAAATTCAGAATGAATTAATATAGTATCTGCGGTAAAGATACAATATGACATGGGATTGAGTGAAACAACTCAATAATTGCTTCAATAATGTTGCCCATAATTTTTATAATCTCGTACAATATAATAATTGTTTTCAGTAATAATAATATTAAATTACATTTCGTTAAATAATAATTCGATATACATTATTACTTATTTGCATGATATTTTGAAATCTCTTGAACCAAGTTAATTCTAGATGAAATACGATTAATTTTAATTTTAATGGAAATGGCACTCATAAAACAGACCCTTAACAGTACACATTTTATAGCTTATTTTGAGCACTATAAAACCCCATGATTTATATAAAATGTAACACCTTGCCGCTAGATGGCTTCAAATACAACAATTAAATCTGGAACGAAATAAAAAACGACTTTGTTTTTTTCATAAATACGGTAGAACTCCAATTATCCGAATTAATGGGGACCCATTCGGACAATCAAATATTCGGATAATCGGAGTTTCTTTTTTAAATTGCCATTGGAGAGAAAAAAAGTTACGTTTCGATATTGCACTATTTTTTTATTGAATTGAATGAAAGAAACATGATATTTTCACATGTTTTAAATATAAATAAAATGTACTTATATACAAGTTTAGAAATAAAAATCATTGTTTTTTAAACATCTACGTCAAATCAAAACAAACAATGTGCCTACACTGGCTTCGCGGGTGGAAGAATAATAGCGCACTTAGACTTTTTTTGGACAAATTTTTTTCTGAAAGTGATTCGGATAATCGGCGATTCGGATAGTCGGAGTTCGGATAGTTGGAGTTCGGATAGTCGGAGTTCGGATAATTGGAGTTCTACTGTAGCTTAATATGGTTTCAAGGACACGATATAGAACACCGATTTATTAAGATTATAAGTAATATAACAATGTTCATTACGCGATTTTTGTTAAAATGTGTATTTTTGGAGATATTTGCAAAAAAACGATGAAAAACGCCTTACATTTTTATTCAACTTCAATCAAGCTTTTCCTCTCGTTAAAAAAAACGTTTGCCCAAAAAATAATACTGCAACTCCTTGGCTAACTAAAGGGTTGAAAATTTTACCAACCATTGGCGCACCTTCATTGCATCATTAACATCATTATAAATTACAGCTCCGCATGCTTGTTCGGAGCTATTCGTAAATCCTAGTGCTGCACATTTTTTGTATTCCGAAGTTCTAAGATAATGTGGCATGTTATAGTTATTCAACTTTGATTCAGAAAATATGGCTAACCAAGAAGTAACCAAGAAGAACCGTTATAAATGATGGTAGCGCTTCATCCCAATCAATCTTTAATTTCGAAATTTTCTTTATTAAGATTTTTATCTTAATAACAATAGGAGTAACAAATCTCAAAGAATCCCAAGGAGGCGCAATTGCTGAAAGGAGATGACGTTTGGTCCAGTTTCTCCACATAGGATTTATACCAAAAAGATAATTATTCAATAAAGGATTCCATTTTAATCTTAATTTCTTTGATAAATTTTCGGTTTTAAAATCGCTAAGGACATGTTTATATAGGATATCAGGATTTGGATTAAGCTCACGTATACTAAGATGCTTAGATTCCTTTTTCTTCAGTTCACAAGTTCCACAAGAAACTGCAGTTTGCAAATCCCGGAAAATGGCTTTTGTATTTACCATATCATTGTCGGAAGTACGTGAAGATTGTGGGATGTCTTCTAGTTGTGTAATCTTATCTTTTTCTTCATAAAGATCTGCGTTTGAAGCAATGCATGAATTAGTCAAAGTGCTGGAAGTTTGAGATAAATCGTTTTGATTATCTAAAATTGTTTCGGCACGCTTTATTTTTGTTTTTGCATAAAGCATTTCCAACGCTCTCGCGAGGAAATATTCCGGAATACAGCTAGGATTTTCTGACTGTTTCAATATATTAATTTTATCAGAAAGGTGCATGCATTGCTTATGCGCATTCTCAAGAAGGCATAATTTTTTACGAAATTGTAACTTACTTGAAGAAAAGCTAATCTATTGAGAAATGTCGTAAGTTTCTTGGATGCTTGAAAAATACATTTCCCTCTTAGCTGTTAGTCGATCGATCTCTGCACCAACGTCAAGTTCAGGTGCCATCTTGGATTAAAATTTCCTCAATATATTCAATAAATCCTAATCAAAATTAGGATCCGGCTCGAAGGACCAATGTTACGGATGGGGGTTGTTAAACCCCTTCAAAATAGCTAATTGAATTTGACTCAATAGCTATTCTTAGGATTTGATATAATTGAATATATTAAGGAAAATTCACTCGATGTGTTCTGCTTGTTCGGCGGCTCAGTCGAATGGTGGCTTCAGGTCTGGAATTTTCAGATCGCTATAAGGAATGGATACTGAGGTAGGAATTGACTACAGAAGCACAATAAGAAACACTGGATGAGATTAATAACGTATTTATTTACACAAACAACATCGAACACTCGGAAAATTCAACAAAACTCATACGGAACACAAGTGAAATGGCCTACGTGACAAGCGAGCGCGAGAGATCTTGTTCACCCGTCAGATTAGCTATTACATCCAAAATCCTCTTCTTTTCGGTACTACCAGAGCCCAAGTATTGTCCGACTCTGACAAATATCGTCTGGCGACATCTTACAAGATTCTGGCGCGAACAATCTCTATCCGCGCGAAATTATTCTACATTCGTTCTTTATCCTGTATATTTAGAAGAACTAAAGCAAACTTTCTATCGATAAAAGTTACTAGTTCAGCGGGTCCGCATCAGATACCTAGTCTAGATAAATTTATGTTATGTTTAAATAAATGCTTGGATGAAGGAATATTTCCATCCCACCTCAAGCATTCAAAAAATTGTCCACTTCATAAGAAAAATAATAAAGACGATATAAATAATTACCGTCCCATTTTCCTTTTGAACTCTTTCGATAAAATAATTGAAGAAATTTTGCATACTAGATTAACGTCTTATCTCAATAAATATAATATTTTGTTCAAGAATCAGCTTGGTTTCCAAAAGAACCATTCTACTTCCCACTCAATTTATAATTTAGTTCATAACATCATTGACTCCTTCGAAGAAGCCACATATTGTACTGCAATATTTTGCGATCTGTCTAAAGCTTTTGATAGTATTTCTCATCAAAGACTTCTTGACATATTAGAAAATTGTGGTATTCGCCGACGTTCGCTTAAACTATTTGAATCTTACCTGTCTAATCGAACACAAAGCGTTTACTTAAATAATGATTACGAATAAATAATTTCGGATAAATTGACAAGTACATTGGGTGTGCCCCCAGGATCAATTTCAGGGCCTCTCTTATTTCTCATATATATTAATGATTTACCCCATTGTACAAATGTTTGTGATTTTATTCTCTTTGCGGATGACACCAGCGTTATCATGCAGACCCATATTTGAAAAACACAATATTCTAACTGCCCCATGCATTTTTCTGCTGGTAACATTATCTTTCATCAAAAACAATTCAAAACTTTTTGATATGGCTTCGTCCTCCTCAAACTACAACACTAGACAAAAACTTATTAATGCGCGCACATATAAATCAGCCAGCTCTTTCAATACGATCGACGGTTTAGGTATTCAGCTTATGAATAAACTTCCACTAAATATCCGAAACTTAGACAGCAAAAAATTTCAAGCTTCCCTAGTTAAACTTTTCAAAGAATTAGCTTTTTATGACATTACTGAATTTTCTCAATTTGATTTCAATAACTATTTTCTTGCATAATCCTTATTTTTTATCTATGTAGACTGCCTGTGCAACCAAAACTAAATAATGTTTTTTTATTGCTATTCTATTAATTTAAATATTTTACGGTTTTAAATGAGTATAACTCTCAACCTTGTGCAAGAATTTTGAGCTTGACTCGTGGTCAAATAGACTTTAATATGATAAACTCGATAATAAAGATTGTATTTAATGTTCGAATTATATTAAGTATTTATATATTAAGTATTTTTTTTAGAAGCAAAATTCGTGCAGCTACTATGATTATTTTAAAATTACTATCATTTTAATATTAATTATGAATAAGCTTGACAAGAGCCTGAAATAATATCTATTATTATTGATCACGGCTTGCTTATGAATAAATAAATAAATAAATAAATAAATAAATAAATAAATAAATAAATTGCGTTTATATCTTTGAGCTTTCTTGATATCAGTTGATAGTAAAATGAATCACTATTTTTAAAATTGGAATGCATTATCAAAATCTAGTTATTGAAAAGAAAGAACATCGTTTGACTACAGGCAATTTACGTGTGTGTCCACATCAGAGTAATGCCATTCCAACCACTCTATCGACACCTAGAAACACTTGCACTCTTGCCAACACCCAATGGAGCAGGCAAATCCGACAAAGTCAATAATAAACCACTCAGCCAACATAAAAGTCTTGGGCTCAACAAGGCCACAATCATTGAGTCACCGTCCAATACTACGTAAAAATAATATTTCAGTGAGATGTAATTTATTGTAATATAGAGTCTTTCCAAAAATCTGACACAAACAACCAATTCTTCTAACATATAGTTTAGGAAGTAGATCTTGGGAAACACCAACTGCTGCCTTTTGATCAGTAGAAATATGTAACCATTGTGCATTTTGAAATAGGTCGAGAAATTTTGATAATATGTTGGCTGCAAATGTTTTCCAACCAGTGGTTAGGCCTACCAACCAGTGGCGGACTATCATTGAATCATTAAAATTATTGTAATTTACAGCTTCGCATGCTTGTTCGGAGCTAATCGTAAATCCAAGTACTGAATATTTTCTTTGTTCTGAAGATCCAAGATAACGTGGGATGTTATAGTTATGCAACTTTAATTCAGAATATATGGGTAACCAAGAAGTCATAATAAATGATGGTAGCGCTTCATCCCAATCAATCTTTAATTTCAAATTTTTTTTATTAAGATTTTTATTTTAACAATAGTAGTAATAATGGATCGATTCTGCCTTAACATGGCTTACGCGCTGTGAGCGCTCACGCTTATAAGCACAAATTTTTAGCGGTTGACTTGGCCGATAAGCGCTTAGAATCGACAACTAAATTCCGTTCGTTTTGGATACTGTGAGCGTCAATAAGCATCAAAATGGCGGCAACGGGCGGTAACGGTAATTGTGTAAATTTTGTTACTTTCTGGATCATTCAGCGAGATTATAAAGAATTTAACAATTGATAAATAAATGAAATTTGGTTTGCTTATGCTTAATTCATATTAATATTAAAATTAAAATTTAAAATTATTTAAAATTAAATAAATTTAAAATTAATTAATATTAATATTAATATTAAAAAATAATTGTGATATACACTTTGGCATTTTTGCGGGATTATAAAGAGTTTAACAATTAATAAATAAATAAAATTTAGTTAGCTTATGCTTAATTAATAGTAATATTAAAATTAAAATTTAAAATTATTTAAAATTAATTAAATTTAAAATTAATTAATAGTAATATTAATAATAAAAAATAATTGTAATGCACAGCTCGCCATTTTTGCATACTTATTGAACTAAGAATGAATGAAATTAGGATTAGATTATGCATTCCATGCATTCGTTTTTATAAACGGCCATGACACTTTCATGTGCCTTACCTCCGTGGCGTGAGCACGTATGAGCGCAAAATATGTGCTACGAAAATGCTACGATGATGCTACGAGCGTACTTATGTGACACTCACAGCGCCAAGTCGAACGATGAAAAAGCGTCCAAGTCGAACGCACCCAAAGATTTGTTATTCTCGGCGCACCAATTTTATGAGAATGAATCGTGTTATGGCATAACATGAGCGAACAAAGTTTTTATTTTTTTGATGTTGGCTCTCTGTGTTTGTACTCTCAAAATCGGCAATAATCTATCTCTACGGTGCTAATGCGAACGATTTTTTCAATTTTGGATATACTTGTACCGGTACTTCCAAGCGAAAAGCGTTCACGATTTTTTTTTTCAGATAAATATATAAAATATATATATAGTGCAGTAAACGGAGAGGAAAAAAGGGTATAACCTCTGAATTTTTTTACTGTGCTCCGAATTTCATGAAATTTTGGAATTAGGTTCATCTTACCCTCAAATTCAAAAGTGAAAACAATTCGG
Source organism: Ctenocephalides felis (assembly GCF_003426905.1). NCBI lineage: Eukaryota > Metazoa > Arthropoda > Insecta > Siphonaptera > Pulicidae > Ctenocephalides > Ctenocephalides felis. The sequence goes on from NW_020537646.1 coordinate 54,464,103, forward strand.
GTTGCGCCATCACCCCCCGGGGGGATGACCCCCCTTCTCAATTGTGTAATTACATTTTTTTAAAATAACGTCGGAAATCGATAGAAGAGCTAATTATAATAAAAAAATGTCTTCTATAGTTTTTCAAAAAAACTAATACTTTTCAAGTTACTGGCCACTAAAGATTCATATATTTTTGGCGTTTTTCTTCGTCTTTTTGCAAATATCTCCTAAATTATACATTTTAACGAAATTCATGTAATGAAGAAAATAATGTCAATAAAAATCTTAATAAATCGGTATTACATAAAGTGTTCTAGGAAAAATATTAAGCAAGATTTGAAAGAGCAAAGTCGTTTTTTATTTCGTTCAAGATTTAATTGTTGTATTTAAAGCCATTTAGTGTCGAGGTTTTACATTTTATGCATTTCGGTAAAATTGGGTTTTATAGTGCTCAACATAAGCTTTAAAATGAGTGCTGTCACAAGTTTTTTGCGTGTAAAATGAGTGAGCTATCATGCAAATAAGAAGGCATATACGAAGTTTTTTTCTTTTAAATCATATGGTTTAACGAGCGCCATTTCCACCAGAATGAAAGTAATTCACATTCCATCTACAATTCACTTCATTATATACATCTTGATGGATTCTAGCAGATTCACTACTTTAGTACAAACTATTTTCAGAAAACTCACGATTTTATAAAAACTTTTTTTTTCAATTTTTTTGAAAATCGAAATTATTTTCATTCAATGCGGACAAACAAAACACAAACACACGCACATCTATTTTTTCTGAGGTATGCCAAAGAGTTCAGATATCTTCAAAACGTCGAGAAATGCAAAAAATCATTTTAGATTTGAATGAATTTTTTTGCATTTCTCGACGTTTTGAAGATATCTGAATACTTTGGCATACCTCAGAAAAAATTGATATGTGTGTGTGTGTATTTTGTATGTCCGCATTTTTTTGTCCACGTTTTGTCCATCGCTGTAAACCATTTTGAAGTGAGAAACTATTGCAATTTTTTTCAAATATAGTAGTGATTTTTGAAAAATGGTTTGAATAATACACATTGATGGAAAATAATCCAAAACTTTAATTATCATAAGTAAACCACTTGTCGCAGGCCTAGTTTAGTACGTTCATTTAGAGCAGAAACTCTATCGCCATGTAAAGTTTCACTTAAATCGCAAAAAAATGACAACCTATTATGAAAAAGAAACGACTTGACCGATCTTCGCCAGAAACCATTTATTTCCAAATGATATCAATCGATAGTTTGAGAAAAAACGGCTAAGAATTTTCGACAAAAACATGGACGATAATTTTTGCACTTTTTTGCCAATAGTAAAGAAACGGATCGATCAATTTTCTCAAAAAACTAATAAACGCAAGCGCTTATCCAGTTTCATTTTATAGTTTTTAAATTTTAACATCGGTTCAGACGAGAAAACGTCGAGGAAAGGTCAAAATTTGACTTACGTCAAAGACGCAGATTATTTTTAAAAAAATACACATATATAAGGTTAGGCGGGTCCAATTTAACTTTGAGCAATTATATTGTGAAAACTAAACAAAAAACATAACAACCAATAGGACACATCAAATAAAAAGCATCTGACTATGTTTTAGTCCAACTTCCAGCTAATTCATCACTGTAAAAATGTGTTTTTTCCGTTTTTTAAAAATTTGTCACTTGGTATTTTTTACCCCATAGACGGGGTAAAATCGGACGACGAGAGGACAAACAACCCAATTTACTATTTTTAAGGGGGGCGATACATGTAATCGCCTTAATTTTTACCATTTTTTGAGGACTTTTTAAACTGGGAAGGAATGATTGAATCTTTTTGAACTTTTTTAGGGTTATTTATTATATATTAAAATACACAAAAAAATTTTTTTTTATTTTTTTCTTTTTAAATGGCTGCCGTAAAAATAAATCTGCCAAGACCCTCTCGGGAAACGCCATCAATTTGCGGGCGTTCTCACTTTTCGTACGGTGATCTGAATTTAAAAAAATTAGTTTGTACGTGTTCATAAAACATATATCTTCTAGTTAAACCAAAAAAAAATTAAAAAAGTCACAAAATCGTAAATTGGCACACCTTAGAAAAAAAAAGTTCGATTTTTCACCTTTTTTTCAATGGTTTTTTTGGTAAAAGGGTTAATTTTTGAAACATTTTTTGGAATGTTTGAGGTTTAACTAGAAGCTATTACTGTAAAGTAGATGTGTGCAAAATTTCATTGGAATCGGTTGAGAACTTTTTGAGTTATCCCGCCCGCAAGTTTCAAAAATGTCGTTTTGAGAAAAACGCGTTTAAAGTTTTGACACATAGAACAGATAAGAGTTGAGGCGTGGCACTTAAATGAGTTTTTATTGTATAAATAATGATAATTTTGTTTTGAATATTTACAGGCATATTTTTGAGATGTTATTGTAACGATTTATGAAAAAAAAAAAAATCGATTTTTTTTTTCTTGTTACATGTATCGCCCCCCTTTTTTAAAGGGGTTTAGCTACATTATTCAACCAATGAAAAATATGAATTTTATAGATACATTTTTACAGAGATAACTCTTTATATAACCTTAATTTGATATTTTGTCCAAAATATTCACCAGCAAAGTTGAAATAAATATTTATTTAATTTATCTCTTGTAAAATGCTTCTTTTAACGTCGTAAGAATCAGGGTGATGGCTGGTTGTACATTTTTCCTTCCACTTTCAAATATTGTTGTTAAGAAATCCTTAACTTTAATTTAATCCTTAACCTCCTTGAGATATTGGTGGTGGACCATTTTACCCACGAAGCCCCGCTCTATCTTATATGTATATATATATATATATATATATATATATATATATATATATATATATATTAAATTTGTTACATACTCATTGAGGACTATAAAAACTTTTCAATTATGACCCCCCCTGACGCCGAAGCTGGATCCGCCACTGATAATAGGATTTGAATGAAGCTTACGTATAGTAGGATGCTTAGATTTCTTTTTCTTCAGTTCGCAACTTCCACAAGAAACTGCAGTTTGCAAATCTCGGAAAATGGTTTTTGCATTAATCAACGAATCAGTACTTGTAAGCATATCATTGTCGGAAGAACTTAATGATTGCGGAAGGTCTTTTAGTTGTGAAATCTTATCTTTTTGTACATAAAAATCTGCGCTTGAAGCAATGCATGAATTATACAAAGTGCTGGAAATTTGAGATAAATCGTTTTGATCATCTAAAATTGTATAGACTTCGTGCGTCTATATAAGTTATATTATTCACAATGAAACAGTAACAACACTATAATAACACGAGTTTATTAATAACTCCAAAACTGTACAAAGTATTTAATATAATATTTAACTTTGACATAGCAATTAATTTATTCATTAAGTTCACTCGGCAAAACGCGGTAGCAAAAACCAGAGAGAGACTTTTTATCATGGCCGGTAATCTCCGAACAAAACTCTGTAGCTCGATTTTAGTTAGAGCTGCTCTCCCTTGGAGCGCTCTTGCAGCGATTTGGCACTCATCTGGTAAGAATTTCAACGCGGGCAATCAAACAATTTCGAGAACGTTCGGTTGCGTTTATAAGTGATTAGGATTAGTTTGCAAGCAAAATGTCGATGTGTTACGTTCCAGGGTGCACTAATACCAAAAAATGCAAAATTGCATGTATTTCCAGCGAGAAATGACAAAGTACGTAATAAGGAGAAAATAACCAAACATTAATCACAAATAAATATTGTTTTGGATGTTGTAGATGTTTGCTATTTGGCTGGTCAAAACTAGTGTTTTCTACTAAAACCTATGTAGTATGTAAAATGACTAATAATATTTACGGGCCTTCAACAATAAGTAAGTATTTTTATCAATATGCATACTTCAAAATACTTGCATCTATTACTACTAGTCTGATATAAGTTTTTATTAAAGCATAATAACTGAGACATTTAACAATGCTAGGAATTTTAAGGTTATAGTTATTGAAAGATTAAATTGCCGTCAGACTAACCAACTCACCGATAGGTAAGTTTTTAAGAATTATTCTTGTACTAATAATAAATGTTTGTAATAAATAATTTAACATTGATTTTTTTCAGCAGTTTTTCTCTTGGAAGTAGTTATGAAACGGGTTTACTAAACACAAGTATTGATATGAGACTAATAAACAGGGAAAAACATTAATAAAGAAATTGCAAGCCAGTCTGAAACATGCTGAAATATTTGCCGATCTTCCAATGGCATTGAATAATAGTATTCATAATGATATATTATGTCGGCTAAGAGAAGATACTGATTTATTAAATGGAAGGAAATTCATGCTTAATGATAAAATTCTAGCTAAGGGGTAATTTAGGTTTGGCTATGTTCCACAAAAAGTTTATGAGTAGTGATAGTTGCATTTTGATAATACACAGAAATATTATTATCTGCGTTGTTTAATGATCGTAAAAATAATTACATTGTACAGATTGACAGGAACTGTCAAATGGAAGAAAGTATATATTTGCTAATCCTCTTTTTTATTTAGAGGAATAAAACACCATTAACGTGCACCCCTTATTTCTGATAGAGATATTATTCTTAAATGTGTTATTGAAGATGCCATAAGAAAACTATAGTACTTGTACATTACTATTAATAATTTCCTTTTTTTATGTTAATGATGATAATGACATTTTGTTCAACATTCAAATGAACATCAACACTAGTCGTAAATTAACAGAAACAAAACCGTAACTTAATTGTTAATTAGCATTATTCGAAAAAAATATAAACTGAGTTGCTTGAGAAGATTATCGTATGCATTAATTTTGCAGATTTTTAAATATATATATTTTTTACTTTTTATATGAATATAATTATTTTTCTCTTTTTAGTTTCTAGAAATTTTGTTGCTTTTGCGAATATGAAAGAGATCTGATAGCTTCTCAAATTTTTGCGAATAATGAAAGATATGCAATAGTTTCTCAAATTTTTTGATTTATTTATTATTGAGATCGAATTATGAGATGTGTTTAAATTATTTATCTTAATCTAATTGTAATTATAAGTAATCTTTGCTCTAGAAATATAAATAAATATACCTATATATATATATATATATATATATATATATATATATTTATTTCTTTTGTGTTTAGCTTATAAGGATGAATCTTTTGTAACCATGTGTGTAAAATACTATTGTTAAAAATAAATGCTTTTTAAAATTCAATTTCTTTTTTTTTTAATTTTGAATTCAAACGGTCTATAATATTGGTTCATTTCTATAGTATTTTTTGTACGCACCCGTTCTACGATCGACGCGTGCGCACCAAGGGAGAGCAGCTCGAACTAACCCCGGCAAGTTGACAGTTAACGTGGCAACGAAATATGCCCCGAGAGAGCGATCTATATACTCTTCTTTTATCTATGCTTTTTATCTTGTCCAAATAGGGAACAAGCAAGCTCATAAAAATGTCAGTGAATAGGGAACGGGCAAGCTAATAAAAATGTCAGTGAAAACGCCATGACTTCTCGGGGTGGCGAAAAAAAGCAAACACGGTGTCCAAACAAGATGGCGTTTGACAGGTTTTATTTCGTATTTTGACAGGTTTTATTCAAACTTATGTGCTTGTTAAAGATGGTTATTGCTTCTTATAATCGCAGTTTTTATTTATTTCTAATAATAATGCGGCACATCTGTGTCACCAATCATGTGCGTATATTAAGTGAAGAAAGGGCATAAATAAGAAAGTGAATTTTGTTATAATTTCGAAAGAAAATTAACGAAGAAATAAATTGCTTCATTGGATTGAGGTATGTACTCATAATTAAAATGTATTTGCTATTGACCACAATATTAAAACAAACATGTGTTGCTTAAAGGTATGATACAATTTTCAGACAAGGCCATAAAATATTTTATGATTTCCATGTTGTGTTATCAGCTGAGCAAAGTTTAGATCTTTCTATTAGTACTTTGTTGCAGAATGAATCTCGTATTTGATAGGATGTCAGGACTTACAGGATTTCTACACTGCAATTTGATTTGATTTAATTGTTTTGTTACCTGCAGGTATGTTTTGTTTTATTGCATAAAAAGATATTACTTTTAAAAATTTTAGGAAGCTATTGTATCAGTATATGCAAGGTTCAAGAATTTCTCCAAAATTTTATTTGCTAATATTGATAGAAGAGGGTCTCCTCCATAGATTGGTAATTATTTGTGTGAATTTAATATTACATACCTGTTAAAATTTTATACTTTAAATTATATGCTCTCAATGGTTTTTCTTTCAGATTAATTTAGGTACATATAAGAAGTATTTATCATTGATTTCCAAAAGCTTTCAATTTATGTATTACATATAACATTTATGTACAGTTAATATTATTATACAAGCTAACAGTCATGATACCTGATCTTTCATTTACCATCCCAATCTTATCCAATAATGAAAGTTTGAAGGTTCACCAAAATAGGACATAAAAAAATAATATTTTCACCAGAAAATTGATAGTCCTTTGGTATATTACATAGAAGTTTTAAAATTTTCATTCTGTGTATGACTCATTCTACATGTATACGCACACTAGCTTCAAAGTGAGTTTAATTAATATCTCCTGGTGAAAGTAATCCATTTTAAATTTAATTTTAAACAAATAGCGTATGCACAAGTACTGCTATATTTATTAATTTGTCTAACTCAGTCCATATTGATGAAAATCCTGACTATGAAGTACAATTAAAAACTTTGTTTTTTTTACTCATGAATTTACCTTTGTCAGTTAATACAGCACCTCCAGATTTTACTTTTTTTTATTACGCCCGAGAGTACATTAATTTGGGTTGGAGTGATTCTGCCGCATTATTAACAAATGAAATAAAGCCATCTGGAGTGCAAATAGATAAGAGACTACTTTCAAATACCCTGAAAACTACTAATGAATGAATCTGAAAAGTAAAACCTAAAGCAATATAACTAATTTCTAACTTTCATAATTTGTGTTTTTTAAGAATCAAACTCATAAATGAATTTTTAATAATACTTTTATGCATGTAAATATGATCATTTAAGCAAATATTGATTTAATTTACTAAAGCCTTTTCAAACTTTGAACTTTCTTCATATTTTTCTGATTGAATATCCTTCCTGACTGTAAATAGTATGCATATTGGTAGTAGCAAACAAAATTTATATTTTGAATTTCATTATTCTTACCTCTGTTATTGTAAAATCATAAAAAATAAATGATAAAGATATGTAAGAAATATGAATTACAGCAAATGTCTAACCTAAAAATGCACGTTTTACATCAAAACAAATATTAGTTGACAGCAAATTCAACTCAGAAATGTGTCATCCGCCATATTTGTTAAGCACCAAGTTGCACTTAAAATGCGCTAGAGGAGAGCTTGCCAGTTTCCTATTATATCCTCTAGCGCAAGTTCGACGTTCTAGATAACTGCAGACTTGCAATCGTTAATTGCGAACTTCACTTGCGTTCCCTCCGTTGTGTCGTTGTGTGTTGCGCGATTTATATCGGCGTCGCTCAACTGTCAGCTGTCAAGCGTACGCTACAATTGTTTCGGCATGCTTTATTTTTGCATAAAGCTTTTCCAACGCTCTCGCGAGGGCATATCCGGAATATAGTTAGGATTTTCTGACTGTTTCAATATATTAATTTTATCGGAGAGGTGCATGCATTGCTTACGCGCATTCTCAAGAAGGCATAATTTTTTACGAAATTCTATCTTACTTGAAGAATAGCTAATCTGTTGAGAAATGTTGCAAGTTTCTTGAATGATTGAAAAATACATTTTCCTCTTAGCTGTTAGTAAATCGATCTCTGCAACCAACGTCAAGTTCAGATGCCACCTTAGATTTTATTTCCTTAATATAATAGACCAATGTTAAGGATGGGGGTTGGTTAGACCCTCTCGGAATAGCTTATTGTATTTGATTCAATAGCTATTCCGAGGATTTTGTACAATTGAATATATTAAGGATGTATTTGATGTTATCTGCATAGATAGCGGCCCAGTCGGATGGTGGCTTGAAGTCCGGAATTCTCAGATCGCTGTAGGAATTGGATGCTGAGGAAGGAATTGAAAAGTACAAATAAGAAACACTGGCTGCGATCAATAAAGTATTTATTCACACAAATAACATTAAACACTCGCAAAATACAACAACAACTAATACGGCACAAACAAGTGAATAACATATGTACATGAAAAAACAAGCGAGCCCTCATAAAACGCTCATGATTAGCGTTGATATGCAAATCGTTTTCTATCGGTATTGCCAGAGATTAAGTATTGTCCAACTCCGACAAATGCAGCATGCTCGCCCCATCCATCGTCGTTCTGGCGCGAACAATAGTGAAGGAAATGCTCTTACGCATCCCAGACTGGTGTTTTGTCTGGGTATGTCGGACTCAATACCGCCCTGGCATAATACCGACTAAAATCTCCGCTTTTCCCTTGCCTCTGATCCCCACAAAAACCGCTGTTCGCGCCAATCAAAGCATGCGCGTATATGCGAAATAGAAAACAAAAAATCATCAATCGATTTATTATAAAATTAAACTCAAATCATTCAACACGTAATAAAATCATATTAAATTATTATAAATACGATGTAATTTATGTAATTAAAAAAAAATAAATATTACTAGGTACAAAATCAAAGTATTTACAATCGGTCCTTCGAAAAGCAAAATTCAATTCAAGCAACACCCTAAAAAACAACCGCCTTTAGGCTTTACTTCGTGGGGGAACGATCCAGAATGTTATAATTCTTAGCTTGATTTCATGCTCATCTTCTAAATGGGCGAAGTCCCATTCGCCCTCTCTCTTTCCATAGAACGCGGATCAATTAGCACATCTCTCGCAAATCTGTCTATGGCCTTCCAAACAGCTTCAGTTGTCAGCATCACTTCAACAACAGTACCTGGAGTAATTCTTGTGTGTGTGTGTGTATGTTTTGTGTGTCAGCATTTTTTTGTTTACGTTTTCGGGCGCACGGATCAACCGATTTGAATGTTTCAAAAAATATTCGATTTCTATTGACAGGGAGATGTGCAGATTAGTTTTTGGTAAAGGCCGGTCCTGTCGTTACGGAGATAAAGAGCAAAGAGTGTAGAAAATAGGAATCGTGTTTCTGAGAGAACGGAGCATCCGATTTGAATGATCTAAAAAGCATCCAATTAGTAATGATTAGGAAAAATAGAAATGGCTATTAGTTTTTGGCAAAAGTAGGCCCAGCCATTCCGATAATGCAGAGCTAAATATACAAAAAATGGCAGTTTTTGAGAGAAATAAGCATCCGAATCGAATGATTCAAAAAACTTTCTGCTTGTGTTGACAAAACAATTGCTTTTGGAAAAGAAAAATCATTTCATTTTTTTTTGTATATCGAAAATACTTCAGATTTCAATTTATATACTAACTTATATACTAACTTTCAATTTATATATTAACTTGTATACTTTAAATAAATATTTTTGACTTTGTTATTCAGTTTATAAAATTCTTATAAATAAATATTCGACACACATGCCATACACCACTAGTTGTGTATATATCTGTACATTTTATTCTATAATGATTATTATATATTTGTCAACAATACAATGAATAAAAATATATATATATATATATATATATATATATATATATATATATATGAGTTTTTTATTGTGCAATGTCAATTATATTTTTCAGGGCCATATGGTAATTTTGAGGAGCCCGAACTCACTATTTTTGTAGGGGCCATTTACAGTTATCGATTAGGTGCCGGTACACTTGGACCGTATCCGTTAAGACCGGTTTGAACCCTACCTAATTTAGCGCCAGCTCTAATCCGTGCTCTATTTAAATTTTGCACTTGGGTAGGTGCCAACCATATTTATGGCAAATCTGTATAATTTTCCACTTTCTAAATTTTTTTCAAAATCAGTCAGTTTGCTGGGCATGCCACATTACAATATAACTCAAAAATGAATATAATGAGAAGCGTGGTAATAATATATCAAAATCTTGAAACTTTAAACGAGCCAATTTAATCTAAATTAAATGAGTTTCAGATTAGGTTGGCACTTGCAAAGACTATTAATATGACCCGGAAACATTTACACGTGGCGTGCTTTTTACTGGGTAAACTATTCATAATTTTTTTGTTAGCTGCTCCTTTCACCTTTGCAATCAATTATTTTCATTCTAAATATTTTATACTAGAAATACTTTTTATGGCAAAACAACATTTCAGCTAGCTATATATATATATATATATATATATATATATATATATATATATATATAGTGTGTGTGTGTGTGTGTGTTGTTTAATTGGTACAGACAATGAGATATTATAAACACAATAAACCCCAAAGTCTACTTGTATAATAATAATTTATATAATTTATAAAAACAATATTCATTTGTGCATCTTGTGTTAATACAATTAAAATGGAAGTTTTGGACACTTTCTATAAAAATTTGGTATTATTCAATCGTCTCTTTTAGTTTTTAGCCATGGTCAATGTTCAGTTGGTCATTTTTGCCCCAAACAAATGTAAGTTTTTAAAGTGGTTATATAAAGAAAACTGTTGAATCTCACTCAAAATTAACATTACATTTTATAAAACAATTAAATAGCGTATAGTTAAAATTTATATTAAGGTCTCATGAACTAAATCTCAGTGCTCACATCCCAAAAAACTAACAAAAAAAGAAAATACTTTTGTTATGGATTTTCAAAGATTACCGTTTATCTCCCGATAGCAAAGCCTTAAGAATCAAGGTTATAGCTGGTTATACATCTTTTTCCCTCTACTTTCAAATATTGCTGTTGAACGATGCTAAACATTAGTGTTTTTTCAGATATTGGTGGTGGACTATACTAACCCCGGATCTATATATATATTACTATCAATTTTTCGATAAATTCATAGAAAATTTTTCTAGTTTATTCTTCAAAATTAGTGGAAAATAACCATTAGTGAATTATATTTTACATTGCATTATCTAATGATTGTTGAAGTTTTTCATCTTTTTCTATTTGTAATGTGATTTAATGAATCATGAACGATAATTGACTGTGTCCAAAATGCATGGATTTTGACATATCGTTTGGAAGAAATTCCTTCAAAATTGGTATGAATCATTTTTCTGCTATACTTGTTCTAGTACCCGAACTGCAGGTACAATTAATTGTATGCGAGCATTATAATCAATTTTCAAAATATATTATTATAATATCAACCGAATCTTCTTATTTAAGTAGTGGTCAGTTATATCTGGGAATAAGTTGTTCGACAAAATGTCCCCTTTGATCGATTCCAAATTTAGGTTTTTAATTTAAATAATCTAAATAAAATAATGATATAATCTAGAAAATATTTCATAAATACTAATGGATATATAATTATGCAAGTAAGACTGGCCCAATCCGTCACAGCCATTTAAACATTTACCCCGAATTGTTATATAGCAATATAAAATGGATATTTCTTCTTTATGAATTTGCTTGAACATATGTACATTTTTAACATGAGTACATATTGTGATAAATTTCAATGTGTTTATTTTGATTTTCCTTTTTTGCAACCATGTATCCAAATTAGTGGATCTAATTTGGATAACCTAAGTACATCTTTAAAATCTAAGTACATCTTTATTATCACCATGACTTGTATATATTATGCTCGGGAAATAATTGAAAAAGACCCGATAAATAACAGCATTAGTATCTAAACAACATAAGGAAAAATCTGTAAAAATTTTATTATTATCATGTGGAATATATTTAAGTATTATAATTTTTTCATTGCAAATTGGAATGCTGGAAAAAGTTCTTTCTATGCATTAGAAGGCCTATTTGGATGATGAAATGATGTAATATTGCCGTGCAGCACTTACTTTGGGGCGGCATTTTTTAATTTACTTATAGTTGTAAAAAGCAACTTATTCATTTCATGTTTATTAACTTCCCGTAGGGTAAGTTAAAGCAATAAGCCGAAAATTGAAAATGAACATTTTTGCATTTCTTCACGTTTTGAAGATTTCTGAACATTGTGACATAGCTCAGAGATATGATCATAAGAAAAAATGCACGTGTGTGTGTGTGTTTTGTGTCCCAAACATTCACGTTTTCAGGCGCATGGATGAATCGATTTGAATGGTTAAAAACATTGGATTCCTATTGATAGGAAGAGTCCAGAAAATAGAAATCGAGTTTTTGAGAGAACTGAACATCCGATTTGATTGATCCATAAAACATTCAATATGTAATGATGAGGAGTTAGATTAGTTTTTGGCAAAGGCAGGTCCAATCGTTTTGGAGATACTGAGCAAAATGTGCAAGAAATATCTGTTTTTGAGAGAACTAAGCATCCGATTTGAATGATTCAAAAAACTTTCTACGCGTGTCGACGAAGCAATAACTTTTGGAAAAAAATATTTTTTTCATTTTTTTTTAATTTTCAATTTTTTTTTAATATCGAAAATAATTCGGATTTTATTTTGAATTCTGGCTAAAATTCTAATGCTCACTTATATACTTGAAGTAAATAATTTTAACTATAATTTAGTTTATATATTCATTAGAAATATTAGACAAGGTCCTTTATTTTAAATTTGATTGACAGGATAATAATTTTATTACATTGTATTCATTCAAATTCGTTGAATTCATAAAAGCATCTTTTCGATCTTGTTCGACGATTCTTCCGAATTTTTTTATATCAGCTTATAAATGTCATTTCTTTGAAAAGTTTATATGATTACTTTGAAGTAAAATATAAATATTTTTTTAAATTATCAATTTTTCTTTTGAAAATCAGGGCCGGCAGAAGGCGGTCTGCGAAGGGCATTATAAAAATATGTTAACGAGTGCATATAAATATGTCTAAAAAAATTTACTCTGTATTAATTAATATTGATAAAATAACTTAATAATTTATTAACTGCCCGTAGGGTAAGTTATAGTAATCGCAAAAAAATCGAAAGTGAAAATTTATATCTTCACTATCTGACTCGGCAAACGCTGTTTTGCTAAGTAAGGTATATTCTAAACAATTTCTAGAGAATCAAAAATATTAATACTTTAAGTGTATAATGATGTATTGTTTGAATGCTATATACAATGAAGTATCATAAAAACAATAAACCCCATTAGTTTGTCTATATTTTGTCAATACATTCAAACTGGAAGATTTATACACTTTCTATAGAAAACATAGTATAATCCATCCAAGTCTTTTTTGGTCTTTCGACTTATTGATTACGTTTCAAGTTTTTCAGATTCTTTTTGGATTTTGGGTTTTGTGTGTAATTGTAAATAATACTACTGAGCTTACACAAAAAATTTCAAATTATTGCGAGGAGAAATAGAAAATGAATAAAGTATTTCTTCTTTGACCTGCTTTTTGAAAAGTTTCAAGTAACATTCGATGGATTAAAGTAAATTTAATAAAAAGTATATATATAGAGCAGGGCGAGGCACAAAGGTCCAATTTGACTTTGAGCAATTATAAACTATATTGTGAAAACCATAACAATTATATCACAACAAATAACACATATCAAACGAACAATTATCTGACTACGTTCAGTAAACTGCCATCTACTTCATTATTGTATAAATGTGCTTTTTTGATGTCTTTTAACAATTTGTTATCTAGACCTTTTTACCCTATAGGCGGGGTAACTTGAAACGTGCAGGTGGCAAAAAGGTTTAAAGCCTTTCCATAATTTTAAGGGTATTTTAAAAAATATGTAATTATTTTTAACTAATGCTAAAAAACTAACAACGGAAAAAAATACTTTTATTATGGATTTTCAAAGATTACCGTTTATCTCCCGATAGCAAAGTCATGAGAATCAGGGTTATAGCTGGTTATACATCTTTTTTCCTCAACTTTCAAATATTGTTAAACAATGCTTAAATTTACTGATTTTTGACACATCGGTGGTGGACCTTTTTAACCCCGGACCTTCATATATTACTATCTATTATTACATTATTATATCTATATATTACTATCGATAAATTTTGGGAAATTATAACTGGGAAAATGTTATTTGACAAAATGTCCATTTGATCGATATCTAGGTTCTGAATTAGAATAACATAAATAAAAAATAATATAACCTAGAAAATATTTTATAAATACCAATTAGTATATAATTATACAAATGAGATTTTTCAGAGCACCGTGTTTGAGAAAAATATGCCAAAAAGTGCATTTTCATATTAACATTTCAAAAAAGTTGATATTTTGAGTCTCTAGCAACACTTGCGGCCCGTTTACTAACGTTTATAATAATATATAATATATAAATAGTATATAAATAGAACTACGAACAAAACTAATTGCTACAGTTTAATCATAATTAAATAATATTCACGTAAATCATCCTATTAAACGTAATTGAACATCATCTGTCAAAAACGTTTGACATTTCATGTAATAGCTACCGTCCTTTGTTTTATTTAAATTACGCTTCAACAAAAATTTTCAAATTAAAAATGAAAAGTTTCTACGCGGATTTGAAATAATTGCTCACCTTTTGGACTTTCTCTGGATTGGCACGAATTTTTTAAGACTAAGACTGGCCAAATCGATTCAGCCGTTTTCAAGTTTTACTTGGACATTTGAAAGAGAGTTCCATTTTTATATATAAGACTAGCTGACCCGGCAAACGTTGTTTTGCTAAGTAAGTAAGTAAAATATTAATACTTTAAGTGTATAAGGATGTGTTGTTTGAATGCTATATACAATGAAGTATTATAAAAACATTAAACCCCATTAGTTTGACTGTATTTTGTCAATACAATCAAACTGGAAGATTTATACACTTTCTATAGAAAACATGGTATAATCCAATCCAAGTCTTTTTTGGTCTTTTGACTTATTGACTACGTTTCAAGTTTTTCAGATTCTTTTTGGATTCTGTATTTTGTATATAATTGTAAATAATACTACTGAGCTTATAAAAAAATTTCAAATTTCTGCGAGGAGATAGAAAATAAATGAAATATTTCATTTTTGACCTGCTTTTTGAGAAGTTTCAAGTAACATTCGATGAATTAAAGTAAATTTAATAAAAAGTATATATTTAGAGCAGGGCCAGGCACAAAGGTCCAATTTGACTTTGAGCAAATATAAACTATATTGCAAAAACCATGACAATTATATCACAACAAATAACAAAATTCAAACAAAAAATTATCTGACTACGTTTAGTCACCTGCCTTCGAAATGTCTTTCAAAAATTTGTTATCTAGACCTTTTTACCCTATAGGCGGGGTATAGTGCTAAAAAACTACCAACGGAAGAAAATACTTTTATTATGGATTTTCAAAGATTACCGTTTATCTCCCGATAGCAAAGTTTTCAAATCAAGGTTATAGCTGGTTATATATCTTTTTTCCTCTACTTTCAAATAATGTTGTTATACAATGCTTAACTTTACTCGTTTTTGATCGGTGGTGGACCTTTTAAACCTCGGTCCTTTATATATTACTATCTATTCTTCGATAAATTCTAAGAAATTATAACCGGGACAATGTTACTCGACAAAATGTCCATTTGATCGATACCAAATTCAGGTTCTGAATTAAAATAACATAAATAAAAAATAATGTAACCTAGAAAATGTTTTATAAATACCAATGAGTATATAATTACACAAATGAGATCTTTCAGAGCACCGTGTTTGAGAAAGATATGTCAAAAAGTGCATTTTCATATTAACATTTCAAAAAAGTTGATACTTAGTTTCTAGTAACACTTGCGGCCCGTTTACTAACGTTTTTGTATATAAATAAAACTACAAATAAAACTACTTACCACAATTTGATCATAATTAAATAATATTCACGTAAAACATCCTATTAAATGTAATTGAACATCATCTGTTAAAATCGTTTGACATTTCACGTATTTGCCACCGTCCATTGGTTTATTCAAATTACGCTTCTACAAAAAATTTCAAATTAAAAATGTAAAGTTTCTACGCGGATTTGAAATAATTTCTCACCTTTTGGACTTTCTCTGAATTGGCACGAATTTTTCAAGACTAAGACTGGCCAAATCGGTTTAGCCGTTTTCGAGTTTTACTTGGACATTTGAAAGAGAGCTCTATTTTTATATATAAGATATATATTATATCTTTACGTTTCAAAGGTTTCTGAATTTTGACATACCTTAGAAAAAATGGACGTGTGTGTGTGTTTAGATACAAACTTTTGTCGATGATTGTAGGAACACGCATCAACCGATTTGAACAAAACATTCGATTTGTACTGATAAGACGTGCTAATTAGTTTTTGGCAAAGGCAAGTCCAGCTGTTTCAAAGATAGTGGACAGAAAAGCCGAAAATTGTAATTCAAAAAACATATTATTTTATTATTGTTGATTAAACGAAGAACTGTTTTTGAAAAAACAGGTCTAGTCAAATTATCTGATATTTTCTAAGGATTTTAATAATAAGAACAAATTCAATGTATATTTCTATGGGTTCCATATCAATGTCTATCCGTTAGACTGCAACGCGACGCTTACGCGCTTTGATATTTCGTCTCCAAAACAGCTCTAAAAAGTTTCCAAATATAAAAAAATGTATCAAAAAAGTCATTTTTTTCAAAATTTTCAAAATGTTATGTTTCGGTACGGGAAGTTACATCAATTTGCCTTAAGACACGATGCCATGCACCACTAGTTTATTTGTATTAATTTATAACAACCACTATTTGATTGACTTATAATAGAAAGGGCGGCAATCTGGAGATCGCTCCGGGCGGCAAAAGTTCTAGGTACGCCACTGATTAAGAAGCCATTTTAAATCAAGTGCTGTTTACCAAAAATTTTTAAATTAAAAGTGTAAAGTTTCTACGCGATTTTTTAATATTATCTCAACTTTCCGACAACCTCTGGATTGGCACGAATTTTTCAAGACTAAGACTGGCCAAATTGGTTTAGCCGTTTTCGAGTTTTACGGAATCATTTGATCGAGAGCTCCATTTTTATATATAAGAAGATATATATATATATATATATATATATATATATATATATATATATATATATAAATATATATACATATATATATATATATATATATATATGTTGAAAGGGTTTAAATTTGATGTTGAAATGTATGATTAATTTCTTGGAGGGCGTAACATCATGTAAAAAATATAAATAAAGTAAAGATTTTTTAAAACATCTTTATTTTTCCATACGTTTCGACGTAAAATTCCACGTCATCATCAGTGGTTCTACAATTTTGAGAAAAAAACAGAAAGTTTATTTTAGTTTAAAGACTATTATATATTTGTTATATATTTGTCAACAATACAATGAATAAAAAAAATAAATATATGTAAGTTTTTTTTGTGCAATGTCAATTATATGTTTCAGGGCCATATGGTAATTTTGAGGAGCCCAAACTCAGTATTCTTGGTTCAACCACATGTTTTTTTCTGATGGATACACTTATATACAAGAATTTTGGATTTTAATAAAAAAATCCATAAGTATATACAGAATTTGTCGAGATGCGCGATAACGATGAGTCTTATGCTTGCTTGTCACTCTTGCAAAGCGAACTTATATGGGCGTTCTTGTACCGGCAGCGCGTGCACTAGCTTAAGTTTTTCCAACTTTTTACCACGAAGTTCCACCTACATTTAAATGAATTTTTGAATAACAGAAGAAAAATGTACAGGCTTTGGAATGATGCTAATTTAAAAGTAGTCCAAAGAACCGCACTGGCAGAAAATGGGAAATAAAAAATCATTTTCACCTTTTCACGCACTAACCAATAATTTTTTCACATTATTTGTTATGAACAACATAGACAAGATCAGTATAAATAAAATGACGTTTACATTTTTTCGATATCTCTCATATTTCCGACAAAAAGTGAGTTTGATTAAAGAGGCCACTTTCACATGTTTTCACTGATATCTCAGACAAATGATGAGCTACGGATCTGAAATTTGGTATATTGAATTTTCTCAAAAATACCTATAAAATGACATTTAAATACGAGGGTGGGACCAATTCTGTATGGAAACACGCCTATACCCTTTGCTTTTCCTAAACTATCTACAGCCTTACCCGACACACCAGTGATGCTATATTTATTTTCGAAAATAATGATGAATTTAAGGAAATTTCTTCTTCTGTTGCTATCGATATAGCTGAATCTAAATCACTGGCCTTACATTTAACAATAGTCTTAAGTTCAGGGTGTAAACCCTCTTTAAAAACTTAATTAATTCTCTTAAAATATTTCTAAAACGAAAAGCATAATCTGTAACACTTTCTTTAAAGCCCTGTCTACATTGAGTAAATTCAATTTGTAACAAAGCTACTGATCTGACACTAAAATATAAATATAAATATTTTCTAAACATGATTTTAAATCTGAAAAAATTTGTTAAGGTTTTGTATCGTGTAGCCTCCATTGCACGACCACCTAACTTTATATGTAAAATTTAATAGAGAAAAATGATCACTGGAATCAATATTATCAAAAATATATGAGCACGTGTATAAAAACTCGCTTAATTTAGTAAGGTCACAGCCATCAAATCTAGGTACCATATCCATGGCTTTTGCAAGAGAAAAAACTGATGCCATGTTAGCAATTTGGTCTTATTTTAATATAAGGATTGAAGGAAATGAGGAGGATTTGCAAATAGAAATAGATCTAGATGTAATGACTATGCAATAAAAAACAAAGTAATTTCTGAAAATTTGTAAATGAATATTATCAAGAAGCAAAAAATATGATGTCTAGAATTTGGTAATAAAACCAAAAATTTTGAATCAATCGACTCTATAAATTTTTCAAACCAAAATCGCTGTCGTCCTCTTGTATAGCTTGGCTTGAAGTTCCTTGCCGTGCTTTCTAGTTTCTGCTATGGCAATATGGCGGCCATCACTATCGACAACGCCAAGCCTTGAAGTAATGGTTTTCTGCTCACGAAGTAGTTTAGGCCAAATTTCTCGGTTCTTCTGAGTTTTCTTTTCACTGGCCTTTTTATTTATTAGTTTTTGGTTATTTACCACTGTTATTCCCAGCAGATTTGTTATGCCAAAAGCGTGAATATATAATTAATTAACTTATTTTGTAGAACAGAAATGCTACATTACACAGGTTTGTTTTGTGGTTTATTATAAAAAAGGAATGATTCAATGATATATTTATAAGTTTAATGTTTGCTTCTTGATGACTGTTTTGTGAGAGACCGGGCCAATGATCGTCTTCGCGATAAGAAACCTCGGGCGAGAAATCATCCGGCCGCTTCGGGAATCCTCGTAGGGATTCGGTCCATAGTGGTATACTCCTGTTGCATAGATGGGACCTATGCAACCTATTTCTTTGAGTCGAAGTTATATTGAGGAAATTATGCACAACACATAGTAAGGAACAAACTGAATCACATTATGATCAAAACTTAAATCCACAAACTTTCGAAGTTGATGATTTTGTTCTTCTAAGAGACGAAATTCCATATCCGCGAAGATGTAAAAAGCTTTTACCTTTATGGAAAGGGCCTTTTAAAATTTTAGATTTCGATAATATTTAAAATAATACAATTTTAGTTCATAATAAGCCGGTACAAGTTCATAATTATAAACTGAAAAAAATTACAGAAAATGATTAAAGGACTCCTGATTTTCGCAATCTTTATCAAATAGTCAAATAATGAAATAAACGAAGTAATCATAGGATAAGTGCATCAATAATAATAATCATAGGTTAAGTGTTAATAGTGATGTTAAGTTTAAATTTCATAAATCATTTAATAAAATTTGTAAATCTTTGAGATGTTAACCGTTATATTATTGTAAATGTATTTTAAAGTGGTAAAATTAGTAGTATTTTGTATTTTAAAGTGGTAAAATTAATTTTTCTTTATATAATACGCCGAGGACGGCTTTATTCTTGCAAGGTACTTGTTAAGAACTATTATGTATTTATTATAATATTTTATGTTCATCACATCTTTATTAAGATAAGTTTGTAATTTCATGCTGTAAGCTGGAACCATTTATATAAAATTTATATAAATCCACCCTTATCCGATAATAAGGGTCGAATCAGGTAAAACTGATTATTATTGAGCGGGAGTTAGTCATAATTGAACCACCAACATGTACATATTAAATATCAACACTACAAAATATCAATCATGTAAGTTATAATTTAAAATAAAATCGATAAATTTTAAAAAGTGTCAATATCAGAAGAAAATCAGTAAATAATATCTCTTCAATATATATATATATATATATATACTAGCATACCCAGCCTCGCGTTGCGACGGCCCTTACTAAAATCCACCTGAGTAGAATTTGAATCCGTTTGACAACCAACATTTCAAACCTTTTGTTTTTAAAAATTCATATCAATCCAAAAATAAATAAAAACCACCTGATTGAAATTTGAATCCGTTTGACAACCAACATTTCAAACCTTTTGTTTTTAAAAATTCATATCAATCCCAAAATAAATAAAATCCGGATTAAAATTTTAATATGATGGATCAATAAATAAAATGAAATAATTGCAGATTTGAATAAATGCGTACAATGCAAAATTTATAATGAACAACCAAGTGACTTTTATAAATTTGTTATATCCTATTTGATATTACGTCCTATTTACCTTGCTAACTTTTTAACATGTTCTATGATGCTGTATTTAGGAATGGTTTCATTGGTCACATACTATTTGGAACTTACTATAAGCCCTTAATATTTTCTTTGAAATTTTTCCATAAATTTATAATTAGACACTCTCCGATTTCAATAAATTTTTTTTAAATTTGTGATTACTTACGAATCACTTTTAATATAAATTTCCGACTATAAATTGATATTCATACTATCCCTAAAACTAACATGGATAAAGTTCTGAAGAATCCGAGTCCAAAACTATTAAATATTTGATTTTGGCACTTTTATTAATTTTTTATCAATTTTCCTACTGTAATATAATGGATGATTATTTATCAAAATTGTAATATTTATACTATAATTTCAGATGTATACTATCTATTTTGGCATCGCAATTAATTTACCTATGCAACCTATATCTTTGAGTCGAAGTTATATTGGGGAAATTATGCACAACACGTAAAAGGGACAAACTGAATCACATTATGATCAAAACTTAAATCCACAAACTTTCGAAGTTGATGATTTTGTTACTAAAAGATATATATATATATATATATATATATATATATATATATATATATATATATATATATATATAAGTAAGTTCTTGTGGGGCGATATATCAAAGAATAAAAAGCAAAGATTTATAAATTAATGTTTAATTCCAAACGTTTCGACATTCAATTTAATGTCACCATCAGTGGATCTAAAAACAGTATGAAAAATTAGTATATCTAGGTAATTATAATATATGTGGATTGGTATAGTAGCTATAAAATA
Organism: Ctenocephalides felis; assembly: GCF_003426905.1. Lineage (NCBI taxonomy): Eukaryota > Metazoa > Arthropoda > Insecta > Siphonaptera > Pulicidae > Ctenocephalides > Ctenocephalides felis. Next base: position 54,485,576 of record NW_020537646.1, read on the forward strand.
AGAGAAAAATTAACAAAACAGCAACACTTAACAACAAACAAAATATAAAAGATAGGTAATAGCGACTAGATATTAAATAAATAAAAAAGGAAAAATAATATAGGCATAAATATATAAGTACACATATACAAATATATATACTCATATAAACCTACGCATATATAAATATATATATATATATATATATATATATATATATATATATATATACATACATACATGCATACAAACACATATATATATACATATACATATACATATACAATTACAAAAATATATACATATATATGTACATATATATATATATATATATACGCCCATACATATATATATATATATATATATATATATATATATATATATACATATATGCAACGTGCAAGCATATTCTCAACGACGTACATGTACTACATGTATGAAACATACATATACTCATACATAACGTATATAGTATTTATAATTATCTATTTGATTGTCATTTATCATTGATCAATATTTATTGATTACTATTTTTTTTTCCACTTAAAATTTTAGTTCCAGCCTTAAGGCCCAATGCCATCTACCACTAATTTACATTTGTTTTTAATATACTATTATTATTTATTTCATGTTGGTTTTCATAAGTTCTTGTTTATCGGAAAATTGAGTATAGTAAAAAAAACATCTTATCGGCGATGGATTTACTTTTTCATTAAGAACTTTAGGATGGATAGAAAAGAAACATATTAAATCGCTAGCTACTCAAGGTATAGATCTGTTTCATAAAGTTTGTTATCAATAAATAGTTTTCGAGAAAGAAGTCTATTTCTCGTTCATTATATTCGTATACATATATATCTTCTATATATATATAAATAAGTCGGGTTTTCCTTCCTGACGAAATAACTCCAGATCGCACGAACTGATATCGACAATTTAGCATTTGTTGGAAAAGTCTCGGGCTCCGCAAGGTTTATAGCTAAGAAAATTAGTGGTGCATGGCATCGTACCCTAATGCAAATTGCTGGAACTTCACGCACGGTAATTAAAAATTCGAGTAATAAAAATAATCAACAATTGTTTTAAATAATTTAAATAATTTCAAATAGATTATCTTCTATATATATATATAAAAACTAGCCGACCCGACCGACTTCGTCCTGTCAAAAAAAATTGTAATGTGGCGGTGTTTTGTTCCTACCTTTTTTCTATTCTTTGCAAAAAATTATCCTGAACAGAACCGTCACCCTGGTAATAATTCGGCGTGAATTAAAAATAATTAAATAAAACACTATAAGCATTTAAAACTAAGTAATTTTAATCATGTCAATCATAATTCAAACATCAGTTCAATTTTCATTATAGTGCTTTGTGATAAGCGATGGTTTTTGTTTGATTACCTGGCGCATAGACAAACAAATCTGATGGTTTTCCAATACGGGAACAGACAACATACAATTTACCATGTGAGAAACATGGGTTTTCCAAATTAATACCACAAACACTTGATGATACCATAAACGCACTGGAAACTGTAGTCGTTTAAACCTAAAATGGCAGCAGATCATTGGGATGCACGGTGCGAGAACATCTTCTGCTTTATACGTTCCTTTCAATATTGTTGCTTCCATCACGTTGTTTGATAGATTTTTTTATCGATAATCTTGTGCCGTTGCAATGGCGCGGTTGGTCGATATTTCGCGACATTATAATTGCCGATCTAACCTTTGATTGAAGATTGTGAGGTGACAATCCTGGCAAATCCAGCGAGTTTAAAAATTCCGGTGGATAGTTAACTACATTGGTACAATTATCTTGGTTAGTTGCCGAATCAACTGATTCGCCTGTAATTTGTTCTTGAATTTTGAAATTTAATTCATTTACATCAATGTTTTTGGCTGCCAATATAGCTCGTTAATTAATAAAAAGATATTTCTACGTTTATATAAATATAATAAAAATCAGATTATCAAAAACTACACAAAATATCATGACATAAATTATTGTTTTTTCTACAAATATCGTTGCCTACTTGATTCCCACATATACTGTAAACGTTTGTATGAAAAGAAGAAAAGGGCTGTTTTTAAGGTTTTCCCGGCATTTATTCGATTTTTTCTCGCCGTAAGAACCATCTTTGGACTTCAACAAACATTTTAAAAAAATAATTGGCCAAATTGGTCCAGGCGTTGTTGAGTTATGCGCTTACCAACACATTTTGCGATTCATTTTTATATATAAGACTAGCCGGCCCGACAGACTTCGTCCTGTTAAAAAAAATTGTAATGTGACGGTGTTTTGTGCCTACCTTTTTTCTATTCTTTGCAAAAAATTATCCTGAACAGAACCGTCACCCTGGCAATAATTCGGTGTGAATTAAAAATAATTAAATAAAACACTATAAGCATTTAAAAGTAAGTAATTTTAATAATGCAAATCATAATTAAAAAATCAGTTCAATTTTCATTGTAGTGCTTTGTGATAAACGATGTTTTTTGTTTGATTACCTGGCGCATAGACAAACAAATCTGATGGTTTTCCAATACGGGAACAAACAACATACAATTTTCCATGTGAGAAACATGGGTTTTCTAAATTAATACCACAAACACTTAATGATACCATAAACGCACTGCAAACGCATTGGGATGCATGGTGCGAGTACATCTTCTGCTTTATACTATCTTTTGAATATAGTTGATCAACATTTCGCAACATTATAATTGCCGATCCAACCTTTAATTGAAGATTGTGAGGTGACAATCCTAGCAAATCCAGCGAGTTTAAAAACTCCGGTGGATCGTCTTGGTTAGTTGCCGAATCAACTGATTCGCCTGTAATTTGTTCTTGAATTTTGAAATTTAATTAATTTACATCAATGTTTTTGGCTGCCAACATAGCTTGATTAATAGAAAGATATTTCTATGTTTATATAAATATATTCAAAATTAGATTATCAAAAACTACACAAAATGTCATGACATAGCATAGATCATTGTTTTTTTACAAATTGCGTTGCCTACTTGATTGAAGAAGAAAAGAGCTGTTTTTAGGGTTTTCCCGGCAATTATTCGTTTTTTTCTCGACGTAACAACCATCCTTGGACTTCAACAAACATTTTAAAAAAAGAATTGGCCAAATTGGTCCAGGCGTTGTTGAGTTATGCGCTTACCAACACATTTTGCGATCCATTTTTATATATAAGAATAAGTCGGGTTTTTCTTCCTGACGAAATAACTCCAGAACGCACGAACTGATATCGACAATTTAGCATTTGTTGGAAAGGTCTCGGGCTCCGCAAGGTTTATAGCTAAGAAAATTAGTGGTGCATGGCATCGTGCCCTAATGCAAATTGCTGGAACTTCGCGCACCGTAATTAAAAATTCGAGTAATGAAAATAGTCAACAATTGTTTAAAATAATTTCAAATAGATTATCTTATCTTATATATATACTAGATGACCCGACAGACGTTGTCCTGTACCCACGTCTACGTTTTTTTAATATCCTATACTAATATTTATACCGTTCAGTTAAAAATAATCATTATTATTTTTCGAGTTACTATTTACACTAATATATGAGTGAAGTACTGTTTCAAATAAAATGATTATTCTCAATTCCCACAGTTAACACTTTAATTATCCCTTTAACAAATATTAAAATATGTTCGATAAAATTATATATTAAAAATTATACACTGTGATTTATAGAATAAATTTATTTTCAATAGCTCAATTTATTTTATTGAATTTAAGGGTTATACAATATTTTCAGACATACCTGTAAATGTGGATGTTTAAATGAATGATTTTTTGTTTATTCACGGCTAAAACATTGATTTTCCTAATTTATCACCATGTATTTATTGTCATAGCATAGATAAACGTGTTGAAAATTAAAATCTTTTGAAAAGAATAACAAATTCAGAAAGAATTAATATATAGCATGCGGTCAAGGGCTACTGGCTTTTAGTATTTTAATATCTAAATTGCATTTTTCACGCTAATAATTCAATATACATTATTACTTAAGTTCATATTTGAAGTGAATTAAAAAAAGGCGTATGCCCAGCTAATCTTAATCTAAAGTTCAGAAGTGAAAATAATTTGCATTTCCCGCATTAATTGGATTATAACTCTTTTAATTCTGATTTTATCATAACTTGTAATATACTATTTTAAAGGTGATTAAATGAGCTACAACTTTCTCTATCATAAATTTTACCGTAACTTCTCTTATTTTGAAACGACGAAGGGTTAAAGGGCTCGAAAGACACTGCGGTTGGACTGCCGCGCACTCTTTAAACAATCATAACTCTATCAATATTTGTGTAACAAAAAAATAATAAAAAGCAATAATTAGTCTAAAAAATACCATAAATTTTCATATATATACTTTTATACGTATTCTTTCAGAGATATTATAATGAGAAATTGTTTTTTTTTTTTAATGGATTTTTTTATGAAATCATGAGTTTTTTGAAAATCGTTTGTACTAATGTTATGGTATTTTCTAGAATCCATCAAGATCTCTCAAACCAAGTTAATCTAGATGGAAAACAATTATTTTTAATTTTGGTGGAAATGGCACTCATAAACTATTTGATTTAAATGAAAAAAAAAAAACATTGTATGCGTCTTTTAATTGCATGATAGCTCACTCATTTTACACGCAGAAGTACTTATTTTAAAGCTTATTTTGAGAACTATAAAAACCCATTTTCATAATTAACTTAATATTGTTCCTAGAATACTGTAAAATAGCGATTTATTAGGATTTTTATTGATTGTTCATTACATAATTTTCGTTAAAATGTATATTTTTGAAGATATTAGCTAAAAACGATAAAAAACGCAAAAAGAAACAAATTTTCAGTAGCCAGTAACTTGAAAAGTATTTGCTTTTTTGAAAAACATTATTAAACATTTTTCTCTTTTAAACAGTTCTTTTATTCACACCCAACGTTATTACACCACTGAAAAGAAATGGCATCTCCCCGGGTAGTGCAAAGGAGTCTAAATTGTTTTTACTTTTGAGCTTGAGAGTAAGATGAGCCTAATTCCAAAATTCCAAACGAATTGGAAAACAGTAAAAAAAAGTTCAGACCCAAAGCGCTCCATTGAGTAAATATTCCGTACCCAATGCCAACCATATGAATTTTTAACACAATGAAACTTCTAAATAATTTTTTGAATGAGTAATATTTTTTTGTATTGTGACATAGTATAGTAAGGCAAAACGACTGCAAATTGAATATTTTTGAGCGCAATCACTTATGGCTTGTCTCCTTTGGACGAATTCGTACGGCGAATCTGTTTGCAAAGTGCGCAAACAAAATTATTGCAAGCAAAAGCAAACCACGCGCACGTTGAGAACACAATTCGCCGAGCGCATTTGTGCAAAGGGGAAGCACCACTAGACTGACCGTTGTAACACCTATGACACACCTGGAGTTCCGAAAGGATACCCCAAGTTGCCTTCTTGACGGGAGATATAGTGCTGCGACCTATGTCGCCATCCCGGTCTCGCTGATGGTATCTTCTCAAAATATTCCAAAATAACTCAACATAATACTCCCAATAATTCAACCCTACGGGTTTGATTAAGAGCGGTTTCCCCGATTGAAACCGTGCGCGTCCATTGATTCAATTCAACACCTCAATTTGCATAGAAAATTTGTGCATATCTTCACGTTTTGAAGGTTTCTGAACATTTTGGCATACCTCCGAAAAACTACACTTCAAATGTTGTTGTGTGAATCAAAACACAAAAACATATTAAAAACCATGAAAAAGCGCTTCTTTATACACCTAAGGGAGTGGTAATACATAAAGGATGTTTATTAACACGGCTATCGTTTAAATTATCGCTCCTTTTTGTCTCGTAAGACTAATGCTCGACATCAGGCGTGTAAAGAAAGATGCATGCGGCGTGTTAATAGTTACAACAGATCGAGATGTTTGTATCAGTTATTTATAATCCAATTTAAAAGTCATGTATGTAGATGCAAAAAATAATTTCTCTGCATGGAATTATGAAAAGAAATTATTATATTATATTAGCAATTTTGATAGTAACACATAAATAAATAAATGAATAAATATTTTCAACCATAATATTCTACATGTTCATGATAAATCAAAGAGACATATTATTTATTCATTACACTAAATAAAGACAAATCATGAGGAAAAATTAATTCTTCAATATCAATGACAGATATATCATTGTTTTCTGAAAGAATTACGTGATATGAATTCAATTTTGCTTCATGAAATTGTGTGGATAATAATGTTATCAGAAGCAATTTTTTACCATAACAGATAAAAATATTTTCTATTAAGCCAAAAACTGGCATTGTATTGTCAGAACATTCTAATAACACAATACTTCCGATTGAATATCTAGTTCTATAAACGTTGATTTTTGATGTTTGGAGTAACAGGCATGTAGGTCGTTCTTGTTCTATTATGAAACTATTAAAAAGATCAGCATGTTGAATATTAATCAGTTGTACTGTTTTTCCGGGAACCACAGTATCACATCTGTACAAAAATTTTTTACATGTTTTTTCCTCTCCGTTTACTGCACTATTAACATCTTGTAATATGGTACGTTTACCTTATGATTAGACTAATATATCAATTCACTACGTAGTAATTATGTCCTCTATATGAGTTTGAAGCTGTTCTATTCATATTGTCAAAGGGATATGCATTTGAAAGCAATTCCTAATGAAATCTTTATTAACAAATATACAAACACAAACGAACAAGAATCGCCATTTTGTAAACTGACACAAAAATAACACTGACGTTTCTTAGTAAGCAATAGAAAACATTTGACCCCTAAATAGCCCTTCTGAACAAGGATTTTGTTCTAAGATAATAGGTCCTGGCCACGACGTCAGACGACAGAGATAATTCTAGCATTAGTGAAATTGAAAAGTTATTTCGTAAGTACTTTATTCCATACAAATGTGAGGTTGAAAGCAATCTTACCGTCATTAGAACGGAGCTTCTGAAAATTTCGGAACAAAATAATTTAGTTAATAAAATATGTAAGCAACTGAAAACACAAGTAACATCTGTTGAGGAGAAAGTTAAAACGCTTGAAGGACAGGTCGAAAGTGCAGATGATATGTACGGCGAATTTAACGATCGTAAGAGACGCGAAAAGAATGTAATAGTGTTCAACGTAATAGAGTCAAATAAAACTAATGGACAAGACAGATTACAAGACGACATGACGAATATTACTAAGCTCTTACCACAAGACACACAAATTACAACAAAAGACCTCAAAGTTCGTCGTCTTGGAAAACCAACTACAGGTAAAATCAGGCCATTATTAATTGAAACTCCATCCGAAACAACCGCTCGAACCGCCCGAAAACTAAACATCCAAATGGGATTTCTCTGAAACATGACATAACGCCTGTCATCTGAAAATGCTCCGAAACGAACTAAACTCAGATATGGAAAATGTAGACAAAACGATCAAATATATAAACGGTGTCCCTAAAATAGTAAAGCTACACTCCTTTTGCGAGCCATCGCAGGAACGAACGCGGCTTATCAATCTGCTATCAAAACACTAGGGGTCTTAGAACAAAACTGAACACGAGAGTAATCTTCTGTGAGTGTGAGTGATGTAATTTGTGTTACAGAGTCATGGCTAAAGTCTGATATTGCTGATGGCGAGGTTATCGACAACACATATGCGATTTTTAGGTGCGATAGAAATCAAATCAGTGATAAATATGAAAGAGGTGGTGGTGTATTCGTGGCAGTAAAGCGGAGTTTTTCAACGGAGTTGATTTAACTTCCTAATAATAATATTGAACAAGTTTTTGTGAAAGTTAATGAATGCAAGAAATTGAGCAAGCAGTGTTATGAAAACTACATTACTGAAATAGAAAATAAAATTAAATCTGACAGTACTAAATTTTGGACATTTGTGAAAGAAAGAAGAAAAAAGTATTTAAATACACCTGACACTCTGACTTGGAATGGTTTAGTGGCTCATGAAGGAGAAAATATTGCGAACCTATTTGCATCTTTTTTCAAAAGTACTTATTCATCTAGCATTAATAGCTATATCTAACGAATATGAAGAGGAAGCAAATATCATCGACGCCGACCTCTCAAACGTAGATGTGAGTTTTGATGAAGTATATAATCAACTGTTAAAATTAAATGAAAGAAAAGGAGCCGGTCCAGATCTTTGCTAACTCACACACATCTTTGCTAAATCCTTGCAACATGGTAGTTTCCCGTCAGCTTGGAAATCAGCTTATATAACACCAATCCATAAATCTGGATCTAAAACAACAGCCGATAACCATCCCATTTGTATTCAATCTGCTATTTCTAAGTTGTTCGAAAAATTAGTGCTACCAAAATTGTCGTGGTCTTTTAAAAATATCATAACCACAAAACAGCACGGCTTTTGTAGTGGCAGATCTACAACAACAAATCTACTATTATATGCAGAACAAATATTAGGCGCTATGAACAACGGCCTGGATGTCCATACAATCTATACTGACTTCAGTAAAGCGTTTGATCTCGTCGATCACAATATTCTGTAAAGGAAGTTACAGCGGTATGGAGTCAGGGGCAAAATTTTTGACTGGTTTAGATCTTACTTAACAGGTGGGCATCTACAGGTGAGACTAGATGGACATTTATCTAAAAAAATACGAAGCAATATCTGGTGTACCGCAAGGATCACACTTGGGATCAATATTATTCAATATTTTTATTAATGACATAGGCACTGACTTCAATTCTGATTACCTTTTATATGCAGATGACCTCAAAATATACAAAACTATAAATTGTGATGATGATAGATTATCGTTACAACAAGACATCGCGACAATTAAATAGCTTGTGTATAAGTAATAAACTTAAGTTTTTTTTTTTTTTTTTATAATTTTATTTGATCATCTATCTACAGGAGATATAAAATCAATTGCATGGCTTAGAATTTAACAAAGAAAGAAAAAGCTAAGATCTGCATCCAGTGATGCAGTTCTTTACAGTATGATATATAGATCGTACAAAACAAAAAAAAAATACAAATTAGTACTTATTATTAAACCTAAAACAAGTCATTGGGGTAGTTCTTTTTAAGTCTTCTGAATTGGATTGGTTTTAGCAGCTTTCTTGCAAGGTTATTTGGGTGAAAGGTGAGCCTATTACGATACTTTAGACAAAGTCTAGGAATCTCGTCTCTAATGAAAGAGACACCCAGTTCATCATGGAGTAACCAATTTGGGGTGTATTTAGGTACGTTGGCAATTTGCCTAAGCATTTTATTCTGGAACCTCTGTAAGATCTCTACATTTGAGTGGCTGGCTGTGCCCCAAAGCTGAATCCCATAGGTCCAAATGGGTTTGAGTATTGATTTGTATATCAAAACTTTATTTGACATCGACACTTTGGATTTACGACCCAGCAACCAATATAGTTGTCTTTGCTTTTCTTCGAGTTGTTTACGCTTTTGGCAGATGTGTGTCTTCCACGTGAGTTTTCGATCCAGGTGAAGTCCCAGGTATTTAACATTATCCTTGATGGGTAGCAAATTATGGAAGAGTGTCACTGGTGGGCATGTATGTTTCCTCAGTGCAAAGGTGACGTGAGCTGATTTTTGGTTGTTAACCTTGAATCTCCAGATGCTAAGCCAGTCTTGCAGTGTATCCAGGTTTGATTGTAGGAGGTGTGAAGCTAGAGCGGGATCTTCGTGGGCAGCTAAAATTGCCGTATCATCCGCAAATGTTGCTGTAACCGTATTAGTTGTAACGGGTAAGTCATGAGTATATAAAAGATACAGCAAGGGTCCAAGTACACTTCCTTGCGGGACACCGGAGCAGATAGGCCGAGTTGAAGAATTTTGATCACCTATGCTAATGAAAAAGGATCTGTTTAGTAGGTATGATTTAAGGAGAAGGAAGTATTGAGCAGGGAGTAAGGTTTTAATTTTAAAAAGAAGTCCAGTGTGCCAGACCTTATCAAAGGCCTGGCTGACGTCAAGAAAAGCGGCAGAGCAATAGAGTTTATTTTGGAAGGAATTAGTTATATAGTTAACCACTCTATGTATTTGCTCAATAGTGGAGTGCCCACTTAAGAAGCCGAATTGATGGGTGGGAAGGATAGAGGAAGACACCATTAGGTTTTTAATTTTGCTGTGGATTAGTTTTTCAAATATTTTGGAGAGTGAAGGGAGAAGGCTGATAGGCCTGTATGACTCAGGTAGAGTTGGGTCCTTGCCTGGTTTTGGTATAAGGATTATTTTTGCTGTCTTCCAGCATTTAGGAAAGTGGAGAGTTCTTAGAATTCCATTAAAAAGTATAGTTATGTATCTATAAGCAATAGGGGGAAGTTCTTGTAAAGGTTTAATACTAATATTGTCGATTCCAGGAGATTTGCCGGATTTTGATGAACGGATTGTGCCTATGACTTCGGAGATACTGAATTTGAGTGGTGGTTCAGTCTGGCTGCTAGTTTTGTCGGCTAATAAATTATGTATTGGGCGCTCCAGGAAAGGGTCACAAGTCGGTGGATGAGGTGTAAACACGTTCTCAAAGTGATCGGCGAAGAGATTGGCTTTATCTTGTGCGGTGCGAGCCCATAGTCCATGTTTATTAATAATAGGCGGATTGCTTTGTGTGGGACGTTTAAGTTTATTGGTAGCCCTCCAAAGAGATTTGTCAGTAGTAGAAAGGTTTATTAGAAAATTTTCCATTTTTTGATTGTGCCAGTCAGACAGTAGATGTTTGATTTCTCTAGAGGCTTTGTTTAGATTATGTTTATCGGCTGGAGATCTTGTACATTGCCAAATTTTGCGGAGTTTTCTCTTCTGGGCTATAAGTTTCTTGATGTAAATAGGACAAACAGGCGTAGTAAAAGTCTGGGATTTTGGAGTGGAGAAGGTTGCTGCTTCTGTAATTATTTTGTTGAAGTTGTACACTGCTGCTTCTATATCATCGTGGGTTTTCAGAGGAACGTTGCAATGTAAGCAATCAGCAATGTAATTCTGAAAGGTAAACCAGTTTGTGCTGTTATTTGTTAAGTACCTATTATTTAATTGGACAGGACACAGGGAGTTGTATGAAATGATGACTGGTGAGTGATCCGAAGAAAGATCAAGACTTGATTTAGCTGAAATGTGGTGAGGTTGGATGCCTTTTGTGATGCAGAAGTCGAGGAGGTCAGGTGTTTTGTATGTATCACTGGGCCAGTAGGTTGGTTCGCCAGACGATACGTGTAGTAGGTTATTGTCCAGGATAGAGAGGTAAAGCTGCCGGCCTCGCGTAGTGGTTAGTCTTGAGCCCCAGAAGATGTGTTTAGCGTTGTAGTCTCCACCTGCAATAAACTTGGGTCCCAAGAAGTTGAAGAAATTGTTGAATTGTTCACTCGAGATTTTATGTTTAGGAGGACAGTAGATTGCGGCTAGGATAAGTTTATTTGTAGGATGATCAATGGTAACGCAGCAGGCTTGAAGATAGTTTGTACAATAGTGCTGCGATTCATGATGTTTTATGTTTGATTTGATTAATATTGCACATCCACCGTGTGCGGTACCATCCGGATGATTGATTGTGTACGTCGAAAAACCGGGAAGTTTGATGTAGCTGCTGGAAGTAAAGTGTGTTTCTGAGATCAGAATAACATCCAAGCTGTGAAGCTGGATGAACATTTGCAATTCCCGTTTGTGTTGTGCCAAGCCGTTGGCATTCCAGACTGCAATTTGAAGGAAGTGTTGCATTACTTGAGTTTAGCTACGACGGCGGTTAATAAGTTCATGACTGTGTTTAATTGCTCCGCTAAAGTTTTAACTATGGATTTTAACTCTGTTATGTCGTTAGCTTGCTGATGATGGTTGATAGCTTCGGTATTGTTTATATCTTGTTGTAGTTGGCTATTTTGACGAGCAGTTACAGCGAATGAGATTCCGGGTTTAACTGTGTTTGAGGTGATAGGATTAGAGGAGGAGGGAGGATTTGTTTGTTTAGGACGCAGTGGAGGATATCTGCGAGAGTACATTTCCTGATAGACTTTGCATCCTTTGTAATTGGCTGTATGGCCTTCATTGCATAGGACACACTTTACGTTTTTGTTGGTACGATCGGTCCAGCTGCAGTCTTTTGTGAGATGATCGCCGGCACATTTCACGCAGCGCGGTTTCAGATTACAGTAAGTTCTAGTATGACCGTATCTTTGGCAATTAACACATTGGACTATTGATTTACTTGGATTCTTAGGCTCGATGTTCACTTTAGTTCGGCAAATAAATTCGATTTTGTAGATTTCTTTGTTGTTGGGATTTTGTTCCAATTCGACAAGAAACATGTGCATAGGAGCCTTAGTAAACCTGTGTTTCATGTTAGTGATTCGCATTACTTTGTGCCCATGAGTTGTTAATTCTGTGGCGATATCTTCAATTTCTGTGCTGGAGTGTAAGTTCCGAACGACGACCTTAAACGAACGTGCCGATTTGCACTGAAATGAATACATTTCGGTATTTTTTTCTTTTAGTAATTTCAGAATTTTATTATATGTTTCAGCGTCTGTGAGGGTAACTTTGACCTGCGTATTGTTGATTAATTGTATGTTATATTTTCCTGGCGCATTTACACTTAATAATTCAGTGAGGGGTTTGATATTTTCGACACCGTGAACAAAGATCGGTGGCGGTTTTGGAATAGGGGCAGCGGTGTTCACTGTTTGTTCTGGCTGTATGTTATTTAAGACATTGTAGATATTGTTCGATGTTGAATGCAGCCAGTAGTTACTTTCTAGCTTTTTTGACACAGAATTACCTTCAGAGCTGCAGTCGGAATTATTTCTTTTGTGTTTTCTGTTGTTAACCGTAGTCCAACCTTCCTTGGAGGTAGAGGGTATTGGCAGCGGTACATTACTGTCAGTTTCCATTACGTTAGTTTTATTATTAATTGTGGATTCTTGATTACACTCCGGTTGTACATTATTAACACAGTTCACTTGTTTTGCGACAAATTCAGAATTAGTTGTAGAAGTGTCATGTAAAATTTCGATGGTTTCGACAAGCGGTATAGCGAGCGATATACCTGAGTCCCCCGGCTGGGGACTCGCCATAGTTAATCCGGTCGACGAACAATACACTGGTGTGTTGTGACTCACTGTTAGATAACACTGATAAGAATTAAATATTTTTATTTGCGTGCCCGAAGTGACCTGTACGAAGGTTGAATTCGAACTGTGTAAACTTAAGTTATATCCTAAAAAATGCGCAGTAATGATACTATCTCGATCCCACAGTTCAGTTCGACGAGATTACTTTTCAGAAAACCAAAAAATAAATTCAGTGACTTCTATAACAGACCTTGGAGTTATTTGTGACACCAAATTAAACTTCTCACAACATATTAACAAAATTTCCCTTCAAGCCTTAAGAACACTTAGCTTCATCATCAGGTGTGGTCGAGATTTCCACTATACATTCTATACTCCACACTCGTCAGGCCTATTCTAGAATGTAACTCCATAGTTTGGACACCTCACACTGAATAATCAAGCAACAAACTTAATAGAGTGCAGAGAAAATTTGAAAAATACCTTAAGCACTTTGCGCAATCGAAAAGAATTAGTGCACATGAAAGCGGAAAATTTTTACTGAAATGCAAGAACAATAACCTAAGCAAACGACAGCAAATTACTGATCTTATTTTTTTTTATAATACAGTAAATGGCTCAATTGATTTCCTTGATATTCTAGAAAAAATTAATTTGATATGCCCGAGACTAGGATTAAGAACAAATCGTATTGTGCAGACTTCAAAAACGACAAAAAACTATATATAGAACGGTCCAATAAACAGAGTAGCAATGGTGGTCAACGAACAGTGCTCGAAACTAAACTTTTTTAATTCATCACCTAATACATTTATCAACATTGTGAAAAGAAATAGTACTTATTAGAATTTGTTAGCAATACTAGTGTGTTTGAGTCTACATATAAGTGCATGTGCGGATGTATGTGTGTACCATAGTAGAAACGAATCGTGGCGCAATATTGTACTTTATATGGGCTCTATATTGTTTACCAATATTGCTATAATATTATTCTGTTAACATTTTTCCATATAAATCCAATATTAAAACCAATATAGGCCCCATATAAAACCAATATTGATAAACAATATTAAAATCCCATTCAAAACTAATATAAGCCCAATATTGAAAACCAATATAAGATTAATATAAATAAACAATATTTACCCTACATAAAAAACCAATATAAGCTCAATATAAATAAACAATATTTACCCCAAATTCAAAATTATTATTTAACCCACATTTAAAAATATTATTTAGTTTATATAGAAAAACAGTATTTAACTCATTGATAATAAAAGTTTATTTATTCTAAATGAATACATACATTTTTAAATAGTTTATGTATTGAATTTTAATAATTTTATTAACAATTTACACATTATGATAATAAGATATAGAACAATCAAAATATTTTCAGTCATTATAATAATTTGGAGGATCTTAATGGTAAATCATAATCTCATCTTTGTTAATCCTATCGCCTTAATTGTCTATGTTGTTTATATAATATAAGTAATGATAATACTTACGTACCTTAAACATAAAACTCAAAATTATGTTAATTAACCGCTTGATTTTAATTATATTTTGTTCACAAAATATGTTTTTAGCCAATTATCATTTGATATTATAGATCATTTTATTTTTCACTAAATATGCACATTTTTCCAGACTTACTATATATTATGAATATATTTTAATATTATAATAAATTCTAAATTCAACAAGAATTGCTAAATGCACTGCGTAACGACTTTCATACTATTGAAAAATGCGAGGTTCTGCGCTTTGTTCGATGGTGATGCAATAGACTTAGAGCATTGTTAATCAAAGGGCGGTTCTAACATATTTTTATGTTTTTGTATCATTTTATGTTACAAAGTATACGCTCATTAATTTGTTGTTATTAGTTTATTCAGTGTAGTAGTCAGTAAAGTATATCCAAAACTCCCTTTTCATTGATTTCAATATAAGAGAGTTAGTAAATTGCATAATCAGTGAAACGTTACTTAGAAAATATTCAAAACAAAATTAATAAAATTGCTATTAATTATCATTATATCAAATATGTTTACATTTAGAAAATTTTTAATGTTTATATTTATTATTAATTTTTTTTGCTGAATTATATTAAATAAATTTTATCTTCACAAAACATAATAATATTTCACTTATTTTATCCTACGTTATGGTCTTATGGATTCTTTCCTTCTTCAAGAACTAACCAACAAGCATTTTTTATAATCACATTATTTACTATGTACACAGTAATAAATTTAAAGAAGACTTCTTTTGCCTTTAAATAAATTTTTTAATTAAACTTTTACTCTTAAATAACATTAATGTAAATAATAAACTAGTATAGTAATATAAATAATAATTGCTATTAAAAATGTAAGAATAAATAATTAAAACAAAAGTGCAATGATATAATATTAGTTCATAAAATACGTATAAAATAATTTTGGCCACAACTGACATATAGTTAGGTAGTCGTCTAGGAACACCGTGGACGAAGGACAACGAATTGTACGAAGGACAGTACACGAAGCAAGATAGCCTTATACAAATATCGGTTATATGAAAGAAAGAAGAGACATTCTCAAAAACCAGATGTTCATACATAACCATATACATGTATATAGTGCAATTTCAGAATATTTTTAAAACGTTTATATTTATAAAAATAAATCGATATATTAACAGATTTAACAGATGATAACAGATTTGAATAATATTAATACATACCAAACTAGAAAAAAACAAATTTAAGCAAGTCATGTGACTAACTACAAAATTTCATTATTTAACATTTATTTTATTCGAAGTTTTGATTTTTTTTTTATCAAACATTTTGTTTAAATTTTCTTTCTCAGTGCGGTACGTACTGACATTATTTAAGTTTGTTAATTATTCTGGTACTTTTGTACTACTATAATCTTGTATAATTTTATTTTTGTTTTGTTTACTGAATGATGACATACTTACAATGTCGTTAAATAATATAGTTAATAAATAAATACAATATAGTTAAATTATTTATTGCTTTTTTAACTTCCCCTAGGGTATTTATAGTAATGAGACGAAAATCGAAAATGAAGATTTTTGCATATCTTCACGTTTAATAATGGATTTAATTATTTTAACTTTAATTAATTAATTCTGATCAAAAATATGTTTTTTAAGAGTCGCCATTGATGTTTTGAAGACGTGCTACTTTTTACAAAAAGAAATAGAATACCTTGGGTTCGAAATTTCGAAAATGGGGGTAAAACCAGAAAGAAAGAAACTAAATAAAGCACTGAACTTTTCACAGCCAAGCAACGTACACGAGGTTCGACAATTCTTGGGGTTGACTGGGTACTTCAGGAGATTCATTCAAAACTATGCGACGATATCCAAACCAATTAGCAACCTAATAAAAAAGATGCAGAATTCAGATGAGCAAATGAAAAAGATGTGGCGTTTGAAAAATTGAAGAACGAACTTATCTCTACTAAAGTATTAGCATTATTTGTTGCAGATGCTTATACAGAGGTGCACACAGACGCATCACATTTAGGATTGGGTGGAATATTATTAAAAAGAGGAGAAAGCAAACAAATGCATACAGTTGCTTATAATAGTAGACAGACTACTAGAGATGAGCAAAGATACCATAGTAACGAGTTGGAGACATTCGCAGTCGTATGGATAATGGAGAAGTTAAGAGTGTACCTAGTTGGGAGAAAATTTATCGTAGTGACGGATTGCAATGCGTTGAGAAGTCCATTCACTAAAAAGAATTTAATACCAAGGATAGGACGATGGTGGCTGAAACTACAAGAATTTGACTATGAAATGATTCATCGACGATCAGAGAAAATGAGACATGTGGATGCTCTATCCCGAAACACCATAAATGAAGCTGAAGAGACAGAGTGTGCAGATGGACTTATGGTATTGAATAACTACTTAATAGAAGAAGACTGGTTAACCATAGCGCAGAAAAATGATGAAAAACTGAAGCTTATTATGGGAACTATACAGAAGGGACATTATGCAGGAATCAACAGAGAAGATGATAAAATTATAAAGGAGTATGAAATTAAAGATGGAAGATTAATGAGGAAAATCGAGAATCGGTTAGTGTATGTAGTACTAAAAAGAGTGAGGTCACACATTTTAAGAATGTATCATGACGATTTGGCACATATTGGACGGGACAAAGTTATCAAAAAGATATCGGAGAAATATTGGTTTCCTAGAAAGCGGAATTATGTGAAGGGATATATAGGAGCATGCATTGAATGCCTATATAACAAGGTACCAGGAGGCAAGAAACCGTGGAAACTACATTCCATAGACAAAATAGGAATACCATTTCACATATTGCATATAGTTCACTTGATACCGTTCATTAAAAGCAAAGCTGGAAACATCTTAATCATAATCGTAGATGGGTTTACTAAATACACAATACTTAGAGCTGTTTGAGATACAAAAAGTCATGGAAGTAAGAAGATTTTAGAAAAAAGTCATATCGTTCTCTGGGTGCCCAGTGAGAGTAATTACGGACAGAGGCACAGGGAAACCGTTTGAAGATTTTTGCAAGCAAAATGATATTATACACGTGAGAAATGCTACTTCAACACCAAGAGCAAATGGACAAGTGGAGAGAGTAAATAGATTTGTAACAACGGCTTTGGCATCGTTCTCAAAAGATAAGCACTTTAAAGACTTGGACAAAAGTATTAAACAGGTTCAATGGAGCATTAATAACACATACCATAATGAAATTAAGACAACTCCATTTCGATTGTTATTCAATTACGAACCAGTCAGGCGACTTAGTGAGAGATATTGAAATGGTTGAATTAGAAGAAGTAGATATTGAACAATTCAGGAAAGAGGCAATTGAAAACATACGAGAAGATCGATGTAAACAATGAGAAAGGTATAATAATAAAAGATGCACAAGCGACTCATACCAAGAAGGAGATTTGGTCATGATGCGTTGTGAACCACCGAGTACAGGCGAGTCTAGGAAATTGCGCCCTAAGTATAGAGGACCTTACGTGGTCATAGCAAAATTGCCACACAATAGGTTCCGAATAGAGAATTTGCCAGTTATGCAACGTAATCAACGTTTCTACAGCGGCATATTACCAATCGATGCACTAAAAAAATACGAGATGCAAGAAGACGACAGTTACTCAGACGACAGCAATGATGACAAATCTAATAACAGTGATGAAGAAGAGGAGACAGTCAATATACAACCACTGAAACGGACAATCACACGTCCCAAGAAATTCGACAACTACATTCTCGAGGACGAGAATTGATCAGGATAGCCGAGTATTAACTATGAATAAATGACATCGTGAATATAGTAGGCGGTGGATAATATATAAAACAATAATATATAATACGCATAATAGTGAACGTAGTGTAATTTGGGTAAATAAAGTGATCAAGAGAACATTGTGTTTCAATAGAGACGATCAGAGTTAACAATGAGACGATTAGAGTTAGAGAACATTGTGTTTTAATAGAGACGATTAGAGTTAACAATATATATATATATATATATATATATATATATATATATATACACACATATATATGTGTGTATATATATATATATATATAAAAAGATAAATTTTAATAATTTTGATATTGATGTTGAGATATGTGAGATTCAGTCTTCAGGGCAATACATCAATTAAAAACTTGTATGAACTTATAACATTTTTATTGTTTCCATTCGTTTTGACGCATTGTTTTGTGTAATCTTCAGTAGACTCTAGTTTGAAAGCACAGACTAAAACTATTAATTTAAAACTAATTTATAAGAAAGTGATATGGTGTAAAAACTTACATGTAATTGTAATATTCCTAATTATTTCCTAATAATAATTGTTCACAAATGCACTAAAAAAAACATTTCTTGTCACTTTAAATCGAAACAATTATATAAATTTTTAGAACGAATTTTTTATTGTAGAGTTCATGTCGCAAAGCCGATGTCCGATGCGACAGTAGAACACACTAACATGCAACGCACATGTTAAGTTAGGTATAGGGAACAAAAACTGACCAGAGAATTTAAGATTTGGAAAAGCGAGGAGGGTACATATAATAAAAAGGTAAAAAGATGACAATTGTGAGGGTGGATATAGTTGGTAAAATTTAGATAAAAATTAAAAGAAAAATTAATTAAAATTAAAAATAATATTATTAAAAAAATCGAATCACGATAGGCAATTAGTTTAAAAGAATGAACTTCGAAATATTGTTTAAAACTACTTGGCAGTTCTCACACAGTGAAATAGTATCAATTCTCCTATTTATACTATTTTTATAAAGATGTATAAAGCATGATTCTGAAAAGCGTTTCTGGGGCGATTTACATGACGTCGATGCTGATATGCTTCTTGAGTGGACTGTAATTTTTATAATCGGCGAAATGTGAAATCCCCACGATGATTGCTTTAGAAAATGAAAGTCTTGTTATATTCACTTTAAATTTATTTATTTCTACTGTACAAATACGTCCTTCTTCTTTGACTGCTAATACTAGACTAAATATTTATTTCAATTTCAGACCTGACGGAATACATTTTATTGACTTATTTTATAACCTAGTTATATGAGCCGTCGAACCTGGGCAGGTTCGTTCCCTATTTACGGGATTAACAAAATTTCTCCTGACCGTTATATGAAATGATATCTTATAATTTTACGGCGACGGTTATACCAGATGTTTTAGTTTAAAAAATTATCCATCCTCCGCCGCCTTAATTATTCACTTATAATTAAGATCAGTAATCAATATAAGAAATTTAAGCAATGATATGTATATGTAGATACTAATTATAATTACAAAGTAATAGTATATATGACATATATTTGAACAGAATTAACCAAAATATATTTCTTAAATAATACATGAATATCTAACACATAATTAGTAAAAGTTAATATATTTTTTTATGAGGTTACATATTAATAATATACATCATAGTTAATAATGAAATGAACGATCAAAATTGTTAGGAAAACTTGTTACTAAATTCAATAAATTAACTTTATCGTTAACCATAATTCTCAATATCAATTTTAAAATTATTGTACTGCAAAAATAATATAAAGCACAATATAATATTAATTCTGTGAAAGTCAATTTTAGTTCACAACTTTTACTGGTAAAATGCACAACTTTATTAATGGGCCTTATAAATGTATCATTTTTTATCTTTACAGAAGCTATTATTACCCGTGCAATGCTTTCCAAAAATACGGTAAGCGCTTTGTATATCAAAAAATGCCCGAGCCTCAAAAACATAAGTTTATTCATACCATTGAAAATGCTTATTGGTCTTGAATCAATTATGGATTCTATCCGTATTACTAATTTATAACCGTAGGTCGCGTGAGAAATTAAATCGGCGGTTGTCTGTACTTGCCATATTTCAGGTATTAGATGCATTTCCGTTATATTCTCTACAGACTGCATTAAGAGGTTGGTATAATAATCCAGCGTATTGTATCGCTGAACTCAATCAAATATTGAGTTTTGTCTATTTCCAAATTTAAAAACTTAATGGTATGTTTATTTAATTTTATGAGCGATAGCGCAGCGCGGATTTCAAGCCTAGACAGTGTTGTACTTTTAACGGAGCTTATCATAAATTTTGAATATAATAGGTGAATTGTAGGTTCTCTAACATAGTAAGCAGTCTTAATAGCTCTCATAGATTCACAAAACCCGAGAAATTTTATCCTACATTTTTCTCTCAAATGCCAAAAGTAACTGTAAATAACATTTCGTAGAATAATTATATTTTTTATAAGAAATATATTATTTTCAAAATCGCAGCAACGGGCCATGATGCATCTATATACCGTTTCGTTCCAAACTGTCACTAACTGACATATGTTTTGCGAAATTAGCTAAAGCTGCGCATGGCGAAAAAATACCGAAACTCATAGAAAATTTGGCAATAGACGAGAAAATAGCTTGATTTGTTATTCGGAATGATATTTTGCAGTTGATAGAAAAAACGCGAAATGCATAGATGACTGGCCATAGCAACCCCAAGAAATTTAATTTTTTTTTATTGTCGGTTACATAAAAATCATTGGATTCAAGATTTTCAACTGGTATTGAATCAAGGATACTAACTTCGTTGATAACCCATGGCAATTGGAAATTATCATGTTTACAAGTTCGACTTATTCTTTTCCTAAACCCTTTTGTCTTTTCCAATAAATTTGACTCAAAATAATATCAGCTTCGTAAAAATGATTTTCAAGAGGGTATGAAACTAAAGAATAATTTTTTCCTACATAAAATACGAGTTGATTCAAGTATCGTTTAGCTAAAAAATGTGCAGAAGTAGATTTGCAAGTTACCATTTTTAATTTAAAACGTTTAATTTTGTCATCGGCCTTTTTTTGCCATTGAATTTCTATTAAATTGGGATGTTTTTTCGTAACAAGAATTTGTTTTACTACACCGGTAAACACAAAACTACAAGATTTAAAACGCTCTAAACTGATAAAAATGACTTGTTGTAGTTTGCGACTTACATAATTAATATCATTCAGAAAAATGCCCGATGATATTTTTAGATACGCATCAAATACTACTCGAATTCTGGCACTTCCATTCACAAAAACGGCACGACTGGGCAAGTAATATACAAATGAATTTAGTGCAATATTCTGTTCATATTTTTGAATTTTAGAAGCTCGTTCTAAATTAATAGATTCGTAAATTCTTTGTACTTCGTTTGCAAACCCGTGTAATTGTTTAAGTGAGTTTCCAGACTTACAAATCTGCGGTTCGCTTGATATAATGATTTGTCTAGAGTTATATTTAAACGAAGCTTTAACGGTAACGCGACCCTATATCGATCATTTAATTTTTCTACACAATTGTTATTACCTTTCTCCGGAATTTCCGCGCGACTAAGCTCTCCCGACTCGCAAAATTTCGATACCTTGTTCAATAAAATATTGTTTACTGTAAACACCCTTTTTAACACATTCCCATTGTACGCGTTAATCTCGCCTGACAAAAATAACCCAAACACTGAGTCTCGCAATACCGGTAAATTTTGGCCTAAAGAAATATTTCTGCCTTTTATTATCTTAAAGAACGAGCCCACACCGATTAGCAAGTCAATATCGCCAGGTACATTAAAATTTGGATCCGAAAGTGTAATGTTATAAGGTAAATTTAAAAGCGAAGGATCGATATATTGCGACGGGACCTTATTTGTGATTCTTTCTAATATAATAAAAGGTAATCGTTTGGAACATGTTGATGTCGCATTTGAAACTGATATATAGACAATGGAATTGCCATGAATATTTATGCCATTGACCCCAGCCAGCTGTACAGTATTAGGAACCGAATCTAAATTTAAGGATTTTACCAAATTTTGACTAATAATATTAATTTCTGAATCCGTATCTAGCAGACATCGAGTACGAATTTCCTCGCCCCTTCTGTTTTTAAGATATATACAAACTGTCGGTAAAAATGCGCACGAGTTTGACAATGTTGCATGTAAAACCTGTGAGGCAGGTAAAGCTGCAGAGGACGTTTCGGAAATTTGTATAGCGTTAGGTTTAGTTTGTAAAATTTGTACTGCTTGTGAGTGCAATAAAGTGTGGTGCGATTTATTACACATTTTGCATTTATGTTTTGATCTGCATAATCGGATTGTATGTCCGTCACCCAAACATTTATTATAACCCGTTATTATCGCGAATAAAGTCTATTCTTTTTGGTATTTCCATTTTAATGAATTTCGTACATTCGGAAATATGATGTGCGGCTGAACAAAGTTCACAAACTGCCTGAATATTTGAAACCGTAAGTAAAGTCTTACGCTTGATATAATTGTCCGGTTCTGTGTCCAGCTTATTTGAAAGCTCTAAGGCCAAACAACGATTTTCTAAAAATTTAAATAACTCCGACATAGAGTGCATTTCCTTTTGTGCTCGAACGGTATTAAACTTTATTTTAGTTTCTGAATCTAATTTATTCAATAATAAAAAGGCCATTAAAAGGTCCCAATTTTCAACTCTTATGCCCAATGCTTTAAGAGAATTTACATTTTGCTGCGCAATATTCAAAAAAGATTTTAATACTTTGTATGTACCTTTCGAACACGTTGGAATATCCATGATCTTTTGTAAATGCGAATAGGCAATTATACACGTGTTCTCGAGCTTAGCCGATAATAAATCCCATGCTTCGGAATAATTATTATCAGTGAGGGCTATATTATTAATTACAGCTGCAGCTTCGCCAGACACATGACATTTCAAATAGTACAGTTTTTCAACATCCGATAAATTAACATTTTTGTGGATTGTGGATATAAATAAATCTCTAAAACTAATCCAATTGTTATATGTAGCTGAAGTAGTTTTATAGCTGAATTAATGTAATTTTTACTATTATTTTCTTTACTATTTGAATTGTCGATGTGATGTGTAAATTTAATAGTTAGTTTTAGATAAAGATTATCGATTAAAATGTCTTCATCCTGCTCATCAAGCGAATCGAAGATGGCTGCTCTAACTTTTTCATACTCCGCGAATCTGTTATCAAACATAATTTTCAGACCCTTAAGCATTTCCGATGAATGTTCGTCCCAACTATCACTGTTCATTCTTTCAAGATACGATTTGAAATTTTGACGCCTTTTAATGAGTTTTTTAAGTTCTGCCATTTTAATTGTCATTAGAACTTAATAAGTTTAATTAAATATAAGATATTTTTGATAATAAAGCGCAAAACGTTACAAAATATAATATGTAATAGGTGTTAGGCTATGCGAACGGAGTAATGCAGCGGAATGAATATAAATTAATAAATCTCAAATTAATTAACAATTCTAATGTAATGTTATTAGAATTGGAGTCTAATATAGCAATGATATAAATATGTGTTGTAAATAATTTAACAATTAGATAATCCAATAATAATTTATAATATTTAATATAATATTTCATAAGATTTAGCTCAAAAGACTAAGGCAAGTGGTCCAAAATCAAGAGGCAAGATCCAATTTCAATTAAAATTCTGTCCAGATTTATAAAATGAAATAAAATTATAGCTTATCTGGTATTCTGTTGATTTGACGGGAAGCGTGGCGGTATCTTCGAGGGGACCCAAAACTCGTATTGGAGAAGTCACTATAACTCGGATGGTGCTTCACGTTCCTGGTGAATGCCTCAAAATAGTAGGCTGGTTGCTTCCGGCGTCGCTATCGGATCAGTATTGGATTCCGGCGGTGCTTCGAATCAGTAGTGGGTTCGAGCAAATGCACTAAAAGCGTCCTTTGATTCACCGTAAATTACACGTCAATTTACATAAACAATAACTTTATTAATGCTTAAATCACTGCTGTTTAAAACAACGTTATTTATCAGGTGTATTTGTAAACTGAAATTTGAATACTTTTTACAGTTTCACTTTCACAATCACTATTAATTTAATATCAGTTATTTTGATACGTTTATTATTAGTATTAGCTTTTGTCTTGATAACTGGTCCGTCAAAAGCTCAAATGCGTGGCTCAAAACGTTGATTAAAATCAACTTTAAATATCTGGGTCGAAGATGACCAAATGGAGCGATTTACATGACGTCGATGCTGATATGCTTCTTGAGTGGACTGTAATTTTTATAATCGGCGAAATGTGAAATCCCCAGGATGATTGTTTCAGAAAATGAAAGTCCTGTTATATTCACTTTAAATTTAATTATTTCTACTTCACAAATACGTCCTTCTTCTTTGACTGCTAATACTAGAATAAATATTTATTTGAATTTCAGGCCCGACGGAATACATTTTATTGACTTATTTTATAACCTAGTTATATGAGCCGTCGAACCTAGGCAGGATCGTTCCCTATTTACGGGATTAACAAAATTTCTCCTGACCGTTATATGAAATGATATCTTATAATTTTACGGAGACGGTTATACCAGATGTTTTAGTGTAAAAAATTATCCAGTCTCTGTGATATAAAATTGTAGCAACATCAAAATTGAAAATATGATTGAAACTTTGGATGTGGTCAGTTATCATCGTTTGATTTTGATTTTTATTAACTTCCCGAAGGAGAAGTTTATATTTTTATAAAAAAATCCGAATCGCTAATTTTATGTTTTCTCGACGTTTCAAGCCATTCTGAATCGAATGAGACCAAATGTGGAAAAAGTATGTGTGTGTGTGTGTGTGAACAGATTTTTTGCCGTAAATCGACGTTTTCTCGAAAACGGCTGGACCGATTTCAAAAATTTAAAAGCCGCTCGATGTATCTCGATGCGGACTATTGTTTGTCAGTTTTGTGCGACGTTCGACCAAGCCGATTTTTTATAAATCGCCAAAAAGTGAAAACTTTTTCGTCTACGTTTTAGCCCGCAATTCTAAATCGATTTTGAAAATTCAAAAACCGTTCGAAAGATATTGGTTGGGAATCGTGCTGATTAGTTTTTGGTAGAGATCGGTCGGACCGTTTTCTTGTAATAAAGTTTAAAAAAAAAATTGACGATTTTTATGATTATTTTTTTGACGGTAGATACCATAGTCTTCTAGATCATACTAAAATATTACGGTCCTACAACAACTCGTTTAGCTTTAAAAATTCGTCAAAGTTTGAAAAAATTAGTATGATCTTTTTGGCATTTGTCAAAATTAGAACTTTCATCAACGTTTGCTCAAACACGCCTGAACCGATTTCAGATATTTAAAAAGCATTTGATGTATCTCGATGAGGATTATCGTTTCTCAGTTTTGTACGACGATCGGCAGAGCCGTTTCTTTGTGATTTAGAAAAAAGTGTTAAACCTTTCGTCCACATTTGAGCTCATACTACCGAACCGATTTTAATAAATCAAAAACTGTTCTAAAGATATTAGTTGGGAATGATACTGATTAGTTTTATGTGAAAATCTATCGAGCCGTTTTTTTGTAATTAACTGTTTAAAAAAATTAAGCCGTTTTTCATGGAACTTTTTTTGACGATATATACCATGGTCTTGTACAACTTACTAAAATATTGCGACCTTACGACAAGTAGTTTAATTTTAAAAATTCATCAAAGTTTGAGAAAATGAGTGGTTTTTTGACGTTTGTTAAAAAAAATTAGATGATTTAGTTGGTATAACGTTAGTGTACTTGGTCTTGAACATACTAAACCATTAAAGTCCTACGGAAACTGGTTCAATTATAAAAATTGTTGATTTTTGAAAATTTGCTTTTAGAAAATACTCCGAGTTAACGTGTTCGTTTGTTCGTTTGCAATGATGTGTAATAAATCCACTCGGAATACTTATAATCACTCATAAATTAATTTATTTTTTATTGATTAAGTCGATTATTTACACATTTCGGGAAGTTCATGTAACTTGCCTCAAGGCAAAATACCAATACCTACTAGTTTTTACAGTTGTTATAATGTTATCTAAGACGTTTTTTTAGATGTTGGCGAAACTGTACAACATCTAAAAAAACTTCTTTGACAACATTATAACAACTCTTTATTACCTTTTTTTATTTAAATTCCTTCTTTTATAAAAAATAAATAATAAAATATTATCTGAGGCAAGCACTTATCCGAGACAAGTTTGATTTCTTCAAACTAGCCTCGGGAAGAATCAAACTTGCCTCGGAAGAGCGCTTGCCTCTGATATCGGTTGAGCGCTTGCCTCGGACAAGAACTATCACCTTATACTCCAGTCATTGGAGCATTTTGGATCTGATTTTTTTTTCTGTGCTCCAATTTGCATAAAATTTTGGAATTAGGTTCATCTTACCAAGTTCAAAAGTGAAAACAATTTGAACTCCGTCACCACCCCCGGGGAGGGAGTAACACCCCTTCTCAGTTGTGAAATTTCATTTTTTCAAAATAACGTCAGATATCAATAGAAGTACTAATTATAAGAAAAAAACTGTCTATTAAAGTTTTTCAAAAAAACTAATACTTTTCAAGTTACTGGCCACTTAAAATTCATATATGTTTGGCGTTTTTCTTCGTTTTTCTGCAAATATCTCCTAAAATATACATTTTAACAAACTTCATCTAATGAACCAAATAATGTCAATAAAAATCCTAATAAATCGGTGTTTTATAAAGTGTTCTAGCAATAATATTAAGCTAGATTTGAGAGCAAAGTTGTTTTTCATTTCGTTCAAGATTTAATTGTTGTATTTGAAGCCATCTAGCGGCGAGTTTTTACATTTTATGCATTTCAGTAAAATTGGGTTTTATAGTGCTCAACATAAGCTTTAAAATCAGTGCTTTTATAAGTTTTTTTGCGTGTGAGCTATCATGCATTTTTTTTTATTTAAATCATATGGTTTCATGAGCACCGTTTTCACCAAAATCAAAATTATTCACATTCTATCTAGAATTAACTTCATTACAGACATCTTGATAGATTCTAGCAGATTCATTACTTTAGTACAAACTATTTTCAAAAAACTCACGATTTCATGAAAATAATTTATTTAGATTTTTTTAAAAATCAAATTTATTTTCATTATATCTCAAAAAAGTAAAAGATTCGTATAAAGGTATATAGATAAAAATCAAAGGGGTCTTTCTAGCTCATCATTGTTTTTTATTATTTTTGTTTCACATAAAAATTGTCATAGTTATGATTGTTTAAATAGTGCGCGGCTGCGCAATCTCGAGCCCTTTATCCCTTTGCCGGTTTAAAATGAGAAGAGTTAAGCAAAAATTTGTAATCAAAATAGCTGTAGCCCTAAATTACCTTTCAAATGAGATACTACTAATTTTTATGTTATGACCCAAAAACTAATCGCATTTTTGTCGAATTGTGTCCATATTTCGAGCAATGTGAAATTAAGCAGTATTTGGTGACCAAAACTATTGACTAAATATATATTGACTATTGACGAAATTTTGACACGATATTGAAGAACCATGTTTTAGTCTCGTTCAGGGCCGTATTTTCAAAACGTTTGTTTATAACTTTGTCGTTATGTAATTGTAAAAACAACTCCTCAGCGAATGTTCTGTTAATTACGTTCTCTTCAAAATGTAAAATTTTCGGGTTGAAAAAATCTATATTATGGTTTAGTTTAATATGCTCAGTTAGCATGATCTTAAATTGCTTCCGGTTTTTTGAGTTATTTTTATGTTGATGAATGCGTTTACTCAGGTTTTGGCTAGTTTCTCCGATATAAAAAAGTTCGCAATTAGAGCAATTAATCTGATATACCAAGCTCCTTAGGCGATCAGAATTAAACTTAGATTTAATTTGTGTAAAAATTGAACAAGGGTTGTATCGCAATTATATACCAACAAAATGCCACATTGTTGAAACAGTTTTTTCCACGAAAAATATAAATCTTTTACGTACGGTAGGCAAATGACACCAGTATATGACTCCAAGTCTAAACGGTTTTTATGGTCGATGAGGTCGTTTTGTTTGTTGAAAATGTAACTGCGTCTGTTATTTATGACTGAGTTAGTTATGTTTGTAGGATAAGAGTTAGTTTTTAGTGTGCTTATTACCAGGTCAATGTTGGTGTCCCAGAAAATTTTGTCAGATAGTAGTATGGCGTGGTCTTTTAAATTTATTATTGTTGCTATTTTCATTTTAAGAGGGTGGTATGAGTGGTAATTTATGTATCGTCCGGAGCTAGTTGGTTTCTGGTACCAGTTAGTAATTAGTCGGTGGTCATTTGTACGTAAGAATCTGAAAAACTTGAACCGTAATCATTAAGTCGAAAGACCAAAAGACTTTGATTGGATTATACCATGTTTTCCTTAGAAAGTGTATAAAACTTCAAGTTTGATTGTGTTGACAAAATTAATGGGATTTATTGTTTTTATAATACCTAAAACTGGCATTTTGTCAAAAGTCCAAAATAACACGGCATGTACATGCACCTCACGGAACATTTTCCTTGCCAACAGCAAGATTTGAACATGTACACATCGATATAATTGGTCCTTTACCTCCTATTAACTCCTATAAATATTGTTTGACAGCCATTGATCGATTTACCAAATGGCCAGAAGTATACCCACTACAAGGAATATCTGCAGAAGAAGTAGCGGTTGGATTTTTATCATGCTGGATATCCCGCCTCGGAGCTCCAGTCAAAATAACGACGGATCGAGGTATTTAATTTGAATCTGAATTATTTAGATCATTAAACAAATTGACAGGTACCATTAGGATCAGGACTTGCAGCTATCATCCATGTTCCAACGGACTAATAGAACGCTTCCATCGACAACTCAAGGCTGCGATAATGTGTTACAAAGACAACACATGGTTGGAAGCGCTTCCGCTAATTCTATTAGGCATTCGAAATGCTTACAAACCAGATATCAAGACATCGGCAGCTGAAATGGTGTATGGTGAACAACTCCTCCTTCCTGAAGAGATTTTTGAATTACATAAAAATCCTCAAAATTTAAGACATCCGGCTGATCTACTCTCGAGACTTCGACAACACGTAGCGCATCTTCAACCAAGTGAATCCAGTAACCACACAAACAATAAACCATTTATTTTTCAGGACCTACAAACATGCACGCATATTTTCCTCCGCGACGATACTATCAGGAAGTCACTCCAACAACCATATCAAGGTCCATACGAAGTTCTCAAGAGAGATGATAAAACAGTAACCATACGAACACAGAAAGGCAGTACACGTGTGTCCATCGATCGCATCAATCCAGCCCACATCATCGCAGATCCAATAGACCAAACAATCATCACCAAAGCAGAGAACAACTATTTCACTCGATCAGACCGAAAAGTTCATTTTCGAATACCATGACCTCCAGTCTCCGCGGGGGGCTCCTGTGGGAACCATCTGTATAAGAGGTTTGACAACTGATGGCGTCACCAGTTATGCCTCAACTTCAATTGTGTCACCGCTTGTGGGACTCGCCTACGTTGCACCAGATGGCACCACGATATAACCTTTAGACATCCCCACTCCTTGTTGCTGAAGGTATTTAACACATAGCGCAACACAGACAAACTCTCTTTTACCTCAACCATTCAAGGAGTCAACGACTGCTGACCTGGGACCACGGACAGTAGCCAGCCAGAAGAAGAAAGCAAATTATAATTTCAATGTGAATATATCTTATATAAAAAATAATATTTTATTATAATATCTGAGTTATTCAATTGGAAATATATGTGGAAGATACCCACACCTTAATCCAAATTGCTGGAACTTTACGCACCGTAATTAAAAATTCGAGTAATAACATTAGTGAGAATTATCAGAATTATGCTTGGTCAAGTCAACGAGCAATTCTTGCCGCAAAGAATAATAATATACACGCACTGAATTTCACCATTTAATCAAAAATTACTGGCGATTTAGTGACATACCAATGATACTGACTGGTCTTCCGTTTGACTTCAAACGATTGGAATTTGCAGTTCGTCTTGCGTTCGCAATGACAATTAAAAAGTCGCAAGGCCAATCGCTTAGTGTTTGCGCGATAAATTTCAAATAGATTATTTAGAAAATCATTGTTTTTCACATGGGCAGTTATACGTTTCCGGCTCACGAGTTGGGAAACCATCCGCTTCGTTTGTGTTAACGTCAGACCAAAAAACAAAAAATGTGGTTTACCAAAGAGCACTTCAATGAAACGGATAATTTGCGGATTCACTTTCATTTACCTAGAGAAGTTCGACTAAAAAATACTTCATTTTTGTAATCGAAATAAATTCATTACTGTTGTGTAATAAAATCAAATTTTTTCTTTTCAAATATAAAACAAACAAAAAATTTCTTCATCTTTCTCACGAAACCATCAGCCATCTGGTGGCGAAACGGAGTTCGTCGGGTTTGCTTATATATATATATATATATATATATATATATATATATATATATATATATGCTTATGTGGAGAGCATTTCCATAAATAACTTGGTATATTTAATTAAAACTCAATACTATGTAATTTAACGATGATTTTATTAGGTATCGATTATTAGAGATAATTTTTATACACTTTTTGTTTCTGTATAACAAATGTCATGGCACACTTAATCCAACTTGGAGCTAATTTGCTCCATACTGCGGCTCCAAACGTTAGCGTAAATTCTATGAAGTAATTAGTAATTGAATAGTAATGACGACTTATTGAATGTAATCGGGTACACTTTCATAATTGGTATAATATATAAACTCTTTGAAATTTTTAACTTCCCGTAGAGTAAGTTATAGTAATCGCAAAATATCGAAAATGAAATTTCTTTCGTGGACGATTTCGGGAACAAGGTTCAACCGATTTCAATTAATCAAAAAACATTCCATTATAATGTTTGTTCGATTATAATGTCTTTTGATAAGGAGACGAGTAGGTGATAAGGCAGGTATAGCCGTTTCGAAGATACGGGGGCAAAAAGTGCCAAAAACGGTAACTCAGTTTTTAAGAGAACGGAGTATCCGATTTTAATAATTCAAAAAACGTTTTACTTGTATGGACATGATAAACAATTCATTAAATTTTCATGAAGGCAGGTCTAGCGGGTTCGGAGATCTAGTAAAAAAATTTAAAAATGCCATTTGGCGGTCAAAAATTAGCATTAGGCATATGCACATCAAATTATCAGATATTTTATAGAGATTTTAACTATAAGTATAAATTTTGTTTATATTCCTATGGGTTCCGTACCAATGTTTATCCGTTAGACGGCGACGCAGCGCTTACTCGCTTCGATATGGCGTCTCTATGCAGCTGTTTTGAAATTTGAAAAACAGTTCAAAATCTCCAAAATATTTCAAACTAAAAAAATACAACTTTTTTCCAAAAATGTAATTTATTTCAAAAATTTATAGTTTCTCAAAAATCTAATTTTTTCAAAGTATTTTTTTATTCAAAAATGTTAAACTTTTTGGTACGGGAAGTTAGAGCAATTTGCCTTAAGGCACGATGCCATGAGCGCCACTAGTTACTCTTGGTGCTCTGATTCCATCGTATGTTCCTGTGTTGTGAAGTCCTATTTTTCGCATAGCTTTCCTACTGGATTAATTCTATTTTGCGATAGCTCGCACATCAATTGTGATTGTGTCACTGTTTGAATTTATAACATAATTTATAATTGTGAATTACTTCTTTCTTTTCTTCTTATTGGTCAGTAACTTGATGATTAGCTGGTAAAATTATGGGGTGCATCTGATTATGTAAAGTATTTGCGTTTAGCAGCCTTTCGCCCGCTCTTAATAATGATTTTTTGAACACAATGAAATAATTGCGCTTACTTGTCACTTTATTCAATTCTTTATTGTAAATCTTTCTTTGTATTTGACGTATGATCAGATATCGTGGCTCATTTAATTGATTTTTCAAGCGGACTTTTTTCTTATTATTTTTCTTTATAGTTAATCAATATTTGTAATTAACTTTTTGAATAATTTTGTGTTGGAATAACTCCTCCATCTTCAACTTCAATTCTGATTTAATTTTATTCTGTTTTTCAGCTCTGATTTTGCGTTCTTCCTTTTTGCGATTATACCAAGCTCTATATGTATGGCGGGATTAGCTCATGAGTAGCGTTCCCGACTCACACGCTGGAATGGTTTGGAGTTCGAATCTTTGGCAAAAGTAGAAATACTGTTAAAAATAGTTTGAAACAATGTTAAAAATAGTTTGAAATAGTATTAAAAATAGTTCAATCGTGTATAAAAAGAGACTTGAAAATAAAAATTAAATTAAATGGAAGTAAGAATAGAAGTAATGCAGATGTAAGAAGATAGAAATGATAGATAGTAAAAAAGGAAAAGAATAAAAAAAGCTCTATATGCAGCCTTTCTTGCTTCTTGTTTAGCTTGTCTATCTTTTTTTAATTCCATATTATTGTCTGACCATTTGCCTGATATAAAATAACATTTTTTTTTTGATATATTATTCATAGCAATCTATACAAAGTACATTCAGCTACATTAGTTACAGTTATATATTATTTGTCTGCGTGAGAAGGATCGCTATCCTGCGATAGCGCCTTCATAGAAGTTATGTTATATTTTGTAGTAAATCATCGCAGATTCTTTTTTTGAAAATATAAAACAACATGCCGCTAAAAAATTATTAGTATCTACATCTGAGATTATGTCATTTACATAACAATCATATTGTGAAATGTTAGATAGCGCTGGATATTTCTTACTGTGCTCTAATGCTAGTTTATCTTCCAATGAAGTTTTTTCTTGGCGAGCTATATATAAATTTTGTATTGTATTTTTGAGATTCTAGTAATGCTATTTAATTTATTTGTGTCTCGAAGAATTCTGATTCCACTGATTTGCTGTTTTTTTCTGTATTAGGAACTTTTTCTTCTTCTAATTTTGCAACCCTGTTGTAGAGTTCGAATACTTTCTGGTTTAGCTTAACTACAGTTTGATGGACATACAAAATCTTTCCAAATAAGTACACCTGTTTCTGAAGATACTTAATTTATTTTCCAGTGTCAGCTGTAGTTTCACATAATAACTGTTGTAGTTTCATTATATCTTTATTCTCATCATGAGATTTTATCTCCTCCTCCAATTTTGCAATAGTTTCTGGTAATAATATTTTTTCTTGGCATTTACTTTCCAAGTGAGTTTTTATTTCCTAACTTCCTTACAACTAAAAATTTTTGTATTATTATGTTGATTATGAAGTGTATCTATCTTCATGGTACAGAATTTGCGCGGGCGATTTATTCTTATAGTAAATAGTGCAGTAAACGGAGAGGAAAAAAGGGTTAACCTCTGAATTTTTTTACTGTGCTCCGAATTGCATGAAATTTTGGAATTAGGTTCATTTTAACCTCAAGTTTAAAAGTGAAAACAATTCGGGTTTCGCCACCACCCCCTTGGGGGGTTGCGACCCCTTAATAAATAAGTGGACATTGAGTCGTTTTATCGCTAATAAATTTTTTAATATTATAGGATATAATTAAAAAAAATTTAATACATTTACCTTGCGATAAAATAATTTTCAACCCCGCGAAGACCCTAAAGCCCTTCAAACAACTAAATTGAAAAAAAAAAACACTTAAAAATAAATTTCGGTATGATATATTAAGAATTACGTATAAAGTAAATAATATTTTATGTTTTCTATCTTGATTATCAAATCTTTAATCCATTTTTAGACCCTTAAAACAAATCTTTGATGAATACACAAATTGAAAAATTATTTAATGAAACCATAGGTAATCATAATTTATTTCAAACTGAAACAACATTTACTACTCAATGTCGGAGTTGCTGTTATCATCACTATCTTCTTCTGGCTGTATTGGAGGGCTATTCTGGCAGTTAACACGTAGACCTTTCAGCCATAAAATACTTTACTATAAGAATAAATCGCTTGTCAAAATTCTGTATCATGAAGATAGATACATTTCATGATGAACATAATAATACAAAATTTTGTGGTCGGCCCCCCCGAGATATACGCTAGACCAATTAATTCATTTTATTTCAAAATATACGTTTTTATTATAAATACACATAAGCATATTTAAGTCAATAGTTTTGGGCACTAAATACTGCTTACTTACACATTGTTCGAAATATAGACACAATTCAATAAAAATGCTATTAGTTTTCGGATCATAACTCCTTTAATTTAGACTCCATTACAAATTGTAATATACCATTTGAAAGATTAATAAAGGCTACAACTTTTTTCATCATTTTTTTTTCGTAACTCCTCTCATTTTGAAATGGCGAACGGTTAAAGAGTTCGAGAGAGACTCTGATTGCGCGGACGCGCACTCTTTAAACAACCATACTTCTGTCATTTTTTGTATGAAAGCAAAATAATAAAAAACAATAATAAGCAAGAAAGATCCCTTTGATTTTTATCTACATGCTTGTTATTAAACCATATGATTTAAAAGAAAAAAACATCGTAAATGCTTCTTATTTGCATGATAGCTCACTCATTTTACACGCAAAAAGCTTGCTATAAAACTCATTTTAAAGCTTATGTTGAGTACTATAAAACCCAATTTCACCGAAATGCATAAAAAGTAAAACCTCGCCACTAGATGGCTTTAAATACAACAATTAAATCTTGAACGCTTAATATTATTCCTAGAACACTTTATGAAACACCGATTTATTAAGATTTTCAATGACATTATTTTGTTCATTACATGATTTTTGTTAAATTGTATATCGTATTTTAGGAAATATTTGCAAAAAAAACAAAAAAAACGCCAAAAATATATGAATATTTAGTGGCCAATAACTTGAAAAGTATTAGTTTTTTTGAAATACTATAAAAGATATTTTTTTCTTATAATTAGTTCTTCTATCCATTTCCGACGTTATTTTGAAAAAATGTAATTACGCAATTTAGAAGGGGTGTCATCCCCCCAGGGGATGATAGCGAAACCCGAATTGTTTTCAATTTTGAACTTAATGGTAAGATGAACCTAATTCCAAAATTTCATGCAATTCGGAGCACCGTAAAAAAATTCAGACCCAAAACGCTCCGTTTACTGCACTAAAAGTATCTTATGACTAAAAGGTCCACGGGTTAAATAAATATCACTATAGTCAAATTAAAGTTCAACTAGTGGGGCGCATGGCATCATGTCTTAAGGCAAATTGCTTTAACTTCCCGTACCGTAATTAAACATTCGAAGAATAAACATAATCAGTCAACAAAAATGTCTATGAATAAATATTATAAAACAAAATCACAAAAAAATGTGAAAACTTATTAGATTAGATGACGTTGTTTATATATGTTTGAATGAAATATGTATAAACAAAATTTAATTGAGCGCGCTTATAGTTAGAATGAACATATTTTATTTCAAATGCATCAATTTTTCGTTCGCGAAATATATGCACTGAGTTAAAAATTTCAAATAGTTTATGCAGTATCAACAATACGAACATAAAAAGTATTAAAAACTCTACCTTGCCGTAACTCACTTCCGTTGCATTTGTACGGATTTACACTCATCTCGCGCCTAAACAATTTTACTCCAAAAATAAAAAAAAAAATTACAGACGTGGGATTCGAACTCGAACTGTCTGGACTTTCTTTTCTACTAACGCGAACGGTGACGCGTTAACCATGGGGAGTTGTCTCCGAACAAATGTATATTACCCTGTTTTGGAAAGGACTACTATTTTTAGCGAAAAAGAGATGTCGCTACTAGTTTCAAATATGTAAAACGTCAAAATTGATCGCTTAGATTTGCCATTCGCCATTTTGTATTAAAGTTTGTGGTTCGCATATGGTTAGCATGTTGTTTCTGTAATTAATTGTATTCAAGTAAGCATTTATGTAAAATTTAGTATGGCAAAATGTAACGCACCAACTTGTGGTAACTTCAAAAATAATATAAAAATGCACTTCTTTCCGGCTTTATGAAGTGAAC
This sequence comes from Ctenocephalides felis, assembly GCF_003426905.1. Classification (NCBI taxonomy): domain Eukaryota; kingdom Metazoa; phylum Arthropoda; class Insecta; order Siphonaptera; family Pulicidae; genus Ctenocephalides; species Ctenocephalides felis. The sequence goes on from NW_020537646.1 coordinate 54,522,090, forward strand.
AAATTAGAAATGTCCAATTATATTTCACAGAATAGTTCTCATGTCCATAATGACCAGGAGAACACTCTTCAACTCCAGTGGAAAAGGTAATAATAATTCTGAATATTTTAATACCATTTGCTATTACGACTTGATATTATATTACAACATGTTATGTTTATTAGATGTTCTTGGGAATACAAATTGCATCAGAATCTAGTGACTGAGGATATGAGTGTCTTGATGCCGAAGGCATGTAAAATGTATGACACATCCATTATATGTTGAGGGAGTTGAGAATGATAGACAAACAATGCAATAATTTAAGGTATAAATTTCAATTGCAGTATAAAATGCTCAGAAATATTCTTAACATTCCATCCGAAAGGACTGCTGCACTGTTCTATTGACACAATCGAATCATAAGAAATTCAAGATTTTGTAGAATGCAACTTTATTAATGATTGATTGGAAAGCAAAATAACTATCCGATGCAAAGTTAATGTTAAAGAAGAATGACTCATGAATGAATTTTAATTCTTGGAATTTAGTTTTCTATCAATTTTGATATCAATATATATATATATTTTATGTCTGTAGGATTTAACGTTTTAAATTTGTTCATTATTTGTCATTTCTTCTAATTATACTATTCCATTATCTATAGTATATACTCTATATACTACATACTTAGACTCTATACTTTTCTCTTCTCTTTTTAATATATTATTATTAGTCATTAAGAAATTGATATCAGTCAGTTCGTGTAAATTCATTATACTTATGAAAACTTTTACATTATTTCTGTATAGTTGTTATATATTCTGATCATTAAGTAATTCATATTGATCGTTCCTTTTAAGTTTAACATTTTATTGTAATTGCTTTTACACAATCTCTGTCTAGTTGTTATATATTATTGATCATTAAGTAATTCATATTGATCGTTCCTTTCAAGTTTAACATTTTATTGTACATACTTACTTAAATTTATCATACCGTTGTGAATACTTTTTTTAGTTACTTATAATTGTAAAATTATAATACTTATTATTATGTATATATTGATTATTAAATTTATAAAAATTTTAATTGTTATGTAAAAATGTTTGTGATATATTTGAAAATATATTTTGTACTTCGTATGTTATTTTTTCTCATTTCCAATATAAGAAATTATTTAGGTTTACAGGAATAATACCAGCGGTTGATTTATATACTGAACAAGTGCTGCCTCCTTCAGATCGCTAAAAATATTAAAATGGAGGTAATGTCAAATGGCCCGAGATAGCGATCTATTTATGTTTACTTATCTATGGCGTTAACCAACTCAGCTATCCCGACATGCTAACAAGCAACATTATTAGCGGATGTCTATCGAATCTAATCTGAATTTCTGCACTTTTTGCTCTTGATCTGCCTATACCAAAAACTAATCAGTACGTATTCACATCAATACGTATCGAATGTTTTTTGAATCATTTAAATCGAACAATTTGTTCTCTTAGACTTAGAACCTGCCATTTTATGCACTTTTTGCTCCGTATCTTTGAAACGGCTAGACCTTTGCCAAAAACTAACCAACACGTCTCCTTATCAATACGAATTGAATGTTTTTTGAATTATTCAAATCGGTTGATCCGTGTTCCCGAAATAGCCCGAAAATTTGTATCCGCGACACCACGTCGTAGCGATAGCCGATGACTTTAACGCATGACCGGTAGACTGGAAAAGTAGGAAGTCTAATGCAAGAAGTAAAGCACTTTTAGAGGCCCTTAATGCACTTGAAGTTGTTATACTGAACAGCGGTGATAAGCCACGTTTGTCAAGGGCAGTGCCTTGACCATAGATTTGTTGAGAATTAGTGTCAGATTTCCTCTAACAATAGCCTCGTCAGAGGAAATTGCAATTGGATATCTACATTGCTAGTGACCACAATGCAAGCACCTGGAAAATATCAACGAATAGAAACATTAAAAGACATGTAAAAATATCTAAAGCCATTGGATGGAACATAAAATCTTTTAATGAAAGCGCCATCAGAGTTGTCTTATGTTGAAAACCTATAATTTCAGAATACACAGATGAGCATACTAGAAAGCTGATGGAGAGAATCCGAAGCCTGTGATATCAGTATGACTCGTAAGCATGGCATAAATCAAAGACAATCTGTGCACTGGTGGACCGAAGAAATCAGCTCTCTTTGCAAAAAGTGTTAAAAAAGAAGGATTTCTCAGCGAGGATATTGTCTCACAAATTCTGCAACTGACAGTGAAATACAAGCAGGCACGTCGGCAACTAAATAAAGCTATCAAAGATAGTAAAGTTAGGTGCTGGAAAGAACTTCTGGATGAAGTCGAGAAAAACCCATTGTAAAGGCCTTATAAGATTATAATGTCTTGCCGCAAAAGCCAGCCAATCCCTTCACCAACTTGCCCACGACTATTGAATAAAATAGTAACCATAGATAAGTAAACATAAATAGGTCGCTATCTCGGGCCATTTGACATTACCTCCATTTTAATATTTTTAGCGATCTGAAGAAGGCAGCACTCGATCAGTATATAAATCAACTGCTGGTATTATTTCTAGATATGGTTCGCATACGTAATATTGGAAATGAGAAAAAAAGCACACGAAGTACAAAATATATTTTCAAATATATCACAAGCATTTTTACATAACAATTAAAATTTTTATAAATGTAATAATCAATATATACATAATAATAAGTATTATAATTTTACAATTATAAGTAACTAAAAAAAGTATTCACATTGGTATGATAAATTTACAAGGAACGATCAATATGAATTACTGAATGATCAATAATATATCACAACTAGACAGAGATTGTGTAGAAGCATTTAAAATAAAATGTTAAACTTAAAAGAAACGATCAATATGAATTACTTAATGACCAATAATATGTAACAACTAGACAGAGATTGTGTAGAAGCATTTACAATAAAATGTTAAGCTTAAAAGGAACGAACAATATGAATTACTGAATGATCAATAATATATAACAACTAGACAGAGATTGTGTAGAAGCAATTACAATAAAATGTTAAACTTAAAAGGAACGATCAACATGAATTACTTAATGATCAATAATATATAACAACTAGACAGAGATTGTGCAGAAGCATTTACAATAAAATGTTAAACTTAAAAAAAAACGAACAATATGAATTACTTAATGATCAATAATATATAACAACTAGACCGAGATTGTTTAGAAGCATCTACAATAAAATGTTAAACTTAAAAGGAACGATCAATATGAATTACTTTATGATCAATAATATATAACAACTAGACAGATTGTGTAGAAGCACTTATAATAAAATGTTAAAATTAAAAGGAACAATCAATATGAATTACTGAATGATCTGAATATATAACAACTACACAGAAATATTGTAAAAGTTTTCATAAGTATAATTAATTTACACGAACTAACTAATATTAATTTCTTAATGACTAATAATAATATATTAAAAAGAGAAGAGAAAAGTATAGAGTCTAAGTATGTTGTATATAGAGTATATACTATAGATAATGGAATAGTATAATTAGAAGAGATGACAAATAATGAACAAATTTAAAAAGTTAAATCCTACAGACATAAAATATATATATTGATATCAAAATTGATAGAAAACTAAATTCTAAGAATTAAAATTCATTTATGAGTCATTCTTTCCAATCAATCATTAATAAAGTTGCATTCTACAAAATCTTGAATTTCTTATGATTCGATTGTGTCAATAGAACAGTGCAGCAGTCCTTTCGGATGGAATGTTAAGAATATTTTTGAGCATTTTATACTCTGTTGCAATTTATACCTTAAATTGTTGCATTGTTTGTCTATCCTTCTTAACTCCCTCAACATATAATGGATGTGTCATACATTTTACATGCCAACGACATCAAGACACTTCTATCCTCAGTCACTAGATTCTGCTGCAATTTGTATTCTCAAGAACATCTAATAAACATAACATGTTGTAATATAAAATCAAGTCGTAAAAGCAAATGGTATTAAAATATTCAGAACTATTATTACCTTTTCCACTGGAGTTGCAGAGTGTTCTCCTGGTTATATATCAGATTGTCTTGCTCTTCTTATATCACTGTGAACTATAGACATGAGAACTATTCTGTGAAATATAATTGGACATTTCTAATTTGTTCACTTCATAAAGCCGGAAAAAAGTGCATTTTTATATTATTTATGAAGTTACCATAAGTTGGTGCGTTACATTTTGCCATATTAAATTTCACATAAATGCTTACTTGAATACAATTAATTACGGAAACAACATCGAACCACAAACTTTTATACAAAATGGCGAATGGCAAATCTAAGCGAGTAATTTTGACGTTCGTTTTTCATATTTTGAAACTAGTAGCGACATCTTTTTTTCGCTAAAAATAGTAGTCCTTTCCAAAACAGGGTAATATACATTTGTTCGGAGATAACTCCCCATGATAGTAACTACTTTGTTTCCACGACAACCTAATTTATACTACCAGGTAACACATGTAGAACTGAATAATATTCCACCTATAACACTGCAAGAACTGATGAAAGCTTCGGGTTGGAAATAGTAAGGCACCGGGATTGGATGAAATTCTTAGTATCGCCTTAAAAACATCACTTATAACATCTCCGACAATGTTTCTTAATGCCTATAATACATGTCTAAAAGAAGGGGTTTTTCACGCAAATTTAAACAGCAAAGATTAGTGCTTCATCCCATCCTACCATCAGATATGCATGCTGGATACAGCGTGTAAAATTTTCGAAAGAATAATTCACCAAAAAATAGATGCAGTAGTTGACCCACTCCTAGCTGACGATCAGTAAGGTTTTCGCAAAGGGCTATCGATGCTTTAAACTTGGTAGTTAATACCGCCAAGAAAGCAATTGCTGGAAGCAGATAGAAGGGGTGTGCGTAGAAGTACTTCCTAGTAGCTAGATTAGATATCAAAAATGCTATCAATTCTGCAAACTGGGATTGCATTATGAATGCACTCGGTGACAAGCACGTGCCAGCATACCTCTGCAATATAGTCGCAAGCTACTTTACTGACAGAATTCTAATGTACGATTCACGCGATGGTACAGAATTATATAATATAACAGGAGGTGTGCCGCAGGGCTCTGTTCTAGACCCTTTTTCGTTGAATAATGTATGAATGCCTTTTGAGACTTGAGATTCCAGCATGTGTGAAACTAGTAGACGATGTTGCCATGACTCCAAACAAATTGATGATATCGTGAGTGTATTTGATATGACCTTTAGAAAAATTAATCGCTGGATGGAAACAATGAATCTCCAATTAGCACAACAAAAAAGTGAAACTGATCTTATCACAAGTAGAAAAACAATAGAGACCATCAAGCTGAAGATAAGAAATCTAGAGATCACGTCAAAACCTCACACTTGTTACCTTGGCGTAATGCTTGATGCTCGATTGAATTTCCATCAACATGTGGAACACGTTAGTGCTAAGGCGTCAATAGTTGGAGGCCCTAAACAAACTAGAAGAATGTTACTATCTTGGTTAGTTCGGTACTTACATATGGTATCTCCATATGGGCTGATGCTCTCAAAACTCAAAAATTGAGGAGATTGGCAGGACCTGTATATCTTCTGAGTGCTTTAAGAATTGGTTGCGCATTTCGCACAATATCGGAGGAAGCAGTGTGCGTCATTTCAGGTACTCTGCCTCTCTTAGTGTTAGCAAAGGAAATACGGACAATTTACCATGGAAGATATCAGCAACTGAGTCCTGAAAAGTTGAGATTAGAAGAACGGCAGAACAGCATTGACTGATGACAGCAACTGTGGGATGTCGCAGTGAAGGGCAGATGGACGCATTGTCTCATTCCAAACATTAATTAATTACCTTTTTACCACTATTACCCTTTATAAACGACCTTTACTACGCACGGAAAAAACTATTCGTTAAACATATTATTATAGTATTACCTCAGATAACGCTCTTTCAACATTATTTACTAAATTAAAATCTAAATTTGATCTGACAATTTTAAGTAATTTAGTATACAAATTAAATTGTCTAAGTTGCCAAGGGTTTTACATTGGCGAAACTAGCCAAAATCTACACAAAAGAATCTCTCAACAAAGAAATAATTCAAAAAATGTGAATCAGAATGAAACAATGCTCACAGAATACATAAATAACCTTCAGCATAGCATTGATTTCCTAAACCCCTGAGTATACTAGATATTTTGAATCCAATATAAAAGAATATTTAGTGAAAGGTTATCTAATATCGTTAAACAATAAAGCAATCAACAAGAGACTTGACAACTATTCGCTATGTAATGTCTACAAGATGTTCCTCAACCAACTTTCAAACATTATTATTGAATGAAGCGTGTTTCTTTTTTATTACTTTCCGAAACCATATGTTTTTACCAGTTTGAACATTTTTAAAAAAATTGTTGTGAACACAATGGTTTGTGTCCATATTCTATTCTAAATTATTTATAAAAAAAAACTTTCTAGTTTTCCACTGAATGACGGTCTCGATGAATACTGAAACATATTGATTAATAAAGCTGATTTCATAGTTGCTTTAGTTTTTGTTTTTTTTTTTGCTTGGTGATATTGCCCGACTCAACACGCTCGTTTTAATATATATATATATATATATATATATATATATATATATATATATATATATATATATATTAGAGATGGGCTTATCATATCCGAAGCCGGATCGACTCGGATTTGACTCCGCTTCAGGAAGGAGTTATATCCGATTAACAACTCCACGACTCCGACAACTTTGAAACCGAAATACTCGACACAAATGTGTTCTATAGTGCGTTGTTTATGCATTTAAGAATTTGTCAAATCCCATTTAATTTTTTGAAATGGAAATTTATGAATGAAATAAAATATCAATAAAATAATTTTTCTAAAAAATTCACAAATAAATGACGAGTTGTAAAATTTTTCGGTCGACCACATGATCGACTCAATGACTCGTAATTTTAACAGTGCTGACCAAAGTGAAAACTTGAGAATCAAATTCAATTTAAATATTTTCTTTTGATGTGAAAATAATTGATAATTTTGATTAATTTTATATGAAAGCAATGTAGTAAACTTTGTAATAAAAGCAAAACATTTATCATAAAATATTTTCACCAAATAATAATACTTCTGAATTCTAATTTTTTCTTCTGCTATTTCCATCCGAGAATTAATATTATATCGGGTAGTTCGATTAGCATATTATTACTTTACATATGCACATTACTTTTAAGAAAAATTTAATACTATATATTTTTTGCTGCTTAAATACTATTAACGTCACTGATATATTTTGCACTCTAAAGTGTTGTTATTTCAGGCTATAGAAAAACCAGATTAAATGTATTTTGTTTCGTGTATTTTTCGGTAAGATCGTCGTAGGTAGAAATATGACCCTTACTATTCAATAAATTATATATTTGAGCTATTCACACTTGAACACAATTTCATTGTTCTGTATCTTTGAAGTAATATTTTTGTATTTTCTGAAAAAAAACGTATACCTAAAAGGTCATAAAACTGCCTCTCAGAAGAGAAAGCGACCGCTATTTCTTCCCAAAGCAAAAATGCCAAAAACAGTAAATTAACACACGAGTTAACAGATTTAATACCAGTTTAGGAAAGTCGGATATGACAAATCCTGTGAAACAACTCCACTCGGATTCACTCCGAGGGAGGAGTTGTATCGGAGTGATAACTCCGGAGTGAGTTACCATCTCTAATATATATATATATATATATATATATATATATATATATATATATATATATATATATATATATATATATATATATATAAGTATATATATTAATATAAATTAATATTAATATATATTTATATATATATATATATATATATATATATATATTAATTGTTTAATATGAACAAAACAGCACTCAGATTTGTTTAACACAACTTTATTTTATGATTACAGATGTTTCGAGACCATGGTGTGTCTCATCTTCAGTGTAATTTCAAAAACAGTTACTTATATACTACACATTCTTTAATAATTTATTTAAATTTCATTTAATTTTTGATATACAAAAAACACCAACTATTCCTTGCAATGCTTGACACAGTACTAAAGAAACATATAACACTTACAGAAATATTCTAAACAAATTTGAAGTACTTATCTAGATGGAGACAGAATGGGTATCATTATAATGTAAACAAAAGGAGTGCTATCGCATACAAAAATCGATAAAAATGAAAAAACAAATTAATTTATTGAAAAGAATAAGATAAATGAAAAAATGTATAAATTATTAATGATGTTTATATAATGTTCCACTCATATCATAAAATTCTATATATATATATATATATATATATATATATATATATATATATATATATATATATATAAATATATATTAATATTAATTTATATTAATATATATACTTATATATATATATATATATATATATATATATATATATATATACGAGATGACCCGATAGACATTGTCCTGTACCAAATTAAAGTTCCAAGTTTTTTAATATCCTTTTCTATACTTTATAATATTCTGTTTATTGTGTTTTCTTTATTGTCTTAGCATAAGCTATATGCGTATTGAAAAATGCAGTTTTTTGATCAGTATAAGAAATTAAGAAAGATTAAATATATTATCTACGGTAATTTTTATAATAGAGTACCCTATAGTTGCTTTTCGACAATTACAATTTCTTACTAATAATTCAGTAAACATTATTATACTTTAAATCTAAAGTAAATTAATTTGTAAAATCTAGTTCATATGGCACTGTTCAATCTAAGAAACAAAATTCTAAATAATTTTTTCAATAAGAAGAAATATTCATTTGTATTTAAATAATTTAGTAAAGTAAAGCAAAATACAACATGCATAAGTTTAAAAAAATAATGTATATGCAATTTTGGAAGTATTGTGTTATTTATTAAACTAAAATACTGCCAAACATATATTGTTTTAATTTCTGGCACATCTCAGCTGGTTTTCGGCAGTGATATTGTGGATATTAAATTTTTCTTATTTATAATCATGAATATGAATATTACAACTAAGGCTCGCTTAAACAAACTGAATTCAAATTTCAAGTAAACCGACATTTTTGGCAGATGACAGTTCTCATGTGTCAGTATGTTGTTTTTTGCAATTTTTTCCACTTATTTCTACAATATTACTATAGTTTCATAATTCCCTATAAAGATTTAATAAAATCCGAATAACCATTCAGGAGGAGTATCAATTCATAGATAATTACAGAAGAATTTTATATAATATATATATATATGACACAGTTTTGCAGCCACAAGTCGAAAACTGTATCATATAATGTTTCAAAGTCGAAACAAACAATATCAAGATAATATATATATATATATATATATATATATATATATATATATATATATATATTGAAAAAATCCAGGACTTATCTATTGAATATATATATATATATATATATATATATATATATATATACTATGTGTGTATATGCATTTGTAATGTGGGAAACAAAGAGGCCATGAGTTTTTGATAAAAACAATTATTATTGTTATGACATTTTTATTTTATAAAACATAGAAATATCTTTTTACATATTTACATATTTCTATACTGGATGCGTTCTTAAGTTCATGTATGTGTGTGTTCGTATATACAGATGTGTCTATATGCGTATTCATAATTCATGCTACATAATCTACATTACATACAATAGGCATAAGTATCACATATTTCTCACACTAATATTACATAAAAATGACTTACAAATGTAATTTTCTTTTTAGAAAAAATTGCTTAAATATTACGGATTTTGGTTTAGTGGGGAGATTTTGGTTTAGTTGTTGATAACCATTGTCTAGTTCCATACTATCTTTTGCTATCTAAAACATATTAAGCCCACATAAACATTGAATATTACAATTCTTGTAAATCAATAAAATACATCTTTAAATCCAAATTATTGCTTGAAAATAGATCAGGATTATTTTTCTCAGGGTCAACTTTTTGTTTATGTGCTCGATTTGGAAAGCCAGATAGACTTTATATATATACAAGGAGTTGAAAGGCAAATAATATTGTGTATCCACAAATATTGCAAAATTAATTTTTTATAAAATATATACTTCGTTTTATTTCTCATCTCTCAACCGTTTAATCACAATGTGCCACAGCAAAACATGACAGGGTACAGCTAGCTGAACAATTTCACATAAAAGTTTATCGCAAATTATCTATAAGTTATCTGCCCTAAATTCTACATTTCTCAAAAGTATGTTATAACTTTAGTATATAAATATACCTAACTTCTACTTTCTAGAACACAATTCTATATTTAAAACACAATTAATAGGAAAGAGGTTGCATTCGAACAGCTGCGTACAATAGTAGATTTCAGTGTTGCCTTTAACACGCGATAATACAGTAATAGAAAATAAAAATTAATACAATATAAATAATAGAAATCAAAAGACTAATTTTAAAAAGTATTCAATCTGTTTCAAGCAAAATGACACAGATTCTTTTGACGTAAGGATTTCACTTTTGAGTGTTGGTTAACACTACTCCATAAAAGCACACTCTCGAAACTCTTATTTTGGTAACAGCTGTTTTTGACATTTGTTTACTTTGTAATGTGAAAAATTTATCTAATTAATGAAAAAAACTATAAAAATAAATTTTTGTGAAAATGTTTTTGTGATTTGAAACTAAAATTCGTAAAGTACAGTTTAATAAACCTTTCCAAGGTCTTACACACAGGTAATTAATTTCACTAACAGGCAATTTTATAGAAATGTTCTGATTTTTCCTCGGAAATTTATTCAATTATTAAACCATTACTATGTTTATATTGTGAGTAGTAGTTTTAACCATTTTCGCGTTTAAACTATTGCTATATCATAATATCGATATTTCTATTATTAAGTATTTACTATCTAATGTGAAAGATTCGTTTTAGTATTTGTACAATGGTTTCATGAAACCAATTCTTTATGTTAGTTTTTTTTCTATTTTGATCTTGATGTAAGGCTTAAATTTTTGATATAATAAGTTTTAGAAATATAGTTTATGACAACGATATATTTACAAATAAATATAAATTTTTTTTAAGAAAATATTTTGAAATAATGTACACCGACGTAAGTACCATATAAGCAGTGCTGAATTTACAGTAGGTGCAGTCGGGGCTACTGCCCAGGGCGGCAGATTTTCGGGGGCGGCAAAATTTGGATTGTGAGAAAAAAATGCTATACGATGTAATTAACTATTTTTTCAATAACATTTTTTATTTCAAAAAATATTATTAACAAAACATAATATGATTGCAATGCAAAATTTGGGTTCAAATAGCCGATTATTAAAATTTATTATTTTGCTTTGCCTCCCTCTTCGAACGTAAATTATCAAATTGGTTAATTAGTTATTATCAATTTGGCTAATGTAAAGTTTCGTAAATTAGCTGAAAGTTTAAGAACAATATGTTCTTCAGATCTCGAGCCCTCTTAGGATGACAAATTCCAAGCTTATAGCGCCGAAAAAAAAATTAAACTAGTGACGCATGGCATTGTTCTATTAATTACTGCAAATTACTGGGACTTCTTGTACTGAAAATTACATTTTATAAAGAGCTTTACAATTTTTAGAAAAATGAGAAAAATGCCCTTTATAAAACTTTTTTTTATATGTATATTAAATTTTTTTGAAAATTATGAACTTTTTTCAAAGCAATCAAACTGCGTAGCTGTTTCAGAGAGGAAATCGAAACTCAACTACCATTTTTCCAAACGGCTGGACCTGCCTGTGCCAAAAACTAATCAGCACGTCTCCCCATCAATACAAAATAATATTTTATTAATTATTCAAGTCCATTTCGAGAACACGGATCAACCGATTCGAATGATTCGATTCCTATTGATGATTCCAAGTGAAGTCGTAACTTTCGCTGAAGACGTCCAGGCGAAGATACAGGCCAAAATGCTAAAAACGGTAATTCGGTTTTTGAGAAACGTAGCGTCCGATATCATTAAAAAAATTGACATATATTGACAAAATTAAGAACTGCTTAAATTTGTGGGATGCAGGTTTATGGGTTTCGGTGAACTAATAAATAAAATTTGAAAAAGAAATATTTGGCGGTCAAAGGTGATCATTAGACATATGCACATCATATTATCAGGTATTTTATAGATATTTTAATAATAAGTTTGAATTTTGTTTACATTTCTATGGGTTCTGTAACCCATGGGTTCTGTTAGTTTGCGACGCGACGCTTACGCGCATCTATATTTTGTCTCTATACATTAGCTGTGCAGCGCGATTGCTTTAAAAAAGTTCAAAATTTCAAAAAAAAAATCGAAATATAAAAAAACTCAAGGTTTTCAAAAAACATTTTTTTTTAATTATAATTTTTGGTTCGGGTTTAATATATAAAAACAATTGAAGTAAATTTTCAGGGATGGGGCGGCATTTTTGTCAGTGCCCCAGGGCGCCAACTTTCTAAATCTGGCCCTGCATATAAGGCACCTCATTTCGCATCCAATATATGTATTGGAGCCGACAGACTTTATCCTGGACCCAAGTCTACAATTTAAAGGTGCCATTTTTTTAAAATCCTATCCTATACTTTTTAATATCCTTGCCTTTGTGATTCATTTATGATTTTAGCATAAGCAGTATAAGAAATTCATACAAAAATAATATAGTATATACTGTAAAGGAACAATATCACACTTGATTTTACCACACAACATAATTTCTTCAATAATTAAGTCTATAATTTTCATAATTTCGTACGATATATTCATATTTGCTTTTTAACTTCCCGTAGGGCAAGTTATAGTAATCGCAAAAAAATCGAAAATGAAAATTTTTATATATCTTTACGTTTCAAAGGTTTCTGAACATTTTGGCATACCTTAGAAAAAATGGATGTATGTGTGTGTGTGTGTGTGTGTGTATGTGTGTGTATGTGTGTGTGTATGTATGTACGTGTGTGTATGTATGTGCGGATACAAATTTTCGTCGACGATTTCGGGAACACGGAGCAACCGATTTGAATAATTTAAAAAACATTCGATTCGTATTGATAAGGAGACGTGCTGATTAGTTTTTGGCGAAGGCAGGTCTAGCCGTTCCGAAAATACGGGGCAAAAAGTGCCGAAACCGGTAACTCAGTTTTTAAGAGAACGGAGCGTCCGATTTAAATAATTCAAAAAACATTTCACTTGTATTGACAAGATGAAGAATCGATAACATTTTCATAAAGGTAGGTCTAGCAGTTTCGGAGATATGGAGGAAAAAGTAAAAAAATGAGCCATTTGGCGGTCAAAAATGATCATCAGACATATGCACATCAAATTATCAGATATTTTATAAAGATTTTAACAATAAGTATACATTTTGTTAACATTTCTATGGGTTCCGTACCAATGCTTATGCGTTAGACAGCGACGCGGCGCTTACGCGCTTTATATTTTGACCCTATGCAGTTAAATCAGTACGATTGTTTTGAAAAAAAAAGTTCAGATCTTCCACAATATGTCAAAATAAAGAAAAAAATTTTTTTTTTCAAAAAAAAAAATTTAATTTTTTTTTTTTTTTCAAATTTTTTTTTTTCAAAAAAAAGTAATTTTTTGTCCATATATATAGTTTCTCAAAAATCTTATTTTTTCAAAATTGTTTTTAAAAAAATTAATAATTTTTAGTACGGGAAGTTCCAGCAATTTGCCTTAAGGCACGATGCCTTAATTGCCTTAAGACAGAATTCCACTTACAGCTAGTTGGCAATTGTAATTTCTAACGTACAGTATTAAACATAACTATAACATAACACTGGTACTTCATCAGGGGCGTAACTACCGCCGTATCAGCCGTATCAATGATACGGGGCCCCCGGGCCCAGGGGGTCCCCAACGAGCGTTAACAGAAATTGAGAAAAACTTTTTATTTATTTCACAAACGACAAAGTCAAAAAATTAATTTATTATCATTGTCGAGACAACCTACATCGATTATAGGCATGTTTGGCCTACGGGGTTTCCCCGTTTAACCCTCAATAATCAATGATAAACCCTCAGTAAACAATGTACAGTTATGCGTACCCAAAATACAATGATATGTTGACAAGCGACGAACGAACAGCAGGGATTTCTTTTAATAAGTAATATTTTTTACAACTGACCCAAAATCGACAAGAAGTACAACATTTGGTACTGAACTAAAGACGTTAGAAAAAATACAATCATATGATAATTGCCAGAGTTAGTCGAAGGTTTTATATATTGAAAGTGTTTTGGTTTAGTGGTGATTTGTGGAAAAGTGTTAGTGGTGATTTAAAGAAAACAATGAGTGAAAAGAAAAGAGATTACGCCAGCGGAGCTATGAAACGAAAAATTGAACAGAAAAAAGATGAAGTCATAAAAAAAGTGCCAAAAATTTCTTAAATCGAAAAAATATACACTTTTTTGGCAATAGCATACAACGCTGGTCAATGCTAAATCAAGATTCTTCCGAGGAATATTTAGTAGCATTTAAAAGGGTATGCCCTACCAGATGGTCTTCAAGGAACGACGCCTTATTAGCAATAAGCAAAAACTATTTATTAATAGTAAAAACTCTGTATAAATTAAATTTAATTTCTAAAAAAAAGATGTAAGAATTTAATTAACCTTTTAGAAAGCTATGATTTTTTAGTGCTCGTAACATTTTTTTCTTTATTTTTTCAAATTATTAATCCAATTTCGAAAGCTCTACAGGATGTGAGTAATGACTTACAACAAATTAGCATACTATTAGGAAATCTTTTAAAGAGTCTGCGCGAATTGAAGCATGAAGATTCATTCATTATTTTGTTAAGGAATACTAAGGATTTAGCAAAGAATTGGAATATTAAAACAATTTTTAAAAACAAGAAGCGGAAGATAACAATTGATTTTTCGATGAGTTATCACAAGACGAGAGAATTTTAGACCCTGAATCATATTTTAAAGTAAACGTGTACTATTGCTGTTTAGATATTTTAATTTCTCAAACAAAACAAATGTTTCAAAACCTTTGTGACGTAAACAGTATCTTTAGAATATTGCAACCGGAAAAACTCATGTCTTCTTCAAATGAAGAAATAATAATTGCTTCCGGAAAACTGACGACAAAATACTGCGAAGATCTATCAGGTAATCTTTGCGATCAATTGATGGCTCTAAAAGCATGCTTAAAATCAGAAATCGAAAATATTCATTCCATTAAGGAACTCGCTGAATTATTATTAATAAAATTTAATAGTATTGCATCCAGTTTTCCGGATGTAATAACAGCTTGCATTTTATTCTTGACCCTTCCAGTTACAACCGCAACTGCTGAAAGAAGTTCTTCAAAATTAAAATTAATTAAAAATTACCTCAGAACATCAATAAAACAGGAACGGCTATCAGACCTGTCTCTATTGTCCATAGAGGCAGAAATATTAGAAAAACTAAAAACATCATCAGCTATAAATGACTTAATAAATTAGTTTGCTGATAAAAAGGCAAGGAGAGTGAATATTTAATTTTAGTTACTTGTAAAATATTAAAAATAATATTCGATGTATATTTAAAAATTTGATAAATAAATGTTCTTTTAATTTTATTAAATGAATTTATTAATCTTTTTATGTTTCTTTAAATTATGAAAAATCTTTAGGGGGGCCCCCAAACCGATTTTGATATGGGGCCCCGCCAAGGCACGTTACGCCCCTGTACTTTATGTTAGATTATTTTAATTTGATTTTTTATTATTTAAGATATCCAAAATTGCATCTTAAACTTCTCTTAATTGATAATCGTAAGCGTCGAATTGTATGTATTAATACATACAATTCGGCCCTTACGATTATCAATTAAGAGAGGTTTAATATTTTTAAAATACGGTAAAAATTTTACTTCAAAACAACAAATGGGAAAGTATAAAGATGAATTCATTTATCTTTATACTTTCCCATTTGTTGTTTTGAAGTGAAATTTTTAACGTATTTTAGAAATATTGTGCAAAGATTAATAAAAGATGCAAAGAAATTATATATTTCTGTCTATTATTCAATATATATCATTTTTATAAAATAAAAATTACTATTTGATTGCAGAAGATTTATTGCACATTTCATACTATAAATAGTGGTGCTTGACATCGTGCCTTAAGGAAATTCGTGCTGGAACTTTCCTTACCGAAAATTAAAATAAAAAAAACTTTTTTGGAAACCTTGAAAAAAATCAATTTTCGAAACAAATGACTTTTTTATATTTTGAAAATTTTGATTCTCCTTTTAAAGCATAGGTTCCTAAACTTATGCGATGCTTGTCGATATATTATGGTCCCCCTACTTACCTATTGTTTATTTTTTATAAATTTGTAAATGTATTGATAAGGATCAAATTTTTAATTAATGTTTAAATTAATGTTTCAATGAGAAGGATGAATTTCATGTTTTAATAGAAAATTGTCAAGATTTGGCGACAATTTAGAAAGATAATCTGAAATCTCCTCGCTCAATAATGTCTAGCCTGTTTCTCTTTTTCGTTAGTAGATTGGTGACAGAGCTAAACCCCTTTTCTTTTAATTATGACGACGGAAATGAAATTAAATTTTTTTTTGCCATATTTCATAATATGGGATAAGCGACAGGTATGCTTGTTTGGAGCCATAATTTTTGATATCCCTTTTTAAATTCAATCTTAAGCTCTTTATTGGTACTTAATTTGGCCAATTCCTCTTGTGTCATTACATTCGTTTCTTCTATGTCACCATATGAATTAGTTATCCACGTTGGCATTACCAATGACAAAATATCTTCGAATGTAGTTTTATAATCAGAATAGAGGGCTTTTAAATGTTCAACATAGGTTGAAACTTCGTCTTTCTGACACTTTGTCTGTGACAAATTAGGAAACTGTGAAAATTCTCATTCATTAGCATCAGTTTTGATAGAAATGCTGCTAAAATCGATTAGTTTTAATCAAAATTAAACCGTTGCCTTGCAATTGCAAATTAACCACATTAAATACAGCAAATAAATCCGTTAAGTACGCGATGACTGTTTTACATTTTATCAAACTGTCTTTTAAACATTTATGTTCAAAATCCAGAAACTCTAAGACAGTCTCAAAAAGCGCAAAAAATCTTGTCAATCATAAGCCTTTCGATAGCCCGTATACTTCTGTATGAAGAAGTAATTGATGAAAGTGTTGATTATTTTCATCACATAACTGGGCAGATAAACCCGAATTGAAGGCGCTGCTTCGGATTCGGTTGACTGCATCAATAACTACTTGAAGAGATTTATGCAGTCCAAGCCTAAAATTTCATAACAATAAAGTAGTTCTACATAACAAGAAATATGGTTTAGCCGTTGCTGTCAGTTGTTAAAGCTCTTGCGAAAAGCAATTCGTCGTAATTTTTTTCATTCATTATAAAACGAACATATGGTAATAGCAATGCTTCATTACCAGGTAAAATTGACTCGTTCAGTTGAATGGAGAAATGTGTTGTTTGCAAATAATTACACAAGAAGCTTTCAATATCAGAAATCATTTCTTCAATACGTCTTTCAACAGTGTTGTTGCTTAAGGGAATTCTTTTAATAATGTCAGAAGCAGGTTTGTGTAAAACGGTTTTCAAAACCTCTTCAACGGCTGGCAAAAATAACTTCTCTCCGATAGTATGCGGTTTTCCAGATTTTGCTATCATTAGCATTTCTTTGTGATGTTACGCAACAAATTTAGTATATTAGAATGTTACGTAAAAAGAATCGAAATATAATTATTTCAAATAATAATACTCATCAATTTCAATATATTAGTATTTTACGTAAAAAAGAATCGAAATATAATTATTTCAAATTTTTTACGTAAAATACTAATATATTGCAATTCATGAGTATTATTAATTGAAATAATTATATTTCGACTCTTTTCTACGTAAAATACTAATATATTGAAATTGATGAGTATTATTATTTGAAATAATTATATTTCGATTTTTGTTACGTAAAATACTAATATACGGATATTGATGAGTATTATTATTTGAAATAATTATATTTCGATTCTTTTTTACGTAAAATTCTAATATACTGAAATTGATAGGTATTATTATTTGAAAAAATTATATTTCGATTCCTTTTTTCGTAAATTACTCATGTATTGAAATTTTTGAATATCAACATGCAAACATATGGGTTTGAGTTTTTCGGAACCATTTAAACTTTAAATCCCATCGCTCAGAAGATATGTTTCTCTATGTCGTTCTATTGTGCAAGTGTTGAAATATTATCTTGATCGTCATTAAATTGAATATTTACTGTTTTCCAAAGGGCTTCATATTGCACTTTTATGTAAAGTTGCATGGTCGCTAAATTTATTCATACAAAAATCTTCAACAATTATAAAATATTATTTTACTTAAAAATACTTAAAAAGTATTGCATTTTGAATATAGTATCAGACTATTATCTTGTTTTAACCAAAAATACTCAACTGCTATAACTTGTCTTTTTTTTTTTTGAAAAAGTTTGAAATAGAATTTGAAATTAATATTGAAAAATTACTGTTAACATTTTACAATATTGAAAATGATTGTGATTAAACACATCTGATACAAGCAATAGAATTCATTATATTATAGCAATAAGATATTTAATGAGTTTTTGGTCTTTTTTGCACATACGTTTGATTTTGATGAAAAATACTCTCGCTTAGATATTGAGTACTATCGATACTTTCGCCACGATATTTTTACACTATTCCCAACTAATATCGTTCGAATGGTTTTTGAATTTTGAATTATCGGAGATGATACATTATAGTGAGCTTAAACGTGGACGAAATTTTTTTAATTTTTTTTGATAATTACAAAGAAACGGCCAATTATCGTGCAAATTTATAAATGCTAATCCTCAACAAGATACATCGAATGGATTATAAATTTTTAAAAACGTTGACGAAGGATCAAAAATTGGCTCTCACACACACAGAAATACATACACACATATACTTTTTTTCATATTTGGTCTCATTCAGTTGAAAATGACTTGAAACGTCGAGAAAACATAACATTAGCAAATCGGATTTTGTTGCGAAAACAAACTTCTACTTCGGTAAGTCAAAAAGTGAGAGTGCGCTTTGGAAATATTTGAAAATAACACGCTTCTTAACAATTGTGCATTTGTTCTGATTTTTCCGAAAAAAACTATAGTCCAAATAATTTTATAATCTAATCATTTTTCTGCAGTGTGTCAATTTTATTTAATTTGATTTTACTGTTTACTGTTTTACTGTTTTATTATTTAATTTATCTATCTTTGTAAACTACGAGTACAAAACTAAAATTTATAAATAATAGTAAAATATTACTTACTTTTCTCTGGCATTGTAATTATTTTTATCAAGAACCATCAGTTTATTTTAAGGTATAAGTTGTGTCTGTTAAACAGAAGTTGCTAGACTGATTTTTAAATTAATAGTAAAAACTATAAATATTAAACTCCGTCCTTCCGCATTATTGCAATTGCATTGCTAAAATTTCAGAATTCCCTACCATTACAAGGGAATACCATGTTTATTATGGCGGTAATAAACATAAGTATTTTGGATATCTCCAAATGAAAATATTATTATTATACAATTTGCAATTTCACATAGGATTAAGACGTATGGCCAAAATACCTAAACTATTGTAAAATGAGATATGTAACGTTCATGTTGTAAGCATCTGTTTACTTTATATTTTTACTGCTCGTGTATATGCAGCAAGATCGTCTTGTATATTATTGTGTGCAAAGTATTTACAAGTTACATTTTTTACAATTTTTTTTATTTATTATTCAATAGACAATCGGAATACATTGTTTCTATAAGCCTATGTGATGATGTTATATGTGACGTTTAGAGGTCTCCTTCATTGAAAAGATCCTCTACTAGAATGAATCTATAGCTGTCTGTAATAATTTAATATTGCAGGTACCATTTTGTTGATGATTTGCATTTCAGCGTTCGAATGATCATCGATTTTGTTGTGGTAAGAACAACTTCGGGTCTTTATAATTTCATTTACATTTTAATTTCCAGATCCTTGTGGATGGTCTCATTAGTTACATACTAATGATACAATAGGATCATTATCTTCAATATATTATTCCTAATAATCTTAAATATTAATAAGGATCCTTATATACAAAAAGGAAGTAATGAATATAATAAGGCGCATCTACCATTGCCCTTAATATTTTGTTCTGGGTACGCTGTATAATTTTTATGTTTGATGTACTTGCACATCCCCATAATTCTATTCCGTAGCTCCATCCGTCTTGTTTGCGTATGACATTTTCGATTTTCTACCAATAAGCCAGTACAATTTTTTTTATTTTTTTCATCGTTTTTTTGCACTTTTTTTGATATGGGACGCTATGTGGGAATACGGTCTAGATATAGTCCTAAATAATTAATGCTGGTACTGGGTGGGAATTTCGATGTTATTTATAAATACGGCGTCACAATTTTGAGTTCTCGTTGTAAACGTGATATGTTTTGATTTGTCTTCATCTATATTCATTTTCAATCTTTGCGCCCTTCTTCAAGTGCGAATAAACGATTAGTTATTATAAGTTATCCTATGAGCCTGTTGTATCGCGGTAAGATTTCATTGTTCCAGAGTTTTTTAGTTCCTTTGGCCAATATCCCAAACGTCGCACTCCATTGAATATTTAAATCAGCATATTAACCCTTTTCTTGACAGTTGTTTCATAATTTTAGCATCTAATTGATCAATTTCTGGGCATTTCTTGATATTTAAAAGTGAAATTTTTCTCTTAATTTCTTTTGGTATAATCTGTTTAATGTTTTCTGTAGTGCCTTTTATCTCATTAATTTTATTAGGTACTCGCGATTGTTGACTATTTTCATTTGGAGTAAATAACGTTTCTTTGATAGTCCGCAAACATATTCGCCTTTTTTTGATCACTATTAGTCCATTCTAGTGTTTTTAATTCAAGTCCAAATCGTGTTATCATACTTGTTAAGATTAATAATATAGTTCATTATATCATTTTCTCTCAACTGTTTTAATTCATGTTTAAGTTTTCTTACCTATTTTTGTGATTAGGTATATATATTGCACATCCAGTTTCATCTTCCATTTTTGAACCATCTGTATATATGTGAAGGTGATCGGGCCATTTTGAGTTTACTTTATTTTCAAATTCCCAATTTTTTATTTGTTTATTTTTAATAGATTCTTCTACTAAGTTGGCCTCTGTTTTGGCGTATGAATTTTTATATGAATAATATTGTGGAAATTGATAATAAGACTTGATTTCGCAAATTTTTACATATTTCTCATACGGTTTTAGGCCATAAAAGCTCGTTATTAAAGGGGGAGTAGGTCTGTTTGTCCAATATGGTTTAGTTATATGTAATCTCGCCAATTCTTCTAGATGCCTTGGAATATTATTTATTTATTTATTTATTTATACGCTAATCGGTTTTATACAGTTTTATAATATTGTTTGCTAATTCATAACTTGTATATTTATATCTATATACATATACACACACATATATACATATTTATACATATATATATATATATATATATATATATATATATGTATATATATATATATATGAGAAGCCAAACTCCTACCGGGCGCGTCCCCAGGTGGCGGATAGGGGGTATCCTAACCGATCGTAAGATCGGCGGATTGGGGCAAAATAAAATAGCCCTCGCGGACCAAATATGGCATCGGAGCTGAGGAGTAACAGCCACCATCCGTGTATCGCGGAAAAAATTAAAAAATCCCTTTTGGTTGGTCACACCATCTGACCTAGGGTCACATACGGAAGCGGATGAGGGGACACTGCTCGAAAGAGATGTGTGGATGATCCATATAGCGCACCGTACGTGGAAACTCCCGGCATCAACGTGCCGCACCCACGGGAGCAAGAGGATGCCAATGAAGGAAGAAGGTGCACGGCCGGAGCGGATGTTTCTTTTCCCACTCCAATGGTCACAAGCTCTTACAGTAATGGAGGTAGCTGTAGGGGTGATCACCCCTCCACTTCCCAAGGCACCGCGTTCGGAGACGACCTTTTGCTCTGAAGCAAAAACAAGAGACAGGTGACGTAATTATGGACGCCGAGCACGATGCGGCAAAAGCCGCTATAGTAAAAGGAGGCAAGAAGGTTCCCGGTAATCTTCACCGTGACAGAGTAAACTCTGCACCATCGACTAGATGTCGTCAAACGCCGATGGAGAGACTTGGCTCCAAAATTGACGAGCTAGCGGAGTATGTGAAAGATAGGAACAATGTTCACAGCAGAATAAAGGAGCTAATTAGGTCGATTGATACAGCATATAACCTGGCATTGAAAGAATATACGGCAACCCCCAAAGCTCTCGCAATGACAGTGCAAACCACACAGACCTCTCCCGAGAAAACTATTAAACCGGGTGTAACTCAGACGCCAACTCCTAAGACCCAGGAGCAAAACACAAACAAAAGGTTGCTATCTTCACTTAGTCCCACCTCTGACGCGGAAACACATCCGCCTAAAAAATCGGCTGTAGAAAATAACTGGACGAAAGTGGTTCGACGAAGTTCGAAGAAGAAAGGAGCCCGAGATCCGAAAGAAACCTTGGAGGAAACCGAGAAACCGGAAACCGAAAAAATCGAAACAAATGATAGTGCTAAGCACAGAAACAACCATCATAGGACAACTCGGAGGAAACATAGAACCAAGGCTGTTCTGGTTCAACCAGCTGAAGGACGAACGTACGCTGACATCCTTAAGGAGATCAAGGAAAAAGTAAACCCGACAAAAACTGGCGTGGACATAAAGTCCATCAAACAGACAAGAAATGGAGGTGTATTACTGGAAATGAGTCCCAAGTTCGAAGATAGTGCAGCCTTTGCAGCTGCGATAAGGTCAGCAACTGAAAACATAGGAACAGTGACGACGATAGAGATTCTTGACCTTGGTGGTGTCTCTACCGAAAATGACGTTCGCAAAGCACTCATTCGGGACTTTACGACAAAACTGTAAATAACTCGAGTGAACTTGACCAAAGTCACATCAAGAGGACAACGAGCGGCCTTCTGTGAGATAGAAGAGGCTAATGCAATCAAAGCCATAAATGGGGCCCGCATAAGAATTGGGTGGGTTAACTGTCGCATTCGCCCAGTTGTTAAAGTGGTCCGCTGCTTTAGATGCCTCGGTTTCGGACACCAAACGCATAAATGCGGGGGACCAGACAGAAGCAAGTGTTGCTACAAATGCGGCGGGGAAAATGACAAGTCTGTAGACTGCGCGGAAAAGCCAAAATGCTTTCTATGTACAGTAGACAAAGAAGATCGAAACAGCGGGAGCCATGTCGCCGGATCCGGTACCTGTAAAGCATTCCGTGTAGCACTTGCCGAAGCCACGAGAGAACAGAAATGACGCGATTTCTAGAAGGTAATCTGAACAGATGTGTCTTGGCGCAGAATCTACTGCGCCAACGTATCTTTGAAGATAAGATCGATCGATCGAAGAATAAATCATGGTTCGCAGATAAATCTGGCACGGCAGCAATATGGATCACAAACTCAAAGAAGATCACCGTCAATGACAACGGAAGCGGCGAGGGTTTTGTCTGGATCAAGACTCCCACGACCTACTGTGTAAGCGTCTACCTCTCACCAAATGAAGGGATCAGCGTATTTCGCCAGAAAATGGCAAGCATAGAAGACACTCTCGGCAAATTTCATTGTAGCTGGTGATTTCAACGCGAAATCGGCAGGATGGGGCGCCGAATACTCGGACACTAGAGGAATTGACGTGGCAGACTTTGCTGAAAGATTAGACCTTACTGTGTTAAATACTGGGAGTATTACAACCTTTAGAAGACCAGGGTATCAGGAATCTATTCTCGACATTACGTTTGCCACTCCAAGGACGGCGAACATGATTGGAGACTGGACTGTAACTGAAGAGTATAGTGGCAGTGATCATCAACATGTGACATTTAGTATTGGATCCGGTCCGACTCGACCAAGCAACTTTTGCAAACGAAGGTGGAATGCCAAAAAGCTTGACCAGGAAGCGTTGCGAGCAGCCCTCGAGCAAAACGCATCTACTCTTCAAGCTGATCCAAAACTAAGTACCCGCAGAGAAACGGAAGAAACGGTTTTTAAAACTATGAACGCTATTGTCACCTCATGTAACGCCTCTATGCCACGACCAAAAAATCAGGGTGTGCACTGTCCAGCATATTGGCGGTCATAAGAGATAGCCGAACTACGGAAAAGATGCCACGCATTTCGTCGCCGCGCCACAAGAGCTGCAAAACGCTCTCCCTACCAAGATTTGTATACAAACGAGTACAAACAGGCAAAAAAGAGCCTAAATAAAGCCATAAAATCAGCTAAAGCCGGATTGTGGAAGGAAATCTGCAATGACCTTGACAAAGATCTCTGGGGCAAAGCCTATCAAATCGTTACAAAACGACTTGGTAGAGCTTTACCAGAAGCACCGAAATCTCCTGCTCTGATGAATTCTATCGTAGCAGAACTATTCCCTAAACATCCGCCATGGAAAAGGAGACAATACGTGGAAAACAGTGAAACTACGCCCTTCACTGTCAAGGAACTCCAAGATGCGGCGAAAACCATAAAAACTGGCAAAGCACCAGGCCCTGATGGCATCCCAGCCTCAGTGATCAAGATTGTAGCCTTGGAATTTCCGTATATTCTTCTGAACACCTACAATGCCTGTCTGACGACCGGCACCTCTCCTACGGTCTGGAAGCGGCAAAGATTGGTTCTAATAGACAAAGGTAAGGGAACCCCTGTAACGCCATCGTCGTTTCGAGCACTCTGCATGTTAGACATCGCCGGCAAATTGCTTGAGAAACTTATTCAATGCAGACTGCGCAACGACATCGAATGCGCCGGAGGTTTTGCTAAGAATCAACACGGATTTCAAAAAGGATGATCGACGATCGGCGCGATTCGGAAGGTAACGGAAACAGCAAGAGAAGCATGGCGTGGTAGTCTTAAAGCTCGTAAAGTGTGTCTCCTTCTCACATTCGACATTAAAAACGCGTTTAACAGTGCGAATTGGGAGGATATTTTACACGCCCTAGAGCATAATTTTGACGTAAAGCCAGAAAATCTAGGACTAATAGACGACTACCTCGATGTGAGAAAGTTGATAGTGGAAACGACGGAAGGTCATCAAGAACACGAGGTTACAGCTGGGGTACTTCAAGGCTCAATCTTAGCAGCCGATTTGTGGAACGCTGTCTACGACGAGCTCCTGGAGATTTCCTTGCCGAAGCAGGTGGAACTCACGGGCTTTGCGGACGACGTCGCAGCCACAATCGTAGTGGACAGCATTGAGGAGGCTGAACTACTCGTTCGAGAGACCGTCGACACCATAGAGACCTGGCTTGAGAAACACCACCTAAAACTCGCCAAACAAAAAACGGAGATGGTTGTCTTGACCCGACAAAAATGGTTTCCAAAACCATTCACCGTAGACATAGGAGAGACAACTTTGACGTCGACAAGGGCCTTGCGCTACCTGGGAGTAATGATAGATGAGAAGCTATCCTTCCGTGAGCATCTCGATAGTGCATGCATAAAAGCTAGCAAGACGGTATCCAACTTGTCAAGGATTATGGCTAACTGCATGGGACCACAAACCCGAAAACGACGAGTCCTGCTTGAGGTAGTCCATTCTGTACTGCTTAACGGAGCAGAGATATGGGCGGATATCCTCAAGCAAAAGACTTATCGGCGCAAAATAGCGGCAGTGCAAAGACGAGGAGCTCTGAGAGTTACCTGTGTCTATCGCACGGTCTCAGAAGCAGCCGTGCTGGTAATAGCAGGAGCCACACCGATTGACTTGCTAGCTTTCGAGAGAGTGAAACTCTATGACGCTAAATTAAGTGGCGACGATTCCAGAGAAACAAGGTCGAGAATTAAAAATGAAACGCTACAAGAGTGGCAAAATCGGTGGAAGTCAGGAGAGACGGGCAGATGGACGGCGCGTCTGATTCCGGACATTAGCGTCTGGCTCTCTCGACAATACGGGGACACAGATTTCTTTCTAACCCAGCTACTGACAGGACATGGACAGTTTAATGCCTATCTTTTTAAGATGGGATTGCATAGCAGGCCAATGTGCAAATAATGTCCAGATAAAATAGACGACGCTGAGCACACGTTCTTTGAATATGCCAGGTGGAAGGTATCAACGATGGCGGTGTCTTATGAAGATTTTTTTTCGCACCTCTATAAAATATATATATATATATATATATATATATATATATATATATACATACATATACACATACATACACATCTACTTACATATAGATATACATATATATACTCATATAATACACATACATATACATACATACACATATATGCACATTCACATATAAGTACATAACTACATACACATACATACACGTAGACTTTATAAAAAAACTATGATAATTAAGTAACATAAAATAATACTTGGGTTAAATAACATGAATTTGGTGAAATAATTAATTGCACAAAATATTATGGTGTTTAAGTTTTTTCTTTATGTTAGCCTCAAAAAAACGCATATCGAAAAAGTTCGAACTGCCGCAATACTCATTGACTTCTTTGGCTAGTCTATTTAAAGGGCTATTATGCACGTACTTTTTTGAGGATTTTGCTGCACAGATTAATCTATTGGATCGAAATCCTGGCCTTGGAGTGACAAATTGTATCTTTTCTAAGAGTTGTGGTGATTCAATAACGCCGTTTACTATCTTGTTTAAGAAAAGCAAGTCCGTGATTTTTCTACGCGCGGTAAAGGTGTTATTTCTCCTTTTCTTTATGATGTCATCAGCGTTGCATTCTCCTAGCATTTTATAGTAGGCAAAGTTCGACACATATTTCTCAAACCTATACTGCACCTTATTCAATCTATTAATCAATTGTTCAGTGTTTGGAGACCAGACGATTGAACAATAGTCCAGAATAGGTCTGATTAGGGAAGTATATAGACAGTAAAGTATTTCCAGTTTATGGAAGTCATTGATGCATCTTGTTATGAAGCTGAGTGTACGAAAAGCTTTTAGAATGAGTTTGTCTATGTGTTCAGTGAAGCAGAGTTTGTTATCCATATTGACTCCTAGATATTTTATTGTCATTATGACAAGCGTTATTCAATTTTTTAACTAAAAATCTTTTAGCCAATAAACTTATATCTTATATCTAGCGGTGTTTCACCTGCTTCAGTCAGTAGAGCGTTTATTGGGGTAGAGCGGATGGCTCCTAGACAGATCCTAATGGCTGAGTATTGTATTTTGTCTAGTTGATATTTTTTTTTGCCTCAAAGCACCATAAATGAAGCATCCGTAATCTAGCTGTGACCTTATCAAAATTTGCCTCCATCTTTATAGCGGAGCTGATGGCATTACATGTAGCAACAAAATATGTTATAGACAAAAATGTAAATAAATCGATCATTTTCAGTGATAGCAAATCGAGCCTAATCGCAATAAACAATCCGAGCAAGCATACAAATATATTGATATATGAAATTATAAACAATCTCAACGAAAGAAATGTAGGAGAAAAGTCAATGATCTTAGTATGGCTTAAGGGGTTAGGGGTACTTGGAGGCACGAAAAATGAGAATTTTCAGTATTTTTTTTTGTTATTAGACTATGTTTTTTTACAAAAATATTAATACGGCATTATTATACAATGTTCTGACTTAAAGTAACATAAACTTTAGAAAAAAAATAATAAATATTCCCAAAGTTATAGCTATTTTTGTTGACCCTGTTTCAAAAAACGGTCCTGGCGGTGACCATTATAACTCATTAGAGATTCATCTAAAAGCAATCAAATAAAAAAAATAGTTTTATAAATAGATAATCCTGCGCCTGATCGAAGGTTTTCTTTTTTTTGCAAAAAATAACAAAATGGCAGCATCAGAAAAAAAACTTTAGATTTTTGGGTAAAAAATCAACAGTTAATTGGTCTTAAAAAATTGAAATTTTTGAAATAATAAAAAATCCTTCGATCAGGCCCGAGTTTATTATGTATTCTAAAAGCTGTATAAATTTCATTAAAATTTACTAAGCGGTTTTTGAGTTACAGTGGTCACCGATTCAGAAAACATAGTTTTGAGAAAAACGCGTTTAAAGTTTCACATTGGATTTACGTACAGAAATTCGAATTATTGAATTATTAAACCGAGTCATCTATTTCTGGGCCATATAATGGTTCATCAGTCATTGTGCACGTTTCCAAAATTCCCATTTGCTGTTGCCTACGAAGCATTATGGCCTCCAGAGTGTTCTCGTTGGCGCGCTGATCTGCCACTTTCACACGTGCAGCATCTAATTTTTCAGCATACCAATGGTAATTATACCCACAATTAGGTCCTAGGGAATCCATTATCAATAATAATGATAATGTATATGTATTCAGCAATTTGTACGATAGTAGAACTAGTATTCACGGTTTTTAGGCATATTTTTTACATCGGTTGGTTGAAGCTTTTAATTTTTTCTGATTATGGATTCAATCTTGAACTACACATCTTGAAAGTAAATTATCATTGCTGAGATCGTCGTAAATCGGTTTAAAAGCTTTTAAAACATCAGGAGGTGAGGGAGAATAATTTTGAGTATAAGTATCGAGCTCTCCACTTGCGTCAATGCGCTGGTAAGAGTCCAATAACTCAAAAAGTAATCATCGGGTCAACTTGAAATTTTCATAGAACATTTTCAAGATATTACACTTAATGAAAATGCAAAAAAATAAAAATCGATTTTTCAAAAATTCCAAGTACCCCTAACCCCTTAAAGGACATGCAAATATAAATGGTAACGAGATAGTAGATGCGTTAGCAAAAGAAGCTTGCCATAGCGGCGAAGATTGTGACAAAATTTCATCTTTAGAATTAAATAACGTAATCAAACAACAGTGTATAGAAAGATGGCAAACAATCTTTGCAGAATCGACAAAAACAAAAGGCATCACATACGCATTAACAAAGAATAAGGTATTGCAAACGTGGAAGAAAGTAGAATTTTCATCTCGGTTATTTGTAGACTGAGATTTAGACACACCTTCTGCAAGAACCACTTGAAAAGAATTAGAATCATAACGGACTCAGCATGCGATTTTGGAAGCGGAGAGGAAACAATAGATCACCTGTTTTGGGAATGCAACTTATTCCAAACCGAAAGAAGAATATTAATATTAAACTTACTTAAAGAAAATGTTATTTTCCCAATCAATGTACAATCATTAGTAGCTAGTAATAATTTAAAAATTTATAAATATATATTTAATTTTATTAATAATACTAAAATTAATCTATAAGTTAAAGATTCAACAAGAATTTGTAGTAAAGAATTGTAAGAATGGCATCTGGCCTTATGATGTATACCAATAAATAAAAAAAAAAGTTTTCTTGCCAAATTATTGTATATTATTTTGTCGTGCTGGTTATGACTTTTTTGCCTAATATTTCTTGCCTTTCGTTTTCCTTTATAAGCTGCCTAATTTTCATTGGTACGTTGATTTCCAGTTTCTGTTGCGCTAGTTCTGAGATCCAATCCTAGCAGCTTGTTGAAGAGTACCTATAAATTGTTTCGTTATTTCGTCGAGATCATTTTTATTTTTAACTTCCCGTAGGGTAAGTTATTGTAATGGGCTGAAAATCGAAATTGAATTTTTTTACATTTCTCGACGTTTTGAAGGTTTCTGAACATTTTGGCATACCTCACAAAAAATGGATGTGTGTGTGTGTATGTGTGTGTGTGTGTGTGTGTTTGTATGTATGGATACAAATTTTCGGCCGCAAGGATTAACTGATTTGAATGGTAAAAAAAACCATCGATTTCTTTCGATAGGGAGATGTGCTGATTAGTTTTTGGCAAAGGCAGGTCCAGCAGTTACGGAGATAAAGAGCAAAGAGTGCAGAAAATAGAAATCGAGTTTTTAAGAGAACGGAGCATCCTATTTGAATGATCTAAAAAACATTCAATTTGTAATGATTGGGAGAAGAGGTGATTAGTTTTTTGGAAATGGCAGGCCCAGCCATTTTGAAGATACAGAGCTAAATGTGCAAAAAATGGCAGTTTTTAAGAGAATTAAGCGTACGATTTAAATTATTCAAAGAACTTTCTGCTTGTCTTAACAAAATAATTGATTTTGGAAAAAAAAATCAACTTTTTTTTTCAATTTTTGTTTTTTTTTTAATTTTTTTGTATATCGAAAATAATTAACTATACTTCTAATATACTTTAAACAAATAATTTCAACTTTGCAATTCAGTTTATATAATTCTTATAAATATTAGACAATACTACAATATTTATTTTTAATAATCTATTTGAAAACATTCAGTATTCCTCGAACATTTCGTTACGGTACGGGAAGTTCCAGCAATTTGCCTTAAGGCACGATGCCATACACCCCACTAGTTAATTCTCACTTTAAGGTTGATTTTTGAATCATTTACATTTCTGAAACACTCCAAATTCGTTTTGTGATTGTATAGTTTGCGTTGTTTCTTCTGTTTTATTACATTAGTACTTAGGGTTGGGATTATGGTCGTATGGTCCGAAGATAAGTCGTTATTACTTTCTGTATCAATATAATTGCTTGAAATATTTTTTGTTATAAAAAAATCTAGCAAATCTGGTATCTTCTCAATGTCTGTTGGCCAGTAAGTGTGACTCCCAGTTGATATTATGGTATAGTTTTGCATACACAACCACACATATATTCATTTTTTCTCAGGCCAAATTTTCGATTGTTTTGCGATAAATATAACTTACCCTACGAGAAGTTATTAAAAATATAGGAACGATGTAATTAACTTTGATTCTGTTTGTTGTATATTTGAAGATTAAGTAGTTGCGAGTTTTGCCTCCATTTGCTAATGTTTTATTTATAGAATGTAATAGTACTTAAATTACAGGAATCAAATAATGAAATATATGATTAGGTCATATTGCATAATGTGAAATTACTATTTTTAAAAGATTTCAAGAGTATTTATTCTTATATTTTTACAAGGTTTTAGATTATTTTGTTATGGTCCTCCAATATCCAAACTAAAATCGCAATCCAATATAAATCAACCACAACTTGTCATATATCATTATTTAAATCATTTGTAACATATCATAAATTAAACACCGCATTGTTTATCAATCATTATTCAAATAATTCGCATTATATTACAAGTTAATCGCGACAATTAAGTAATTAATGAATCATTTTTTCTGTAGGTATCGCGAAAATGGATGCGCCATCAGAAGCGCAGTGTGACGATGAGCCCGGTTGTTCTTCCGGCAGTGACGAGAAATTCGAAGCTGTAGGTTCTGCTGATATCAGGTATTTAATATCAGAATATGTATATTGTGGCAAGTTTTTATTGCACTATATTTTTGTGTTTTATTGACAACAATTAAATTGAATAGCAGAAAAAAGACAAGTTTGTTTGCACGAGATAGGTATAAAAATTAATAATGCAGTGCATTTAATTAATAATAGTGATTATATAAATGTAATATAATTAATGAGAATAATGATGGAAAAATAGTTGATTCGAATACGGTAAGTCGTGTTAAAAATAGTGATATAAAATAAAAGTGGCGTGATTAGTACTAATAAATTAGAAACAAGAAGAGAATTCAAAAAAAAAATGGATAAGATAAATAGATCAAAAACGATCCCGAAAAGCAATAATAAAGTTATTTCTTATGAAGATTTTATTAAAAAAATAATACTGGGAATGAAGGAAAATCAATCAACGGAAGCAAGAAATATCAATCAAAATAACCCAAGCGATAATCATAATGAACCACATAAGAACTGGAATATTATGGTAACAGAAGATGAATTAGGTTCTATCATATGGTATTTGTAAAAGAAATTAATAAGAATAAAAATGATATGGAAATTAAAGAAGAATTTAATAGAAATCGTGATGTTTTAGAAGCAGAAAGAATCTAGAAGGAATCGCAACGAAATGGTAGTTGAAAAAAATTCTAACAAGTCATCTGTTATTAATCATGATCAACAATAAATTGATTGTTGTTCATGATTAATAACAATTGTTTTAAACATTTTGAAATAGATAATTATAATCACTGTATATTATATCGTTCATAAAATATACAGCGACGATCTTATCGCTCAAAGCCTCTTACATTAGCAAAAGGTCCCGAATAAATCCATCTGATGATATATTTAACTTCCCGTAGGAAGTAATCGCAAAAAAATCGAAAATGAAAATTTTTATATATCTTTGCGTTTCAGAGGTTTCTGAATATTTTGGCATACCTTAGAAAAAATTGATGTATGTGTGTGTGTGTTTTTTTTTAACTTCCCGTAGTGTAAGTTATTGTAATCGTCCAAAAATCGAAATCGAAAATTTTTACATTTCTCGACGTTTTGAAGGTTTCTGAACATTTTGGCATACTTCAGAAAAAATGGATGTGTGTGTGTATGTGTGTGTGTGTATGTATGTATGGATACAATTTTTCGTCCACGTTTTCAGGCGCACGGATCAACCGATTTGAATGGTTCAAAAAACATTCGATTCCTATCGATAGGGAGATGTGCTGATTAGTTTTTGCAAAGGCAGGTCCAGCAGTTACGGAGATAAAGAGCAAAGAGTGCAGAAAATAAAAATTGAGTTTTTGAGAGAACTGAGCATCCGATTTGAATGATCCAAAAAGCTTTCAATTTGTAATGACGGGAAGAAGTGGTAATTAGTTTATGGCAAAGACAGGTCCAGCGGTTTCGGAGATACAGAGCTAAATGTGCAAAAAATGGTCGTTTTTGAGGGAACTAAGCGCCCGATTTGAATGATTCAAAGAACTTGCTGGTTGTTTTAACAAAATAATTGATTTCATTTAAATTTTTGTTTCAATTTTTTTTTTCAAAAAAAATTTTTTTTTGTATATTCAAAATAATTCAGAATTTTATTTTAATTCTGTTCTAATATACTTTAAACAAATAATTTCAACTTTGCAATTCAGATTATTTAATTCTTATAAATATTAGACAATTACAATATTTATAATAATCTATTTTAAAACATTTAATATTCCTCGATCATCTCGTTACGGTACGGGAAGTTCCAGCAATTTGCCTTAAGGCACGATGCCATACACCCCACCAGTTTTTTTTTATAGAGGTGCGAAAAAAAATCTTCATAAGACACCGCCATCGTTGATACTCCGCTGTCCATCCTACTGCAGACAACGACGGAGTGCAGCGTGGAGATTTTTACCCACTAAAAAAAACACTCCTCTTCCCTCTCCCCGCAGATGGTACGGAGAGGATTGGATTGGAACCGCGTTAGCATTACATCAATCCAGTTCGTGCTGCGCCTTGCGATGCCTGCTTTCGACTACTGGTCCCTTTCTCCGGTTTTAACCTTCAAAAGATGCTGTGCATAAGCTGCTACAGCTGACCAGTTTTCTTCTTGTTTCATCATGTAGGTCACAAGACTTGAGGGGGTGAGCCTGGTGCCTATAATGTGCTCGGCTTTGTTACGATAGTCATTCCACAGATCACATTTAAAGAACGTGTGCTCAGCGTCGTCGATTTTATCTGGACAGTATTTGCACATTGGCGTGCTATGCAAGCCCATCTTGAAAAGATAGACATTGAACTGTCCACGTCCTGTCAGTAGCTGGGTCAGAAAGAAGCTGTGTGACCGTATTGTCAAGAGAGCCAGACGCTAATGTCCGGAATCAGACGCGCCGTCCATCTACCCGTCTCTCCTGACGTTCACCGACTTTGCCACTCTTGTAGAGTTTCTTTTTTTATTCTTGACCTTGTTTCTTTGGAGCTGTCGCCACCTATTTTAGCGTCGTAAAGTTTTACTCTCTCGAATGCTAGCAAGTCAATTTGTATGGCTCCTGCTATTACCAATACAGCTGCTTCAGAGACCGTGCGATAAGCACAGGTAACTCTTAGAGCTCCTCGTCTTTGCACTGACGCTATTTTGCGCCGATATGTTTTTTGCTTGAGGATATCCGCCCATATCTCTGCTCCGTATAGCAGTACAGAATGGACTACCTCAAGCAGGACTCGTCGTTTTTGGGTTCGTGGTCCCATGCAGTTAGCCATACTCCTTGACAAGTTGGATACCGTCTTGCTAGCTTTTATGCATGCGCTATCGAGATGTTCACGGAAGGATAGCTTCTCATCTATCATTACTCCCAGGTAGCGCAAGGCCCTTGTCGACGTCAAAGTTGGCTCTCCTATGTCTACAGTGAATGGTTTTGGAAACCATTTTTGTCGGGTCAAGACAACCATCTCCGTTTTCGGTTTGGCGAGTTTTAAGTGGTGTTTCTCAAGCCAGGTCTCTATGGCATCGACGGTCTCTCGAAGGAGTAGTTCAGCCTCCTCAGTGCTGTCCACTACGACTGTAGCTGTCGTCCACAAAGCCCGTGAGTTCCACTTGCTTCGGCAAGGGGATCTTCATGAGCTCGTCGTAGACAGCGTTCCACAAATCGGCTCCTAAGATTGAGCCTTGAGGTACACCAGCTGTAACCTCGTGTTCTTGATGACCTTCTGTCGTTTCCACTATCAACTTTCTCTCATCGAGGTAGTCGTCTATGCTCTAGGGTGTGTAAAATATCCTCCCAATTCGCACTGTTAAAGGCGTTTTTAACGTCGAATGTAAGGAGGAGATACACTTTACGAACTTTAAAGCTACCACGCCATGCTTCTCTTGCTGTTTCCGTTACCTTCCGAATCGCGCCGATCGTCGATCATCCTTTTTGAAATCCATGTTGGTTGTTGAAAAAACCTCCGGCGCATTCAATGTCGTTTCGCAGTCTGCATTGAATGAGATTCTCAAGCAGTTTTCCGGCAATGTCTAACATGTAGAGTGGTCTAAACGATGATGGTGTTACAGGGGTTCCCTTAACTTTGTCTATTAGGACCAATCTTTGCCGCTTCCGGACAGTAGGAAAGGTGCCGGTTGCCAGATAGGCATTGTAGGCGTTCAGAAGAATCTCTGGAAATTCCAGGGCTACAGTCTTGATCACTAAGGCTGGGATGCCATCAGTGTCTGGTGCTTTTCCTGTCTTTATGGTTTTCGCCGCATCTTGTAGTTCCTTGATGGTGGAGGGTGTAGTTTCACTGTTTTTCACGTATTGTCTCCTTTTCCGTGGCGGGTGTTTAGGGAATAATTCCGCTACGATGCAATTCATCAGAGCAGGAGATTTTGGTGCTTCTGGCAAAGCTCAACCAAGTCGTTTTGTAACAATTTGGTAGGCTTTACCCCAGAGATCTTTGTCAAGATCATTGCAAATCTCCTTCTACAATCCGGTTTTAGCTGATTTTATGACTTTATTCAGGGTCTTTTTTGCCTGTTTGTACTCATTTGTATACATATCTTGGTGGGGGGAACGTTTTGCAGCTCTTGTGGCGCGGCGACGTAATGCGTGGCATCTTTTTTGTAGTTCTGCTATTTTTGATGACCACCAATTTGCTGGACTGTGTACACCCTGATTTTTTGGTCGTGGCATAGAGGCGTTACATGAGGTGACAATAGCGTTCATAGTTTTAAGAACCATTTCTTCCGTCTCTCTGCGGGTACTTATTTTTGGATCAGCTTGAAGAGTAGATGCGTTTTGCTCGAGGGCTGTTCGCAACGCTTCATGGTCAAGCTTCTTGGCATTCCACCCTCGTTTGCAAAAGTTGCTTGGTCGAGTCGGACCGGATCCAATACTAAATGTCACATGTTGATGGTCACTGCCACTATACTCCTCAGATACAGTCCAGTCTCCAATCATGTTCGCTGTCCTTGGAGTGGCAAACGTAATGTGGAGAATAGATTTCTGATATCCTGGTCTTCTAATACTACTAGTATTTAACACAGTAAGGTCCAATATTGCAGCAAAGTCTGCCACGTCATTTCCTCTAGAGTCCGAGTATTCGGCGCCCCATTCAGCCGATTTTGCGTTGAGATCACCAGCTACAATGACTTCTCCGTCAAATTTGCCGAGAGTGTCTACTATGCTTGCCATTTTCTGGCGAAATACGCTAATCCCTTCATTTGGTGAAAGGTAGACGCTCACACAGTAGGTCGTGGGAGTCTTGATCCAGACGAAACCCTCGCCGCTTCCGTTGTCATTGACGGTGATCTTCTTCGAGTTTGTGATCCATATTGCTGCCGTGCGAGATTTATCTGCAAACCATGATTTATCATGAATATTCATATATTGCTCGCAGATAAGGCAGATATCGATCTTATCTTCAAAAATACGTTGGCGCAGTAGATTCTGCGCCAAGGTACATCTATTCAAATTACGTTGTAGAAATCGCGTCATTTCTGTTCTCTCGTGGCTTCGGCAAGTGCTTCACGGATTGCTTTACAGGTACCGGATCCGGCGACATGGCTCCCGCTGTTCCGGTCTTCTTCTTTGTCTTCTTTACATAGAAAGCATTTTGGCTTTTCCGTGCAGTCTACAGACTTGTGATTTTCCCCGCCACATTTGTAGCAATACTAGCTTTTGTCTGGTCCCCCGCATTTATGCGTTTGGTGTCCGAAACCGAGGCATCTAAAGCAGCGGGCCACTTTAGACTGGGCGAATGCGACAGTTAACCCACCCAATTCTTATGCGGGCCCTATTTAGGGCTTTGATTGCATTAGCCTCATCTATCTCACAAAAGGCCGCTCGCTGTCATCTTTGTGTGACTTTGGTCAAGTTCACTCGTCGTATTTCCAGTTTTGTCGTAAAGTCCCGAATGAGTCCTTTGAGAACGTCGTTTTCGGTAGAGACACCATCAAGGTCAAGAATCTCTATCGTCGACAGCGGCGTCAGTGATTTTACTGTTCCTATGTTTTCAGTTGCTGCCCTTATCGCAGCTGCAAAGGCTGCACTATCTTCGGACTTGGGACTCATTTCCAGTAATACACCTCCATTTCTTGTCTGTTTGATGGACTTTATGTCCACACCAGTCTCTGTCGGGTTTACTTTTTCCTTGATCTCCTTAAGGATGTCAGCGTACGTTCGTCCTTCAGCTGGTTGAACCAGAACAGCCTAGGTTCTATGTTTCCTCCGAGTTGTCCTATGATGGTTGTTTCTGTGCTTAGCAATATCATTTGTTTCAATTTTTTCGGTTTTCGGTTTCTCGGTTTCCTCCAAGGTTACTTCCGGATCCCGTGCTCTTTTCTTCTTTGAACTTCGTCGAGGGGTTGGCGTCCGAGTTTCACCCGGTTTAATAGTTTTCTCGGGAGAGGTCTGTGTAGTTTGCACTGTCATTGCGAGAACTTTGAGGGTTGCCGTATATTCTTTCAATGCCACGCTATATGCTGTATCAATCGACCTAATTAGCTCCTTTATTCTGATGTGAACATTGTTCCTATCTTTCACATTCTCCGCTAGCTCATCAATTTTGGAGCCAAGTCTCTTCATCGGCGTTTGACGACATCTAGTCGATGGTGCAGAGTTTACTCTGTCTCGGTGAAGATTACCGGGAACCTTCTTGCCTCCTTTTACTATAGCGGCTTTTGCCGCATCATGCTCGACGTCCATAATAACGTCACCTGTCTCTTTTTTTTTTGGTTTTCATAGTTATCCATGCTATTTAAATAGTCCTCCAGAGCAAAAGGTCGTCTCCGAACGCGGTGCCTTGGGAAGTGGAGGGGTGATCAGCCCTACTATAGCGGCTTTTGCCGCATCATGCTCGACGTCCATAATAACGTCACCTGTCTCTTTTTTTTTTGGTTTTCATAGTTATCCATGCTATTTAAATAGTCCTCCAGAGCAAAAGGTCGTTTCCGAACGCAGTGCCTTGGGAAGTGGAGGGGTGATCATCCCTACAGCTACCACCATTACTTTAAGAGCTTGTGACCATTGGAGCGGGGGAAAAAAAACACCTTGCACTTTTGCACCTTCTTCCTTCATTGGCATCCTCTTGCTCTTGTGGGTGCGGCACGTTGATGCCGGGAGTGTCTACGTAAGGTGCGCTATATGGATCATCCACACATCTCTTTCGAGCGGTGTCCCCTCATCCGCTTCCGTACGTGACCCTAGGTCGGATGGTGTGACCAACCAAAAGCGAGTTTTGGATTTTTTCCGCGATACACCGACGGTGGCTGTTACTGTTCAGCTCCGATAGTTATCCATGCTATTTAAATAGTTATCCATGCTATTTAAATAGTCCTCCAGAGCAAAAGGTCGTCTCTGAACGCGGTGCCTTGGGAAGTGGAGGGGTGATCACCCCTACAGCTACCTCCATTACTGTAAGAGCTTTTGACCATTGGAGCGGGGGAAAAAAACATTCGCTTCGGCCGTGCACCTTCTTCCTTCATTGGCATTCTCTTGCTCCCGTGGGTGCGGCACGTTGATGTTGTGAGTTTCCACGTACGGTGCGCTATATGGATTATCCACACATCTCTTACGATCGGTTAGGAAACCCCCTATCCGCCACCTGGGGACGCGCCCGGTAGGAGTTTGGCTTCTCCCGGCGGGATGTGTGTGTGTATGTGTGTGTGTGTATGTGTGTTCGGATACAAATTTTCGTCGACGATTTCGGGAGCACGGATGAAGCGATTTGAATAATTCAAAAAAAAAAGAGTGCGCGTAAGGATCACACGCGATTGAAGTAAAACTTTTAATATTGTATGAGTAAGCAATTAAGATAAAAATAAAAAAAACATCATATTTGAATTTTAAAAATCATCTTTTAATAATCATATAACATCAATAATAATAAGATCTCTTGAGCATCGGCACAGCTGTCCTACTGATATTAAGAGTTTGAATATGATGTGAAGCTTTCTTTCTAATTTTGTTACCTATCTTACCGGGAAATTCAAACCATAAACGTAGAAGTTCATCATTATCGCCACGTTCTATGTACACTAATTTTCCCACACAACCATTAGCTAAGCCATCACTTACATCAATATTAGTTGTTATTATGTAAAATTTATTCAGATTTAAAATTATTTCATACGGCAAAGCCCCGGTATCAATAACCGATTTTTTTGAAACTGCTGACGAATGTATGATTGTTGATCTGTCGCATGGCAACCTACATAAATATCCGTGGCAGTAGATATTATTTTGTCTTCAACGAGATTCAATATAAATTTATTATATTCCATGGCACATTTATTCTCTAAGAAAAGTCTTATTCCATGAGGACATAACATAAAAAACGCGATTCAATTAATGCAAGTTCATATAGGGTTTAGCGCTCGACTTACGCATGACATGACGGGAGTGGATACTCGCGACATCAGCGCTTACGGCGTCGTAGTGTTCAACTACACGTTGGCATTTTCGTTGCATTTGTACGGATTTACACCCGTGTCGCGCCTAAAAATTTTTACACCCATATCGCGCCTAAAGAAGTTTTACTTCAAAAACATTCGATTCGTATTGATAAGGAAACGTGCTGATCAGTTTTTGGCGAAGGCAGGTCTAGCCGTTCCGAAGATATGGGGCAAAAAGTGCCAAAAACGGTAACTCAGTTTTTAAGAGAACGGAGCGTCCGATTTGGATAATTCAAAAAACATTTTACTTGTATTAACAAGATGAAGATCTGATCAAATTTTCATGACGGCAGGTCTAGCGGTTTCGGAGATCTTTTTCGAGTCAAAAATGATCATTAGACATATGCACATCAAATTATCAGATATTTTATAGAGATTTTAACAAAAAATTGAATTTTGTTTATATTCCTATGGGTTCCGTACCAATGCTTATCCGTTAGACGGCGGCGCGGCGCTTAAGCGCTTCGATATTTCGTCTCTATGCAGTTAAAGCAGTACGATTGCTTTGAAAAAGTTCAGAATTTCCAAAATACACTTTTTTTCAAAAAGTCTTTTTTTTTAAAAAAAAAGTAAATTTTTGTCAAAAATTTATAGT
This sequence comes from Ctenocephalides felis, assembly GCF_003426905.1. Lineage (NCBI taxonomy): Eukaryota > Metazoa > Arthropoda > Insecta > Siphonaptera > Pulicidae > Ctenocephalides > Ctenocephalides felis. Next base: position 54,562,086 of record NW_020537646.1, read on the forward strand.
TTCTCAAAAATGTAGTTTTTCAGAGTAAATTTTTTTCAAAAATGTTAATCTTTAAAAAAAAAAATTTGGTACGGGAAGTTCCAGCAATTTGCCTTAAGGCACGATGCCATGCGTCCCACTAGTTCTTTTATTGAATTTAAAATTTGTGATGTTAAACTGCTAGACTGCGACGCGGCCTAACTCGCTTTGATGTTTCGTTTCTAAAACAGTTACGCAACGCGATTAAGCAAAATTAAACTTCTCAAAAAATTTTAAAGCGTTTCAAACATTTTAAATTATGATGCGGAAAGTTCTGAGGGGTCATTTTAAGGGAGAGCTTTTCCATACATTTTTTCTATTTAATTTCACGATTGTGATTTGAAATGCTTTTATTAATATCTTAAGATAATTGAGTTTCGCTAATTAGGTGGATTTAATTAAATATCAATAATTTGCATTTCAATAATGATTCTATTAGACATCGATATTCTAGATACACTTTTTATGTATAAGTAGTCATGACACACTTAATCTAAATTGGAGCTACTTTTCTCCAATCTGCTCTGATAAAAAGTTTCACTTTAGAATACTTTTGCAACTAAAAAAAAAAATTAATACTAGTTGTGCATGGCATCGTGCCTTAAGGCGAATTGCTGAAACTTTCCGTACCGTAATTAAACATTTGAGGAAAGAAAATAATCAATAATATTGCGCGACACAATTTTTTTTCCTGACATGTTATGATTTTTAAGTATGTATATGGACGCCGATTCCAAAAACAGTAACAGAAATTTGCTAACAGTTTTAGTTCTTGAGATATGCCAATGTTCTAGTTTTACCTTCAATTACAATAAAAAGTACAACATATTATATTATATGTCTTCAAAAGTATTTTTATATGATTTTCGAGTGTGAACAAGTCCTGATTGATTTCGTCGTAAGCTTCAACAATTGTCAGCTCTATCAGTTTCATAGTACGAAGAACCAATGGTCGATCTTGATTGCGCAATTCAGTTTTAAACTGGTTTAGATACGATGACTTTATGCAGTTCGACATAGGTTTTCGGTATTTGTCAAAAACATACTTCAGATGTAACAAAAACTATCTGCATTATGCACACAAGGTCTTACAGTCGAAGCCATCAGATATAAACTCTAGTTATTAGTTAAACTGCGATATTCGCAGCCAAAATGACTAATTGAGGTAGTTCCCTTAAACTCAAAAACAAAAACTGTCACGGGATAATGGAAGGTATATTTGCAAACAGCGTACAATTCTAAGTAGATTTAAAACCCAGTTTTAGGAAAAAAATAAAAGTGCTATTTTTATCGCGAAGTGTAATCAATGAAAATTACTCAATAATTAATTACAAGATCACTTCACTCAATAAGCTCGTAAACTAAGAAAAACCAATTTTTTTGGCAAAATTATTTTTTTGTTCAATATAGTTTTCTTTGAAGATGATATACCAATTATACCGTACCTCGAACTTTTCGAAACAATTTTTGTATTACGATTTGTACTTTGCTACAGAATTTGGCTATCATCTCATCGTTTGGCAAAAATTCCTTCACAGCGAGCATCCTTTCGTGATCTGAGAACAGGATATGGTGGCTGCGGAACAGGCCTAGAGAATATAGTGAGTGGGGAACCAATTCCGACCCCAATTCATGTTTTTTTGCTACTGTTTTTACGGATTTGTGACTTGATGCATTGTTCTGATGGAGCAGCACTGTTTTTTTTTCAAATGGGGTCATTTTTCCGTACTACAATAACGGTATTTAATAATCAATGTTGATTGTTTAGCATTTCTCAAAATAGTTGATAAAGCTCATTTCTTGCAAATCCCAAAAAACTGACGCCGTAACCTTGCCTGATGAGTGTATGCATTTTTTCTCCTCATCGTGCCTAGTTCTCTTGGATGACTGTCGACTCCGGAATGTAGTGATGAAGCCAGGTCACATCCATGGTAACATATTGATGCAAAAACTCAAACTCCTATTGATGCAATCACTTCACGTCGAACCCTCGACGCGAACGGACGTGTTTTGCGAGAGCTCTCGAATCTATATTTTGTAGTATGTGTATAATCTATAATCAGTAGTTAAAACTTATAAAAAATTATATTTTGTAGTATGTGTATAATTCATAATCAGTAGTTAAAATTTATAAAAAAAATATTATTAACAAGTGGTCGTGTATATGATTTTGTGTGTTCTTTTATACAAAAAATAATAAAAAAAAAGTTAGTGAAAATAGTGCACGGGCGCAACATTCCCAAAAGAAAAAAAAAATCGTTTTCTTCGGGGATATGAATAATGAAGTCCCACTAATAGCGGAGACGATAAATGTGTTACCAGATACATCGATGACTGACAGTAATTTCAAGAAAAGTCAACTTTTACAAAGTTCGACAGCAACAGTACAACATGCATGTAAACTTCAATCTCAAGAAATGGTAGATACTAGTGACGTAAATACACAACACTCCTGGCAAGAAGTGCCATGTAGCAAGAGACGAAAATTGTCTTCGTTTCCAGACACTAATGGAATTATTGTTCAACATACATTCGAACCTTTAAACACAATAAATCAAGTGCAAAATAGTACGAATACAGTCAATATTTCACAAACATCCGTTCAACGTCCACCACCTATATTTATCTACTATATTAAAGATTTAAAAGATATGCTTACAGAAATTAACAACATAGTCACTACGAATGATTATTTTTATCATACATTAGCCAATAATGTAGTTAAAATTTTATGCTCAAATTCGGATATCTTTCGAAAACTATCAAAATATTTAAGGGATACAAAAGTAGTTTATCACACGTATCAGCTAAAAGAGGAAAGAGCATATAGAGTGGTAATTAGATATCTTCATTTTACGACGAAAGTTAATGACATCAAGACTGCATTTGAAACTTTAGGGCATAAAGTTAGAAGTATTACTAACATCCGTGACCGTAATACAAACAAACCTCTAAATTTATTCCATTTAGATTTAGAGCCGGCCAAGAATAATGAAGATGTGTACAATATGACAAAAATAATAAATAACATAATTAGAATCGAACCTCCCAAAAATAACGAAACTATCGTTCAATGTAAAAGATGCCCATTGTACGGACACACAAAAGGTTATTGCTTCAGACCATATGTGTGTTTAAGATGCGGTGACTCGCATAAAACAGCAGATTGTAAAAAACCAGATAATATTCCATATTTCTGCCACAACTGTGAACAGCCCCATGTTGCAAATTATCGTGGTTGTTCAACGTACAAACATTTATATAACAGACGATTTACAATACAATCCACTGCGCCTAGACCAGCTCCTGGTCAGTCTATGAATAACAATAAGCAATCCACAACTAATCCGACTAAATATAATAACTTGTACTCAAATCAAAATCAAAATAGAACTTTTGCTCAGGTAGTAAACAATGATGGTAATAATACGGAATCAAACATAATGAATAATCTTACGCTGTTCTTAAATGAGTTTAAAAACATGTTTAACCAGCTAATTCAGCAAAATGGAATGGTACTAAACATTCTTACAACAGTGATAAATAAACTAAATCAGTGATGGCAAAGTTTATTAGAATCGCACTTTGGAACGCTACTGGTCTAACACAACATAAACTAGAACTGATAACATTCCTAAAATTAAACCACATCGATGTAATATTAATTAGCGAAACACATTTTACAAATTTTTCATACTTCGATATACCAAACTATACAATGTACCAATGTAATTACCCTGATAATACGGCACGCGGAGGTTCGGCCATTATAATTAAGGATTCATTAGAACATTATGCTCTTCCAAATTTTCAATTCAATTATCTTCAAACCACAATAATAAAAGTAAAATTGAAGACATATGATTTATCACTGTCAGCGGTTTATTGACCTCCACGATATATTATAAAACGAAATGAATTTGAAGAGTTCTTTAATATGTTAGGTAATAGATTTATAGTCGGTGGTGATATTAATTGCAAGCATAATAGATGGGGCTCAAGACTTACTACAGCAAAAGGTAAAGAACTTTTGAAAGCAATAGACAGCAACAACTTTGGCATTTTATCATCAGGATCTCCTACATATTGTCCAAGTGACCCCCATAAAATACAAGATCTTTTAGACTTTTTCATATACAATCAAATTAATGACGAATTTACAGATATCAAATCATACTACGACTTATCATCGAATCACTCCCCTATTGCGTTAACTGTTGGTGTCTCAACTATTCCCAAAAGTAAACATATTCAACTACATAACAAGTATACGAATTGGAATAAATTTCGGGTAGACCTAATTGAAAAAACAAACCTTAAAGTTTCACTCAAGGATGAAGCCGAAATTGAAGCAGCAACAGAAACATTAATAAAGAATATCTAAACATCAGCACAAAAAGCTACTCCAGATATACCACAAATAAATGTAAAATCTGAGGTATCATTTGAAGTCAAAGTCCTAATACACAATAAAAGACATGCGAGAGCAATATGGCAGCGTTATCATAGACCTGAAGATAAAAACAAATATAACAAGTTATGCAGGGAGCTAAAATATAAATTAAACAAAATCAGAAATGAGGAATTTGAAACATATATAAGACAACTATCAAGAACAGATCAATCAATATGGAAGCCTATTAGAAACTCAAAGAAACCTAAATTACCTGCGTCGCCAATTAGAAAGAGTATAGATGATCCATAGGCCAAAACCGATGCAGAGAAAGCCCAACTTTTTGCAAAATATCTTGAATGCGTATTCCAGCCATTTGATAATACTCCTAATCAAGACATTGAAAATACATTAAGACAAATAGGACCTTTGCAACCAATAAAACGCATCAAACCAAAAAAAATTCATCATCAAATCCAAACACTCCACCCTAAAAAGTCTGCAGGATATGACTTAATTACTGGTAGAATTATGAAAGAATTGCCAGGTAAAACAACATTGGATATCTTTCGAAACTTGCTGTTAACATTCATATTCAACGAAAGACTTGTGCATTGTGTCCTCTTACAGATCAATTAGTTTATTGCCAATACTTTCTAACCTTCTAGAAAAAAATATACTTAACCGAATAAATACTGTAGTACCATATGATCATTGGATTCCAACACATCAATTTTGATTTCGGAACAGGCACTCTACCATTCCGCACGTTCGTAGGTTAGTTCAAATTATCAATGAAACATTCGAAAATAGAGAGTATTGCAGCGGAATCTTTCTAAATATAAAACAAGCTTTTTTATATAAAGTATGGCATCGTGGTTTACTTTTCAAGATTGAACAATACTTACCAGAAATTTTCTATCCAATATTAAAGTCGTATTTAGAAAACCGAACTTTTCAAACAAGAGTGAATACTGAAATTTCACAATTTTTCAAGATTCAATCCGGAGTACGTCAAGGAAATATTCTTGCCCCCTTTCTATATATTCTTTTTACTAGAGACATACCGATTTTAGAAAATTCAGCATCAGCCACTTTTGCCGACGACACTTCAATACTCATCAGGAATCAAAACGCCTCTAAAGCAGCTGAACAAACTGAAAGATATTCAAATATACTACAAAAATGGTTGGAAAAATGGAAAATAAATATTAATGAAGATAAATATGTACATGTAACGTTTACTTTACGTCATAATACATGCCCCACAGTCTACCTAAACAACAAACCTGTCCCAAAATCAGATGTGGTAAAATACTTGGGTATGCATCTAGATAAGAAATTAACATGGAGACATCATATTAATAAAAAAAGAATCAAATTAAACAGAAAATGAAAGAATTATATTGGCTAATAAACCGAAACTCTAAATTATCTGCAGAGAATAAATTACTATTGTATAAGTGTGTAATGAAACCAATTTGGATGTACGGCGTAGAGTTATGGGGCGCTGCTTCAAAATCAAATATTGCAATAATAGAAAAAATGCAAAATAAAATTCTAAGATCAATTCTAAGCGCACTATGGTACGTGACAAACTAACAATACACAATGACCTGAAAATGTTAAGATTAACCGTCCGTCAAACAATACAAGAGCGTGCCTTAATCCATAAAAATAAATTAGAGACCCACCCAAACCCAATAGTTGCAGATATCCTACTACCGCATGAAAATAGAAGACTGAAAAGGATATGGCCATTCGATTTTATGTAAACTAAGTAAGATATATCACTGGATTATCTTATATAATATCATATTTATTTAAATGTACAGTTTAGCTCATAGGAATTATTTTTGTATTTCTGATTGCTAAAATAAAGTGAAATAAAAAAAATGAAATAAAAAAAAAGAAAATATTGATGCAAATACTCTTATGAATCATCAACTCGTTATGTTTTTGGTATAATGTGAATTCTCGCAGCAACCATTTATCACAGAGCTTTTGAAATATTCGCGAACGATATGTTCAACATATTCTATTGATATCTTTAGGGTGTCAGCTGTCTCAGGTATTTTCACTTTTCGGTTTTCCAAAACGATTTGTTGGATTTTTTATGTTTTCGGTGTAACCACCACAATTGGCCTTCCAGAGCGTTCAGCATCGTCAGTGTCCGTATGGCCACGATTTAAATCAGAAAACCACTTCTCCACCATTTGCCTCGATTTGGCAGTGTCCAGATAACACTTATCAAGCGATAATTTGGCTGTGATGGTATTTTTACTCATCAAAAATTTAAATAAACCAACACCCGAAATTGCTTTGAATTCATGGTTTCGAACAACTCAAAAGTAGCGTCACTTGAACCTCTGTAACTTGTAATTAAATCGTCGGATTGTCATTAAATTGTTACATATATCTTCTTTTAACCCTTTGTCATATTTGTCAACTGTCTGGAATGATAAAGTATTGTCGGATTAGGTCCGACAAAGAAGTTGCGGTTCACATGTTTTATGTCGAAGTGGGTTCGACAACGGAGTTGTGGTACACATCTTATATCTCGGACTGAAAACGACAACGGAGTTCTTGCAATCATCATTTCTTGCAAATCCCAAAAAAACTAAAGCCGTAACCTTGCCTGATGAGTGTTTGCATTGTTTCTCCTCATTGTGCCTAGTTCTCTTGTATGACTGTCTATTCGACTCCGGAGGGTAGTGGTAAAGCCAGCTCATATCCATGGTAACATATTGATGCAAAAATTCAAACTCATATTGACGCAAATACTTTTCATATGAATCTTAACCCTTTGCACTCCGGGCCGTTGATGTATATGACTACTCAGCAACTCCGCGTCATCACCGACATTTGTTGGCTTGTCATATTTGTCAACGGTCTGGAATGATAAAGTATTGTCGGATTAGAGCCGACAAAGAAGTTGCGGTTCACATGTTGTGGCACACATCTTATATCTCGGTTTGGATCCGTCAACGGAGTTGCGGTGCACATCTTTTATATCGGACTGGGAACGACAACGAAGTTGCGGTACACATCTTATATGTCGGACTGGGTCCGACAACGGGATGGAAAGGTAAGTTGTTGATTTTTTCAAATCATATGCATGATTACATAGCTACATATCATATTGTCGGATTGCCATCAAATTTTGACATATATCTTCTTAATCCTTTGCATTTCGGGTCGTTGATGTATATGACTACTCAGCAACTCCGCGTCATCACCGACATTTGTTGGCTTGCGATATTTGCCAACGGTCTGGAATGATAAAGTATTGTCGGATTGGGTCCGACAACAGAGTTGTGGTACACATCTTATAACTCGGACTGGGTCTGTCAACGGAGTTGTGGTGCACATATTTTATGTCGGACTGGGAATGACAACGAAGTTGCGGTACACATCTTATTAGTATAGGATGCAGCAACGTTTTCAAAACAAGCATTTTAGTCAGGCTGGTTTTTTGGTATGTGGTCCTTGGTGCTCTCTCGGTTAGAGTACGGGCCGTCTTGCAGCTGGAAGTGGTTGCGTTAATTAGTGCGCAGCCAACTTGTACAGCGCGATTTCAAAATTTTGAAAGCATTTTAGTCAGTCCAATTTTCATTTTTTGACTTCGAATAGGTTCGTCAGACTCATATTTTTTGTTGCCAGACATTTTGGGCGCTGCTAAATATGTGCCAGACGGTAATTAATTTATTAGTTTTTTCAAAAATTCAATTCATTTTAATCCGTCTGAAATTTTAATATTATGTTCGTTAAGGGTAAAAACATATAAAATTAATTTGCCAGACGTTTCTGCGGTTGTTAACCATGTCTGACAATCAAAAATGTCTGGCAATGTGATACTAGTTTATAGCATTTTAGTCAGTCCAATTTTCATTTTTTGACTTCGAATAGGTTCGTCAGACTCATATTTTTTGTTGCCAGACATTTTGGGCGCTGCTATGTATATTATATTTGGGCAATTAATTTATTAATTTTTTTAAAAATTCAAATCATTTTAGTCCGTCTGAAATTTTAATATTATGTTCGTTAAGGGTAAAAACATATAAAATTAATTTGACAGACGTTTCTGCAGTTGTTAACCATGTCTGGCAATCAAAAATGTCTGGCAATATGATACTAGTTTATAGCATTTTAGTCAGTCCAATTTTCATTTTTTGACTTCGAATAGGTTCGTCAGACTCATATTTTTTGTTTCCAGACATTTTGGGCGCTGCTAAATATGTGCCAGAAGGCAATTAATTTAATAATTTTTTTAAAAATTCAATTCATTTTAGTCCGTCTGAAATTTTAATATTATGTTCGTTAAGGGAAATACACATAAAACTAACTTGCCAGACGTTTCTGCGGTTGTTAACTATGTCTGGCAATATGAAACTAGTAGACAATCGCCAAATACATTGGTGTGAATGAAACAAAAACTATTATACAGTTTTAATAATAAAATTTTCATAAAACAAATAAAGTTATTTCAAAACATGGCTAAAAATGCATTATATGAGTTTTAAAAATGTTTTATTTATTTAGAAGTTTTACAATAGTTTAGTTTATAATAGTGCCACAAGAGAAAGAGGCATCTTCGTAATCATCATCTTCATCACTCTCATTGTAACTATTGTTTATGTCGTCATCTTGAGAACTGTCGTTTTCTACTAATAAATTATGATCTGTAACAATAAATAATATATCTGTAGCGACCTGTCAACCCACATCGCATCTCAACTTGACAGATAAACATTATCTTTGGCTCATCATAGTGGCAGCACTGCGCGAGAATAAAAGTGCAAGCTTCAGTAGTCGGATCTCTCTTTTGTTTTCTCTCTCTGTCGAACTGTCAAAATCATAATTCATAATACTTTTCCTTTTCATATTAAATACTCAAAAATTATGTACATTTTATAAATGATAAATATAATCACACATAGTGTTGTTACTATTTCATTATAAATAAAATATAATATATAGAAGCATATTTTTCATATTTGGTGACCGCGAAAGTGAATAAATAACACGCATATAGCAAGAAAGAAGTTAAGAATATCAAGACACATTTGGAAGTAACAAAAAATTAAATTGAAATCTTATGAATTATGAAGAAAACAATTTTTAAAAAATATGCAATAGAAGAATCGCAACAAATTTATCAAGAATGAAGAAATAAATATTCATCAGCAAGTAAGAAGAAACGAAGAACGTTCTAGTCCTACAATGGAGACTCCGACCACGCACATCGAGATCAACAACAACACGTGCTCAATAAATCACTCATTATCCTGGAAAATGAGTCGATTATAAGCACCACGGCAGCGGACAGGGAGCACAAGCGAACATGGCAGCAACCGCCATACAAAACGGCCACGGCCACAAGCAAGCAAACAACGCACCAAGTGAACATGGCAGCAACCGCCAGCAAAAACGGCCACAAACAAACAAACAAAAATTAATCACACAAAAAAAATTAAAATATCTCAACAAAAATTTACAAGAAAATTCAAGATGGCAGCCAGAGATTCAAGACAAATTTGTCGCCGGGGGGGAGTGATCTGTAGCGACCTGTCAACCCACATCGCATCTCAACTTGACAGATAAACATTATCTTTGGCTCATCATAGTGGCAGCACTGCGCGAGAACAAAAGTGCAAGCTTCAGTAGTCGGATCTCTCTTTTGTTTTCTCTCTCTGTCGAACTGTCAAAATCATAATTCATAATACTTTTCCTTTTCATCTTAATTACTCAAAAACTATGTACATTTTATAAATGATAAATATAATCACACATAGTGTTGTTACTATTTCATCATAAATAAAATATATTATATATGGACTACTGTTGTTCGTAATAAATTTTGTTTATTATTCATAAAATTTTATCTTATACATCCTTTGCATAATAATATCCGTAACTTGATATGGCAATTGTTCTCCTACAAACCAGACAAAATCGTATTTATTTTCATTAATGGTCCAACCAGAAGCCAGTGGAGATAAAGATATTGGATGCTGTAAGTGAGCATTTCTCCAAAGCTTGGTCACATAGCGAACTCTTAGTAAATGCTGTTGCAATTCAGCTTTACAGGGAGGCAAACTGGATGAATCAAAGTTTAGATATTTTTTCTCAAACATCTCATTAGATTTTTTGGAGCGGCAGTGGCGTAACTATAGGGTGGCGTGGGTGGCAAAATGCCACGGGCCCCCGGCCTAAGGAGGCCCCGCCCCAGGAAACGGCGTACTCGGAAATATATTTTTACATTGTACAAAAATTTTATTTAACTTGAAACTTATATTTTATTTTTTTTAAGTTCAAAGTCGGAGTTAATTATTTAACCAAGCTTGCATCGAACTTACATTCGGCGGAATATTCAGTTAGTTTTAAAACCAAAGGAGTCGCCGCCGCTCAGCGAAAGTATTGTGTTTTATCTTTTATGCGATAGGGTAAAAGATTTTTTTAGCGAAGGGCTGCGATGGATCTGTAATGGAAAATCTTTAGTTTATATGATATATCAAGAATGAATTAATGAATTTATTATTGTATATATATATATATATATATATATATATATATATATATATATATATTTTATAGTTTATCGACATTTAAGATAAAAATCGTACATCCGTCTTTTCTCAATATCAGTAGCGTCCTTTCGCGGGGCCTCGTATCAGAATTTGTTTCGGGGCCCCCTTAAAAAGAAATTTTTTTATCCCAAAATATAAAATTACATAAAATTAGAAAAATAGTTATTAGAATTAGTTATTTCTCATTCTAATTATTTTTCTATCTAATTTTCTATAATTTTTCGAGCTTTTCATCCATCTTTTTTCGAAAAAACTGAATTATTAAGTGATCTTTAGATTTTCTAAAGTTTCTAGGAACAATAGTGACAGGTCTGGTAGACATTTCTCTCCTAAAGATTTTACGTATTTTCTTTAGTTTTAATTTTGAGTATCGTCGTGTTCGTGAAGCACATACAAAGTTTTAAAATATTTCTCAAATATTTTGCAGAAGAAATAAATTCTTTGAAAGCATTAGCTTACAAGTTGAAGTTGAATACCTCATGATAACAGAAGGAAATACTAATTACGTCCAAGTTATTTAATTTTTTATAAATCACTGTTTTGCTTTAGATTTTTCATCAATTTCTGCTTACACTCGTTGGGCTCCCCTGGCACGGGGCCCCGTATTTTTGATACAGCTCTTGCTCAATATTCAAAGAATCCATTACTGTTATGGTTGTAATATGTATTAATATTAAATATTAATTATTTTTTTGTTCTTTTGTTAATTTTGTTCGATAGATATTGGTTATGAATCGTGCTGATTAGTTTTTGGTAAAGATCGGCCGGGCCGTTTTCTTGTAATAAAGTTTAAAGAAAAAATCGACGATTTTTATGATTTTTTTTTTGACGGTAGATATTATAGTCTTGCAGATCATACTAAAATATTACGGACCTACGACAAGTCATTTAATTTTAAAATTTCTTCAAAGTTTGCAAAAATTAGTATTCTTTTGGCATTTGTCAAAATTAGACCTTTGATCGACGTTTTCTCAATAACGCCTGAACCGTTTTCAGAAATTTAAAAGCTTTTGGAGAATACTCCGAGTTAAGGTGTTCGTTCGTTTTCAATTATATATAAGAAATCCACTCGGAATACTTTTAATTACTTATAAATTAATTTATATTTTATTGATTAAGTCGATTATTTACACATATCGGGAAGTTTATGTAACTTGCATCAAGGCAAAATACCAATAGCAACTAGTTAAATCATAAATTTTCATAAACACAGTAAAAAAAAAATTGTTAATGGAAGATTATCTAATAATTAAATTTAAGAAAGTGGTATATGTTTTAAATTTTTATTAAAAAAAATATGTTTTTTAATTTCCATTTATTCTAATGTTGAAAATATTCACCAATATTTCATGTTTGATTTTCAAGAAAAATTAAGTTTTACGTATTATTTGCTATTTTTATATAATTACAAGTAAATTATAATTATGCTTTCAGAACAATACTTTACTTTTCTACCTTTTGCATAATTTTATAATTTAAAGCCATAAAATATAAATTAGTCGAAGTTGGTTCGTTTGTGATAAAATTTATTAAAAATTGCTTTAGCCAGTAGTAAAATAGCGTGTAAATGACTATTAACGTGTATCAAACAAAATTAGATAAATTAAAGATTGAGTACCACGATGAGGCCCCATCGGAAGACTTTGCCACGGGCCCCGGAGGGTCTAGTTACGCCACTGTGGAGCGGAACGTATTTGAGAACAAATGAAATCTAACATTATTAACATCGTATCATTTGAAGCACCATACATTTGGTAAATAAATTTCTCTAACGTTATAAATATTGTTTCAATTTCTATGTCATCATCCGTTATAATTCTATCAAATGCCAACTGGTATTCTTGAGAAGTTTCTAATAACCTAAAAGGCCTAATTTTGTCTTTTTTGAAAAATGCTGGCGTGTAATCACATCCGGTGATTGCGTGAAAACATGGTAAAGCTTTAGATAATGAATCACCAAGGATTTGGCATACCTGATTAACATTTAAGTAACGCTGGTGATTGCCCACACCCATATTAATCCAAATTTTCAAAGACAACTTTAAATGATTCATATTTTCTAGAAGTATGATTAAAATATCAGAATCCGAACAGCGTACGACAACGTTTGCATCAAAATCGATTTGACTAATGTGATAAATAATCCTAAAATCGGCTTCTTCGTGTTCTTCACATGACAATGATTTTTCAATTGTCTTAATTACTCTATTATTCCAAACTTTACCTGAATAACATTTATCAAAACTTGTGTAAATAATTTTATTGCCAATGAAAGGAACCATATTTTCACTATCCCAGTGATTAATGAAAAAGCTAACTAGTGCTTCATTAAATGGTATATTTTTTAGTTCTGCTATAATATTATGAGGTCGAATTTGGTTAGGTCCAATTGATATTGGCCTATTAGCTTCTTCTCATCTTGAACATTCACGGATGATAAAAATATTGGTCAAAGATAATGTCTATGCGAACAGACTTTATCTGACAAATACAACTCAGAAACTTCTTGGAGATGCCGTCATAGGTTTGTGGTACATCTTTCACGAGATGCAACTGAAAAAAAACATCAACTTGACAAACATCAAACGATGACGGTGGTTGATCTGTAGTGTTGATTAGTTTTTTCTCAATAACTTTTAATATTTGAGATTTGTCGGTTTTATAAATAGAACCATCTGCATGGCACATCGAAGTTGTCATGGGGGTGAGTGGGAATGTTAATACTTTCTCAATATTTACCTTGTGGGTAAGGGAGATCCCCAACATTCTGCCGAATAAATCTCTTTGCTTCCGCAGTTCTAGAATTTTACTACCAACAATCAACTTATTTTTCTTTGGTATATCAGTAAAATTAAATATTTTATTTTTCTTTATTGGCTTATCAAATCTACTCTCATTTTTTCTGCTTTCAGTTATAAATTGATTCTTCAAACTCTCACCTTTATTTTCAACGTTCAATAAAAAATTAGCAATGATAGGCGAAGCAGACTTTGATGTAGCTATTTTTAAATGCTTGTCTTTATCTATTTCTGGATTAGAGGGATTGCAATTTTTGCTAAGAATTGTAATGACATCATGAACTTGTTTTTCATAGATTATAATTCGATTTGGCTGCAATTCCGCCGTTACATCTGGAGAGTACCTTAAGCCACATATATCCAAGACATTAGATATCAACGCTGCTCTTATGCTGTGGCTTTTAGCCCAGCGTTGACGTGCTGGTATAGAATTAGTAAAATGTGCAATGCCAGTCAGTCGTTTAGCAGCATCAGCATTTATTGTTTGTTCCAATGTGAGATCAATTGGTATTCGTAAAAATGGTTTATCGGTTCTTTTGACTCCAAAAAATATGTTTTTGAAATCGTTTTCTAGGCCGGGGCGGGTGTTACTGACATTATTTAAATTATCAGAATATTTTACACAATATCGAGCGTAGTTAGGTTGATTGAAAATAAAAAATAAATTTTCGGAATCACGAACTTAAACATTTCAAAGTCACCCATACGTATGCTTCTTGAAAGATTAATATAGTAACTAATTAGCTGAATATAAATCATGTAGAATTGTGCTGTTTTTCCATGGATACCTTGTCTGGTTTTCGCTACGTAACTTTTGTAAGAATTCAACACTTGTGATAAAACTTCATTTGGTTGATGATTGTAATGAAATTTTAGTCTTCTGATAATCTAGAAGATCTTCATAAATTTGTCCTCTTACTCGTAATCGTCATCTTTATTTTTCAAAAATTGATCAAAATGTCGCGCTTGAAACTGACTCACTCTGTCTACTAGTATCATATTGCCAAACATTTTTGATTGCCAGACATGGTTAACAACCGCAGAAACGTCTGGCAAATTAATTTTATGTGTTTTTACCCTTAACGAACATAATATTAAAATTTCAGACATACTACAATGATTTGAATTAAAAAAAAAATTAATTGCCGTCTGGCACATACTTAGCAGCGCCCAAAATGTTTGGCAACAAAAAATATGAGTCTGATGAACCTATTCGAAGTCAAAAAATGAAAATTGGACTGTATAAAATGCTATAAACTAGTATCATATTGCCAGACATTTTTTATTGCCAGACATGGTTAACAACCGCAGAAACGTCTGGCAAATTAATTTCATATGCTTTTACCTTTAACCTTTTATCTTTAACGAACATAATATTAAAATTTCAGACGGACTAAAATGATTTATATTTTTAAAAAAATGAATAAATTAATTGCCGTCTGGCACATATTTAGCAGCGCCGAAAATGTCTGGCAACAAAAAATATGAGTCTGGCGAACCTATTCGAAGTCAAAAAATGAAAATTGGACTGACTAAAATGCTATAAACTAGTATCATATTGCCAGACATTTTTGATTGCCAGACATGATTAACAACCGCAGAAACGTCTGGCAAATTAATTTTATGTGTTTGTACCCTTAACGAACACAACATTAAAATTTCAGACGGACTAAAATGATTTGAATCTAAAAAAAAAAAAAAAAAAAATTGGCGCCTGGCACATATTTAGCAGCGCCGAAAATGTCTGGCAACAAAAAATGTGAGTCTGTTGAACCTTTTCGAAGTCAAAAAAATGAAAATTGGACTGACTAAAATGCTTTCAAAATTTTGAAATCGCGCTGTACAAGTTGGCTGCGCACTAATTAACGCAACCACTTCAGAGAGCACCAAGCACCACATACCAAAAAAACAGCCTGACTAAAATGCTTTCTCGAAATCGTTGCTACCTTCCGTACTATATATGGCGGACTGGGTCCGACAACGGAATGGAAAGGAAAGTTGTTGCTTCCTTCAAATCATATGGATGATTACATAGCTACATCATCTATATGCTATCCTACGGACTCATTGAGTGACGTAATAATTAATTATCGCTTATTTATTATAAACACATACTGTAAATTTATAAGTGCTTATTAAATTGGGCTACGAGCGTATTCTCCAAACAATTTATGTATATGTTTGCAAGAAATTTGTTCATTTTTTTTTAATTTAATTTTTTTGATAAATAAAAAAAACGATTCAAATCGGTTCAATGTTGTTCCGAAAATTGTCGACGCAAATTTGAATCCGCACACACAAACACATACACACAAATACACAGACACACACATACATCAATTTTCTTTAAGGTATGCTAAAATGTTCAGAAACTTTTGAAACGTGAAGATATATAAACATTTTTATTTTCGCTTTTTTGTGATTACTATAACTTACCCAAGGAGAAGTTAAAAAAAAATCGTTTTAAACCACTTTACAACTAAAAGTAAAAACGTGGCTCACTTCTTTCCAAAGCACCCTACCAAAAGGTGTTTGTTTTGAATAACTTGAGATTTACGTCAATAGATAAGTCTTTTTTGTGACATGGTGCGGCATAGTTTTTTTGGTAGAGTATAATTTTTATTATTTATTTAAATGTCAAAGACACGCGTGTCTGATAAAATCCTGATGAAATAAACTTTTTTTAGGAACTTAAATAAAATCATTTATACTCTCGTATGTAGTATATATTATACTGAAGTGTATGCAAATAACTATAATCAATGTCATATAATTAATAATGTAATTATTTGAAATTATTGTTACAGTATTCGGCCTACGCCATTGATAAATCCAAATGATTTACGTGATCGCATTGAGCACGGAGTAAATGCTTTAAAGGATATGTTGATTGCTCATGAAATTACAATGGATGGAGAGTTTCGACTTAAAGAAAGAATGACACCAAACAACAGGTATGTATTTTTATTCAATTAGGAAACGAGCGTATTCTACAAACAATTTTTGTTCAAACATGTAAACGTATTATATGCATAAACAAAACCTAATCGAACCGAGATAAAATCGAAAAAAAAGCTAATGATTCTTTTACACCGTTTTTTTGAATCATTCTAATCGTATGATCGGTTCTCTCAAAATCTGCATGACCATTTATTGAACCCTTTGCGCTACCTGCGAAATGGCTAAAAGCCTTTTGTAAAAAATAAACAATCAGCCCGAAACGAATGTTTTTCCTTATTTCAAGTCGGTTGAATCATACTGTCGAAATTGTCGTGAGCATTGTCTTAGAACCGTATAAGGGAACATCAAAAATTAAATTAGTTGAAAGTGGCATTTTGCTTTAATGCAACTTGTAAAAACTTTCCGATATATGTAATAATTGACTTAATCAACCGAAAGTTAGTTTTAGATATTTAGATCAATTTTTCAAATGTTCATTACGAAAATAAAGTTTTCTTTCTCACTGAAATATAAACATAACTATTTTGAATTAATATTTTTCTAAGACATTTGAATTCTCTGTAAATATTAACTGCCCGTAGGGTAAGTTATAGTAATCGCAAAAAAATCGAAAATGAAAATTTTTATATATCTTTACGTTTTAAAGGTTTCTGAATATTTTGGCATTCTGAATATATTAGAAAAAACTGATGTATGTGTGTGTGTGCGTGTGTGTATGTGTGTGCGGATACAAATTTTCGTCGACGATATCGGGAACACCGATCAACCGATTTGAATAATTCAAAAAACATTCGATTCGTATTGATAAGGAGACGTGCTGATTAGTTTTTGGCGAAGGCAGGTCTAGCTGTTCCGAAGATACGGGGCAAAAGTGCCAAAAATGGTAACTCAGTTTTTAAGAGAACGCAGCGTCCGATTTTAAAAATTCAAAAAACATTTCACTTGTATTGACAAGATGAAGAACTGATCAAATTTTCATGAAGGTCCAGCGATTTCGGAGATCTAGTAAAAAAGTAAAAAAAAATGCCATTTGGCGGTCAAAAATGATCATTAGACATATGCACATCAAATTATTAGATATTTTATAGAGATTTTAACAATAAGTATAAATTTTGTTTACATTTCTATGAGTTCCGTACCAATGTTTATCCATAGGACGGCGACGCGGCGCTTACGCGCTTCGATATTTCGTCTCTATGCAGTTGAAGCAGTACGATTGTTTTGAAAAAAAAGTACAGAATTTCCAAAATATTTCAAAAGAAATTTTTCTTCAAAAAGTCTTTTTTTTTCAAAAAAAGTAAATTTTTGTCAAAAATTTATAGTTTCTCAAAAATTTATAGTTTCTCAAAAATCTATTTTTTCAGAGTAAATTTTTTTCAAAAATGTTAATCTTTTTAAAAAAAAAAATTTTTGGTACGGGAACTTCCAGCAATTTGCCTTAAGGTACGATGCCATGCGCCCCACTTGTTTTAATTGCATTGCGTAGACACCTGGTAGTATATTCTACAATTGTGAAATATTAAGCATCTGGTATAAGAAAATATTGACACGATTACATATATGATGTACGTAGTCCTTAATATTGTTTAATAATTTAGATTAATAGTAACATTTTTAGACAACTAGTGAAGTTTTGTAGACTGCTCACTTTTTTTTGCTAATTCCAAAGTCATTTCTTTTAACCTAATTGCGTTCTTTCCTTTTCGAGTTTATTCTAATGGCTTTTACATTTGCGAAATTCTAACTTCTTACTTACTAAAGCGATTTTTGACACAAATTTTGACTATGATATTTGTTCAAACTTTGACGTATCTTTAAATTTAAACTACTTGTCGTAGGGCCGTATTATTTTAGTATGTTCTTTAGGATCATGATATCAATCAATATAAAAATGATCGAAAAATATTTTTTCAATAGTTAATTACGAAGAAAGTGCTCTGTCGATCTTTGTCCAAAACTAATCGGCACGATTCCAAATAATATCTTTCGAATAGTTTTTAAATTTTCAAAATCGATTCGGAATTTTTGGCCAGAATGGGGATGAAATTTTTTACACTTTTCAACTAACTACAAAGAAACGGCTCGGCTGAAGTGCAACGCTTATCGAGTTTCATCGAGTGGCTATTAAATTATTGAAATCGGTCTAGTTATTTTTGCGGAAACGTCGACGGAAGGTCAAAAATCGGCTCACATGCACACAGATACTTTTTCCAAAATTGGTCTCTTTTTTACTCAGAATGGCAGAAATGAAATTAATACTCAGATTATTAAAATTTATATAAAATATTTGATATTTTGCACGAAGAAACGGCTCGGCTGATTGCCGTGCAACGCTTATCGAGTTGCATCGAATGGCTTTTAAATTTTTGAAATCGGTCTAGTTATTTTTGATGGAAACGTCGAAGAAAGGTCCAAAATTGGTCTCTTTTTTGATTCAGAATGGCAGAAACGAGATTAATATTCAGATTATTAATATTTATAGAATATCTGATGATTTGAATTGCATAAGCGCAATGATCAGCTTTGACCGCCATTTTTTTAAATTTTGCGTAGGGTAAGTTATAGTAATCATCCAAAAATCAAAAATACAAATTTTTGCATATCTCGTTTCAGAGGCTTCTGTAACTTTTTAGCATACCTTAAAAATGGTTGTGCGTGTATTTGTATGAATAAAATTTTTGGTACATGGGTACGGTACGGGAAGTTCCAGCAATTTTCCTTAAGGCACTATACCATGCACCAGGCACTTTATTTTTTGGATATTTGAAACCGAAAGACACCTTTTCAAAAATTTAGTCAATTCTTCCGTTTTTAAGGCGTGAAAAAAATATGTAATATGCGCATTAATCTGGTGTCCACTTAAGGTTAATATTACAATGATTATAAAAATATTTAAAACGAATTCTTATAAACTCTTATAATAAAAAGATTTCAGAAAAAATCTTAACAAGACGGGCACCTTAGAATAATAATTACTTTATTTCGCAACTAAATCTACTTAAGCATAGTAATCTAAGTAGTCTTAAGCATAGTAATATAAGTAATTAAGTAAGTATTTTTTGTAATTCACTAAACTCATGTCACTAATTAAATTAAAAAGTTCGAATTGTTTCGTCCCATTTTTTATACACCTCACTTAGTTTTTTCATTCACATGATATTGTGCTCAATGTCTATTGGTAAAACACAAACTTTAGCGAGAGATATTTTGAGTTGTTATTTTTAGCCTTCACTGTCACTAATATGCGCTCCTTTTTGTACTGTCCTGGATGTACCTCGACAATGCCCAAAGTCATGCCGAAGAAGTGCCATACCTCTGACCCTTAATAATTGCTTTGCAAAGGATGGCCAACGCGTGCAATTTGATAGAATTTGCAATTGCGCAATATATGTTCTTCGTTAGCCATTCCAATAATTAATAATATAGGTACCCTAGTAGAAATACATGTGAGCTGGAGATGTTTTTATTGCAAGCTAACTATTTAAACGTGTAGCCCATGTTAAAAATGTTGAGCCCACGTTCACAACGTGCGATTAATATGAGCTGAATATGAGACGATACATATTAGATTTACATGAATTTTCCATATTGCTAAATGTGGGATGAATATGAGCAATATATGATATGTTTTACGTATGATTTTTCCATATTGCTGAATGTGGGCGATATATGAAACGTGTTATATGAGTTTTACTAGGTTTATTCATATTGCTAAATATAAGCTGTGTATGAGAGAACTAATATTGTAGGATTTAGAATATAAAATTATTCACATACAAATCATTTAAGATTTTTCTAATAAAGAACGAATGTGGAATATGTTTTTTCTCATATTGCTCTCTCTCTCTCTCTCTCTCTCTATATTATATATATATATATATATATATATATATATATATATATATATCTTATATATAAAATTCTTCTGTAAGTTTATATGAATGGTTAATCCTCCTAAACTATAATTCGGATTTTCATGAATCTTCTTGAAGTTTGTTCGGGAAATTTTCTAGAATTTTTAGATTCGGAAAACGTAAATAATTACAAAAAAGTGCTTATCATTGTTTGACCTTGAAAATATTTAACGCAAAGTTTGACATTTAAAACAAATGAAGACTGTTTGCCAAATATTTTTATTTTTTATAGGCTAAGGCAATATTAAAATATAATATATTTATGAGTATGAATAAGAAAAATATAATGTCTACATTATTATTGCCGAAAAGTAGCTGAGATGTGCCAGAAATTAAAATAATATTAGATGCAAATAATATAACATGCGCCTGACAGCCTGCGCATGCGTCTGACGCGCACGGCGAATCGTGTTCTCAACGTACGCGTGGTTTGCTTTTGCTTGCAATAATTGTGTTTGCGCACTTTGCGAACAGATTCGCCGTTCGAATTCGTGCAAAGGAGACGATCCATAAGAGATTGCGCTCAAAAATATTCAATTTGCAGCCGTTTTGTCTTACTATACTAAGTCACAATACAAAAAAAATTATTTAGAAGTTTCATTGTATCAAAAATTCATATGTTTGTCATTGGGTACGGAATATTTACTCAATGGAGCATTTTCGGTCTGAACTTTTTTTACTGTTTTCCAATTAGTTTGGAATTTTGGAATTAAGTTCATCTTACTCTTCAGAAGTGAAAACAATATAGACTCCTTTGCCACTTCTCGGGTGGATGACATTTCTTTTCAGTGGTGTAATTTTACTTGTTTCAAAATAACGTTAGGTATCGATAAAAGAACTAATTATAAGAGAAAAATGTTTAATGATGTTTTTCAAAAAAGTAAATACTTTTCAAATTACTGGCTACTGAAAATTTGTTTCTTTTTTGTGTTTTACATCATTTTTTGCTAATATCTTTAAAAATATACATTTTGACGAAAATCATGTAATGAACAAAATTATATTAATTAAAATCTTAATAAATCGCTATTTTATAGTGTTTTAGGAACATTATTAGGCTAGATATGAAAATAGGTTTTTATAGTGCTCAAAATAAGCTTTAAAATGAGTACTTTTGCGTGTAAAATGAGTATCATGCGAATAAAAGACGCATACAATGTTTTTTCATTTAAATCAAATAGTTAGAGTGCCATTTCCACCAAAATTAAAAATAATCGTATTCCATCTAGAATTAACTTGGTTCAAGAGATCTTGATGGATTCTAGAAAATACCACAACTTTAGTGCAAACGATTTTCAAAAAACTCATGATTTCGTGAAAAAAAAACATTTAAAAAAAAACAACTAATTTCTCATTATAATATCTCTGAAAAAATACGTATAAAAGTATATATCTATATATGAAAATTCGAGGTATTTTTCTGACTAATTATTGTTGTTTATTATTTTTCCATTACACAAATATTGATAGAGGTATTAGTTAAGCGATGCTGTCCAAGCAGAGATCTTTCGAGTCCTTTAACCCTTCGCCGCTTCACAATAAGAGAAGTTACGGTAAAATTTATGATAGAGAAAGTTGTAGCTTAATTAATCACCTTTAAAATATTGTATTACAAGTTCTGATAAAATTAGAATTAAAAGAGTAATAATCCAATTAATGCGGTGGATGGTCACGGAGTGCAAATTGTTTTCACTTCTGAACTTAAGATAAAGATTAGCCTATTTGCAAAATATCAAGTAAATTGGAGCGCCGTAAAAAAATTCACAGAGCAATAATTTTGTTGATCGTAGGTTGAATAGAGCACATGTGAACAGGATTTGACAAATTAATTCACTTCAAATATAAACTTAAGTAATAATGTATATTGTTTTATTAAAGAAAAAAATGTAATTTAGTTATTAAAATTACTAAAAGCCAGTTGAAATATGGTACGAAATTATAAAAATTATAGGCAACATTATTAACTTCCCGTAGGGCAAGTTATAGTAATCGCAAAAAAATCAAAAATGAAAATTTTTATATATCTTTACGTTTCAGAGGTTTCTGAACATTTTGGCATACCTTAGAAAAAAATGGATGTATGTGTGTGTGTGTATATGTGTATGTATGTACGTGTGTGTATGTATGTGCGGATACAAATTTTCGTCGACGATTTCGGGAACACGGATCAACCGATTTGAATAATTCAAAAAACATTCGATTCGTATTGATAAGGAGACGTGCTGATTAGTTTTTGGCGAAGGCAGGTCTAGCCGTTCCGAAGATACGGTGCAATAAGTGCCGAAAACGGTAACTCAGTTTTTAAGAGAACGGAGCGTCCGATTTGAATAATTCAAAAAACATTTCACTTGTATTGACAAGATGAAAAATCGATGAAATTTTCATGAAGGTAGGTCTAGCGGTTTCGGAGATATGGAGGAAAAAGTAAAAAAATGAGCCATTTGGCGGTCAAAAATGATCATTAGACATATGCACATCAAATTATCAGATATTTTATAGAGATTTTAACAATAAGTATACATTTTGTTAACATTCCTATGGGTTCCGTACCAATGCTTATGCGTTAGACAGCGACGCGGCGCTTAGGCGCTTTATATTTTGTCCCTATGCAGTTAAAGCAGTACGATTGCTTTGAAAAAAAAAGTTCAGATCTTCCACAATATGTCAAAATTAAGAAAAAAAAATTTTTTTCAAAAAAAAAAAATTAATTTTTTTTTTTTTTTTTAATTTTTTTTTCAAAAAAAAGTAATTTTTTGTCCAATTTATAGTTTATCAAAAATCTAATTTTTTCAAAGTAATTTTTTTTCAAAAATGTTAATCGTTTTTAAAAAAATAATAATTTTTGGTACGGGAAGTTCCAGCAATTTGCCTAAAGGCACGATGCCTTAATTGCCTTTAGACAGAATTCCACTTACAGCTAGTTGAAGCATTTATTTTGGGTAGAAATATAAAAGGTGATATTGCACCTTTGCCGCGAATGCTATATATTAACTCTTTCTGAATTTGTTATACCTTTTAAAAGATTTAAATTTTCAACACGTGTATTTTATGCTATGACCATAAATCACAAAGGCAGACGATCATTTTTAGTGTTATAAATTTGGAAAATCAATGTTTTAGTCGTGAATAAACGAAAAAACATTCATTTATACATCCACATCTACAGGAATGACTAAAAATACTATATAACCCTTAAGTGCAATAAAATTAATTGAGCTATTGGAAATAAATTTGTTCTATAAATCGCAGTGTATAATTTTTAATATACAATTTTATTGAACATTTTTTAATATTTGTTAAATGAATAATTAAAGTGTTAACTGTGGGAATTGAGAATAATCATTTTATTTGAAACAGTTCTACATTCAACATCACTCATATATTGGTGTAAATAGTAATTCAGAAAACAGTAATTATTATTTTTAACTAAGCAGTAAATATTAGTATAGAATATTGAAAAATTGTAGACGTGGGTACAGAACAACGTCTGTCGGGTCAGCTACTATATATATATTAGGTTGTCAAATATCTACCTTCCGCCTTTTTGTATTATAAACCAATAGCAAAAAAGCGGAAGGGAGATATTTGACAACCTAATATATAAATATATATATATATATATATATATATATATATATATATATATATTTATAAAGTCATGTTCAAATGTAATATTATAAAATATGTTTTGCCAATGATAAAAATTAAAACAGTAACAATATAATACAAATATTATTATTAAATACAACATTAGCTGCAGTTATATTTAAATTATAATTATCGAAAATAATTATATAAAAATAAATTTACGCTTGACAAAATATTGTCGATAATAATCTTTTGAATGTTTATATTGTGTCGCATATATCCACACAAGTCTCCTTTGCCTATTATCTTATATATAAAAATGGAGCTCTCTTTCAAATGTCCGAATAAAACTCGAAAACGGCTGAATCGATTTGGCCAGTCTTAGTCTTGATAAATTCGTGCCAATCCAGAGATGGTCCGAAAGGTGAGATATTATTTCAAAATCGCGTAGAAACTTTACATTTTTAATTTGAAAATTTTTGTTGAAGCGTAATGTAAATAAAACAATGGACGGTGGCAATTTCGTGAAATGTCAAACGCTTTTGACAGATTTTTTTTATTTTTTTTTTTTTTTTTTTATTTTAATAATTTTTACAACTGTCCTGAAACGGACAACAAGTAAAATATTTGACATGAAACTGAAGGCGTTGGCAAAATACAAATCATCTGACCATTGCCAGTGATTTGTCGAATGGTCTCATCTATTGTTGATTAGTGCAGAAGAAATTTTCTTTTTAATCGGGCCCTGGTAGAGTTGATTTGAAGTTTTCTCGCGAGCAAGTTCGGGTGATCAGCTAGGCGATTTCTATATTTGTGTGAGTAAGCGATTATTTCATCTTTAACTGTGCTGGTGCCTGAGTCTTTGTGTATTAACCAATTTGGAACATACTTTGGTGCTTTCAAAATTTCTTTTAATAACTTGTTTTGAAATCTTTGAATTATTAAAGCGTTTGAGTTGGAAGTTGATCCCCATAGTTGTATGCCGTATGTCCAAATTGGTTTGATGATGGCTTTATAGAGGTAAATTTTATTATGAGTGTCAAGTTTTGATTTTCGTCCAAGGAGCCAATGATATCTTCTTCTGGTTTCTTCAAGCTGCTTTCTCTTTTTCTTAATGTGTTCTTTCCAGGTTAGTCTCTTATCCAGGTGTAAACCTAGATATTTGACTGTATCTGCTTGGTCTATAACTTCGTCATTAAGTCTTACTGCAGGACATGTCCCTTTGCAAAGAGTGAAAGTGATGTGTTTTGACTTGCTGCTGTTAACTTCTATTCCCCACAAGCTTAACCATTTTTGTATCACGTCAAGATGATCCTGGAGCATTTTTGATGTGATTATGGGATCTTCATGTGTTGCCATTATGCCTGTGTCGTCTGCATATGTTGCTGTCAAAATGTCTTCTTTCTGTGGTAGGTCCGCAGTGTATATGAGGTATAATAGTGGTCCAATGACACTACCTTGAGGCACACCCGATCTGACAGGATGTAATGAAGATGTTTCACCCCTTACACTAACAAAGAATGTTCTACCTTCCAGGTAGGACTTTATTATTAGGTATATATCAATCGGCAATGCATTTTTTATTTTGTAAAGTAGGCCGGGATGCCACACCTTATCAAATGCCTGACTAATATCGAGGAAAACAGCTGAACAGTAGTTCTTGTTTTGGTAAGCCTTGTTTATATCGCTTTTGACAGATGATGTTCAATTACGTTTAATAGGATGTTTTACGCGAATATTATTTATTTATGATAGATGTGTAGTAAGTAGTTTTGTTTGTAGTTTTATTCATATACAAAAACGTTAGTAAACGGGCCGCAAGTGTTACTAGAGACTCAAAATATAAACTTTTTTGATATGTTAATATGAAAATGCACTTTTTGGCATATTTTTCTTAAACACGGTGCTCTGAAAGATCTCATTTGTATAATTATATACTCATTGGTATTTATAAAACATTTTCTAGACTATATTATTTTTTATTTATCTTATTTAAATTCAGAACCTAAATTTGGTATCGATCAAATGGACATTTTGTCGAATAACATTTTTCCAGTTATGATTTCCCAGAAATTATCGCAGAATAGATAGTAATATATGAAGGTCCGGGATTGAAAAGGTCCACCACCGATGTGCCAAAAATCAGTAAAGTTAAGCATTGTTCAACAACAATATTTGAAAGTAGAGGAAAAAAGATGTATAACCAGCTATAAACTTGATTTGAAAACGATAATCTTTGAAATGGGGGCAGATAAACGGTAATCTTTGAAAATCCATAATAAAAGTATTTTCTTTCGTTGGTAGTATTAGCATTAGTTAAAAATGTAATTATTTTGTAAAATACCTTTAAAATTATAATAAGGCTTTAAACCTTTTGCCACCTGCCCGTTACAAGTTACCCCGCATATAGGATAAAAAGGTCTAGATAACCAATTTTTGGAAGACATCAAAAAAGCACATTTCTACAATGATGGAGTAGAAGTCAGTTTACTGAATGTAGTCAGATAATTGTTCGTTTGATATGTCTTATTTGTTGTGATATAATTGTTATGGTTTTCACAATATAGTTTATATTTGCTCAAAGTCAAATTGGACCTTTGTGTCTCGCCCTGCTCTACATATATACTTTTTATTAAATTTACTTTAATTTATCGAATGTAACTTGAAACTTTTCAAAAAGCAGGTCAAAGAAGAAATACTTAATTCATTTTTTATCTCTCCTCGCAAAAATTTGAAAATTTTGTATAAGCTCAGTAGTATTATTTACAATTATACACAAAATTCAGAATCTAAAAAGAATCTGAAAAACTTGAAACGTAATTAATAAGCCGAAAGACCAAAAAAGACTCGGATTGGATTATACGATGTTTTCTATAAAAAGTGTATAAAACTTGCAGTTTGATTATATTGACAAAATATAGACAAACTAATGGGGTTTATTGTTTTTATAATACCTAATTGTATACAGCATTCAAACAACACATCCTTATGCACTTAAAGTATTAATATTTTTGATTCTCTAAAAATGGTTTAGAATATACCTTATTTAGCAAAACAACGTTTGCCGGGTCAGCTAGTCTTATATATAAAAATGGAGCTCTCTTTCAAATGTCCAAGTAAAACTCGAAAACGGCTAAACCGATTTGACCAGTCTTAGTCTTGAAAAATTCGTGCCAATCCAGAGATGGTCGGAAAGGTGAGATATTATTTCAAAATTGCGTAGAAACTTTACATTTTTAATTTGAATTTTTTTGTTGAAGCATAACGTAAATAAAACAATGGACAGTGGCTAATACTTGAAATGTCAAACGTTTTTGACAGATGATGTTCGATTATGTTTAATAGGATGTTTTGCGTGAATATTATTTAATTATGATTAAATTGTAGCAAGTAGTTTTGTTTGTAGTTTTATTTACATACAAAAACGTTAGTAAACGGGCCGCAAGTGTTACTAGAAACTCAAAATATCAACTCTTTTGTAATGTTAATATGAAAATGCACTTTTTGGCATATTTTTCTCAAACACGAAGCTCTGAAAGATCTCATTTGTAACATTATTTACTCATTGGTATTTATAAAACATTTTCTAGGTTATATTATTTTTTATTTATGTTATTTAAATTCAGAACCTAAATTTGGTATCGATCAAATGAACATTTTGTCGAATAACATTTTCCCAGTTATAATTTCCTAGAATTTATCGAAGAATAGATGAAGGTCCGGGGTTAAAAAGGTCCATCACCGATGTTTCAAAAATCAGTAAACTTAAGCATTGTTTAACAACAATATTTGAAAGTAGAGGAAAAAGGATGTATAACCAGCTATAACCTTGATTTAAAGACTTTGCTATAGGGAGATAAACGGTAATCTTTGAAATAATATAAGTATTTTCTTCCGTTGGTAGATTTTAGCATTACTTAAAAATGTAATCATTTTGTGAAATCCTTTAAAATTAAAATAAGACTTCAAACCTGTTTGCCACCTGGCCGTTTCAAGTTACCCCACCTATGGGGTAAAAAGGTCTAGATAACAAATTTTTCAAAGACATAAAAAGCACATTTCTACAGTGATAAAGTAGAAGGCAGTTTTACTGAACGTAGTCAGTTAATTGTTCGTTTGAAATTTGTTATTTGTTGTGATATAATTGTTATGGTTTTCACAATACACTTTATATTTGCTCAAAGTCAAATCGGATCTTTGTGCCTCTCCCTGCTCTACATATATTATTAAATTTACTTTAATTCATCGAATGTTACTTGAAAACTTTTCAAAAAGCAGGACAAAGAAGAAATACTTAATTCATTTTTTATCTCTTCTCTGAAATTTGAAAATTTTGTATAAGTTCAGTAGTATTATTTACAATTATACACATAATCCAGAATCCAAAAATAATCTGAAAAAATCTTGAAACGTAATCAATAAGTCGAAAGATCGAAAAAGACTTGGATTGGATTATATCATGTTTTCTATAGAAAGTGTAGAAAACTTCCAGTTTGATTGTGTTGACAAAATATAGACAAACTAATGGGATTTATTGTTTTTATAATACCTCATTGTTTATAGCATTGAAACAGCACATCCTTATACACTCAAAGTATTAATATATTTGATTCCCTAGAAATTGTTTAGAATATACATTACTTAGCAAAACAACGTTTGCCGCGTCAGCTAGTATACAATATATTTGTCCATGTATGCGTGCCCAAGGGGTGCGGGCGCCGACTTGCAACGCATTGTCTGTCCCTTTCAGGTACTCGCAGAAGTGCCGCGCTCTCTTTCAGCCCAGCTGCGATCAGTTATGGCCAAATATATACCGTTATTCAGTTATGTATACAAATTCGGTAACGATTTATTAACCAAAATTATTAAATTTATAATTTTTTTAAACTGTTACATATCGTAAAATGTTCGACAGATATTGCGACCCTTATTTTTGACTCACTAGCCTAGCATAAAAACGTCGCCGCTTATTATATAGTATATAATATACATATAAACAATGAAGATATATATATATATATATATATATATATATATATATATACTAGATGACCCGACAGACGTTGTCCTGCACCCACCTCTACGTTTTTTTAATATTCTATACTAATATTTATACCGTTCAGTTAAAAATAATCATTATTGTTTTTCGAGTTACTATTTACACCAATATATGAGGGATGTTAAATGTAGTATTGTTTCAAATAAAATGATTATTCTCAATTCCCACAATTAACACTTTAATTATCCCTTTAACAAATATTAAAATATGTTCCATAAAATTATATATTAATAATTATACACTGCGATTTATAGAACAAATTTATTTCCAATAGCTCAATTTATTTTATTGAATTTAAGGGCTATACAATATTTTTAGACATACCTGTAGATGTGGATGTTTAAATGAATGATTTTTTGTTTATTCACGGCTAAAACATTGATTTTCCAAATTTATCACACTAAAAATCATCGTCTTCCTTTGTGATGTATTTATTGCCATAGCGTAGATACATGGGTTGAAAATAGAAATCTTTTAAAAAGTATAACAAATTCAGAAAAAATTAATATATAGCATGCGCGGTCAAGGTACAATATCATCTTGGATTTTTCTACCCAAAATAATTGCTTCAATAATGTTGCCTACAATTTGTATAATTTCGTACCATAGTTTAACTGGCTTTTAGTATTTTAATATCTAAATTACATTTTTCACACTAATAATTCAATAT
Organism: Ctenocephalides felis; assembly: GCF_003426905.1. NCBI lineage: Eukaryota > Metazoa > Arthropoda > Insecta > Siphonaptera > Pulicidae > Ctenocephalides > Ctenocephalides felis. The sequence goes on from NW_020537646.1 coordinate 54,592,077, forward strand.
ACATTATTACTTAAGTTTATATTTAAAGTGAATTAATTTGTCAAATTTTGTTCACATGTGCTCTATTCATCCCACTATCAACAAAATTATTGCAGTAAATGGAGAGGAAAAAAGCGTATGCCCAGCTAATCTTAATATAAAGTTCAGAAGTGAAAACAATTTGCATTTCGTCACCACGCCCGCATTAATTGGATTATAACTCTCTTAATTCTGATTTTATCATAACTTGTAATATACTATTTTAATGGTGATTAAATGAGCTACAACTTTTTCTATCATAAATTTTACCGTAACTTCTCTTATTTTGAAACGGCGAAGGGTTAAAGGGCTCGAAAGACACTTCGGTTGGACAGTCGCGCACTCTTTAAACAATTAGAACTCTATCAATATTTGTGTAACAAAAAAATAATATAAAGCAATAATTAGTCTGAAAAATACCGTGAATTTTCATATATATACTTTTATACGTATTCTTTCAGAGATATAATGAGAAATTGTTTTTATTAAATGAATTTTTTTATGAAATCATGAGTTTTTTGAAAATCGTTTGTACTAATGTTATGGTATTTTCTAGAATCCATCAAGATCTCTCAAACCAAGTTAATTCTAGATGGAAAACGATGATTTTTAATTTTGGTGGAAATGGCACTCATAAACTATTTGATTTAAATGAAAAAACAAACATTGTATGCGTCTTTTAATTGCATGATAGCTCACTCATTTTACACGCAGAAGTACTTCTTTTAAAGCTTATTTGGAGAACTATAAAAACCCATTTTCATAATTAACTTAATATTGTTCCTAGAACTCTGTAAAATAGCGATTTATTAGGATTTTTATTGATATAATTTTGTTCATTACATAATTTTCGTTAAAATGTATATTTTTGAAGATATTAGCAAAAAACGATAAAAAACGCAAAAAAGAAACAAATTTTCAGTAGCCAGTTACTTGAAAAGTATTTGCTTTTTTGAAAAACATTATTAAACATTTTTCTCTTATAATTAGTTCTTTTATCGATACCCAACGTTACTTTGAAAAAAGTAAAATTACACCACTGAAAAGAAATGTCATCCAAAATTTCAAACGAATTGGAAAACAGTAAAAAAAGTTCAGACCGAAAGCGCTCCATTGAGTAAATATTCCGTACCCAATGACAAACATATGAACTTTTGACACAATGAAACTTCTAAATATTTTTTTTTGTATTGTGACTTAGTATAGTAAGGCAAAACGACTGCAAATTGAATATTTTTGAGCGCAATCACTTATGGCTCGTCTCCTTTGCACGAATTCGTACGGCGAATCTGTTCGCAAAGTGCGCAAACAAAATTATTGCAAGCAAAAGCGGTTGAGAACACGATTCGCCGTGCGCATCAGTCGCATGCGCAGACTGTCAGACGCATGTTATATTATTTGCATCTTATATTAATTTAATTTTTGGCACATCTCAGCTGCTTTTCGACAATAATAATGTAGACATTACATTTTCTTTATTTTTAATCATGAATTTATTATATTTTAATATTGCCTTAGCCTATAAGTGAATAGAAATGTTTGGCAAATGACAGTTTCATGTCAAACATGTCAAACCATGCCTTAAATATTTTAAAGGTCAAACAATGATAAGCGGTTTTTTTGTAATTTTTTCCATTTATTTCTACAATCTAACTATATTTCTATGAATCAAAACATTCTAGAAAATTTCCCGAACAAACTTCAGGAAGATTCATGAAAATCCGAATTATAGTTTAGGAGGATTAATGAAACTTACATTGTTACAGAAGAATTTTATATATAAGATATATATATATATATATATATATATATATATATATACAGGGCCGGCCCTGGGGTCCTTAGCGCCCGCATGCGACTTTTTTTCTAGCGCCCCCCCCCTTTTAATTTTCACCTTTTTAACAGTTTATAATTAAAATTATATAAATATTTACATATTTTTTAAAAATTAATTTTTAATTATTCTGGATTTAGAACACAAAAAATTAGATATAATCTAGAAGGGTATAAAATATATTGATTTTAAATTTATTTATTATTATCGATATCAATAAATAAAACAATTCCTGTCATAATTTCACATTTTAGTAATATTCAATATGTAGTAAATTGGTTAAGAATGTAAGTTCGACTACCATAGCAAAATAATTAATATTTTTGTTAGATTAAAGTTATAGAATTTAAGAAAAGCATTTCAGAAATAGTATTTATTATTTTGATATAAAGATCTTGATATCAAAATAATAAATACTATTTCTGAAAAGCATTTCTAAAATTCTATAACTTTAATTTAACAAAAATATTAAGTGAAATAAATAAATTAATTTTTAATTATTCTGGATTTAGTGCACAAAAAATTAGATATAATCTAAAAGCGTATAAAATATATTGATTTTAAATTTATTTAGAAAATCGAGGCGACTCGGGATTTGTTTATAATCAAGTATTTTGAAATTTTCAATTATTTTTAACGTATGTGCAATATTAATATTTAAAAAAAACTAGCATTTAATTTTCAAACATAACACTCGTATTTCATGCTGGATTTTCATCATTTACAATATCCAAAATTGCGTCGTAAACTTCTCCTTATTGAGATCGTAAGAGCCGTCATATCCAGAGTATCAGCTTGTTGTTTTAAAGATAAATTTTTAACGTATTTTAGAAGTATTGGTCAAAAATCAGTAAAAAATGCAAAGAAAATACACATTTCTTGAACAATATTTAAAAAAGAACTTATTATATTTGATATGTATTATTTCTGTATAGTTAATAATTATTAAATTTAGAGTATGGACACTACTAGGTATAAAACAAGCCTTAAGATTTTCGTTTCAAAGTAAATTTTGCTTCCATTTTTCATATTTGTTCCACGCATGTCTTCAACATTCAAAGTTCAACAGATGCCAAACATTTGCAACAAAAGCAAAAGTTACAATTCAATTTTTCGTAATAAACAAGTCATTTTCTAAGCACTGTCTCCCCATTTTTTATAATTTGCTTATATTTTTTAATAAGTTTCGATTCAACTAAATCAGCTCGCAATTTTTCGTCAATAATGCCCAACAATTAATTTAATCTTTCGCAGGTTTGCGATTATGGATACGATTGAACACTACATAATTTCTTTTTCGATTCCACGGTAACTTCAAACAAAGAAAAAATTGAATAAGTAGACTAAGCAATAAACAGAGCTATTACTTACTAATTTGTAGAATTATTATTAATCGGTTAATTGTTTCTACTGATATCACATTGGAAAATAAATATGCTTTTTGTGTCTCCGTATCACTAGTTAAGTTAAATTATTTATTATAATTTACTAAGTATTCTAGATTTTAAATAATTAATTCTAGATTTTATATAAAAATTATAAATATCATATTATAAATTTAATTTCCCAAACCCGTTTTGGCGCCCCTAAGGCTTGCGCCCGCATTTTTTGCATGCATCGCATGCCCTGTATATATATATATATATATTTGTATGATTCTGAATTTGATGTTGACATATGTATTAACAAAGTCTAATAATCGGGCATAACATCAATAAAAAACATTTTTTATTGATGTTATGCCCGATTATTAGACTTTGTTAATATATATATATATATATATATATATATATATATATATATATATATCTTCTATATATATAAAAGTAAGTCGGGTTTTCCTTCCTGACGAAATAACTCCAGAACGCACGAACCGATTTCGACAATTTTGCATTCGTTGGAAAGATCTCGGGCTCCGCAAGGTTTATAGCTAAGAAAATTAGTGGTGCATGGCATCGTGCCCTAATGCAAATTGCTGGAACTTCACGCACCGTAATTAAAAATTCGAGTATTAAAAATAATCAATAATTGTTTTAAATAATTGCAAATAGATTATCTTCTATATATATAAAAATAAATCGGGTTTTCCTTCCTGACGAAATAACTCCAGAACGCACGAACCGATTTCGACAATTTTGCATTCGTTGGAAAGGTCTCGGGCTCCGCAAGGTTTATAGCTAAGAAAATTAGTGCTGCCTGGCATCGTGCCCTAATGCAAATTGCTAGAACTTCACGCACCGTAATTAAAAATTCGAGTATTAAAAATAATCAATAATTGCAATTGTTTTAAATAATTGCAAATAGATTATCTTCTATATATATATATATATATATATATATATATATATAAATAAGTCGGGTTTTCTTTCCTGATCAAATTTTTCCTTTTCAAATATAAAACAAACAAAAAATTTCTTCATCTTTCTCACGAAACCATCTGGTGGCGAAACGGAGTTCGTCGGGTTTGCTAGTATCTATATATGTTGAAAATGTTTAAATTTGATGTTGAAATGTATGATTGATTTTTTGGAGGCGCTGAGCGCTTCATTCGCAGATGAAGCTGGAGTCCGTAAGTTTGTTTAAACAATTTTTATTCAAAAAAATATAGGCCGATTCTGAAAAACGCCTTTGTGAGACTTTCGATTCGTGATGAAGAACCTTTGCGTTATAAAAATTTAACGTATGGTTATTTAGTTTTGAATGTTCTGTGATCATTGTTTGCCCTTGATTTTTGTTTTTTGAGTTATTATCGTGTTGTTTCAAACGTTTGATAAGGTTCTGTCCTGTTTCGCCAATATAGGTGGAATCACAGTCATTGCAAGATATTTTATAGACCACATTGGGTACTCGTTCTAAACTAGTGCGCGGCTTTAAATTTGAGAAGAGGGAGTTGAGCGTTAAATCGATGTTGCATACTAAACGAAGATTTGCGTTGTAAAAAAGTTTTTTCCACATCGGATAAAGTTCCTTCAAAATTATTGTCTATTGTGGAAATTAAACTCAGGTTGGGGTTAGTTATTTTGTTTTTTAAAAAAATGAGTCTATTGTTTGTGACGGATTTTATAAGATGTGGGGGATAGGAATTTTGTGTGAGGGTGTTGAAAATTAATTACTTAAATTTAATTTTCTGGAAAAAAACTTTTTTACAACGCAAATCTTCGTTTAGTATGCAACATCGATTTAACGCTCAACTCCCTCTTCTCAAATTTAAAGCCGCGCACTAGTTTAGAACGAGTATGCAATGTGGTCTATAAAATATATTGCAATGACTGTGATTCCACCTATATTGGCGAAACAGGACAGAACCTTATCAAACGTTTGAAGCAACACGATAATAACTCAAAAAACAAAAATCAAGGGCAAACAATGATCACAGAACATTTAAAACTAAATAACCACACGTTCAATTTTTATAACGCAAAGGTTCTTCATCACGAATCGAAAGTCTCACAAAGGCGTTTTTCAGAATCGGCCTATATTTTTTTGATTAAAAATTGTTTAAACAAACGCACGGACTCCAGCTTCATCTGCGAAAATTACCAATATGTTCTAAATAATGTTTCCCAATTTATATCGAATACCTAACACCACGGTTTGCACAACACTATCACGCACACTTGCACGTTAGGTCAAACATGAGCACATGTGGTTGTTTTTTCTCAAAATTTTGACTTCGCATCTCGGACACTTACAAAAATATTATTCTGTATGGCACTGGCCTCGGATACACGTGTATTTATGTATAATATTGTATTTATTAATTACTTTTTATCTTTTATTCTTTTTATAAAAAAGAAATTACTGACAGTTAGTGCTTCTAATTATTAATTTTTACAAGTTATATTAATATCTGTTAGTGATAATAGAAGAAATTCAAGTAAGTAATGTTTTATGCAATTTTTAATTTAAGGCTTAGATATAATTAGTCTGTCTCTTTAGTTAAACCGTTTCTTTTTACTATTGCTTATGTATATTCAATTTGTAACGTTACTTTCTGTTTTTTTTTCTTTTTTTAAATTGTAGAACCACTGATGATGACGTAGAATTTTACGTCGAAACGTAAAATCGTTACTTTACTTATTTTTTACTTGATGTTACGCCCTCCAAGAAATCAATCATATATATATATATATATATATATATATATATATATATATATATATATATATCCTATATATAAAAATGGATCGCAAAATGTGTTGGTAAGCGCATAACTCAACAACGCCTGGGCCAATTTGGCCAATTCTTTTTTTAAAATGTTTGTTTATGTGCAAGGATGGTTCTTACGGCGAGAAAAAATCGAATAATCGTCGGGAAATCCCTAAAAACAGCCCTTTTCTAACTAAAAAAATAATCGTAGTCGGCTTCTCGATATTATTTTTTTTGTTTTACTCTCGGCAGGCGATAAAATTGGTATGGCTTTAAAGAATTTGACTTCAAGTCATATAAGATTAAAACAATCAATGTCAATGTCCATTTGTTGCCCTTGCCGTTGGTGTTTTTCTTGCATTTTCTGTTATACTCTACTGAGTGTGCTTTTGTTTTGTGCGATTGATCGAATTTATTCAGTACATCTAAGCCATGGTGAATGTTTTTATTTACGACTGCTATTAGTCAATGTACGTAGCCAAACATCATTCCAACATTTACGAACTGTTGATGGTGAACTGTGTGGATCCTACAGAGAAGCCCGCCAACGTTTACAATTGCTAGAAAATGACACTCATTGGGATCAAATTCTCAGTGATGCTGTAATATCTTCACACGCTCATAAAATACGAACGTTGTTTTCTATAATCATATCCACAGGCTTTCCATCAAACCCAATTGATTTGTGGATCAAGTACAAAGATTATATGTGTGATAAATACGGAATAAAATGGGAAATCCAAATATGAAAATCAGTAAAGAAATTTACAACGAAGCATTGATTTCAATTGAAGACATGTGCTTGATGATGTCAAATAAAGTATTAATTCACTTAGGCCTGGCCGCGCCCAATCGTTCAATGCATGATGCTTTTAACCAAGAGTTGCATCGAGAAAAATTGTATGATCTCAGCAATTTGAAAGAATTAATCGAAACAAATCTTCCACTGTTGAATGAACAACAGAGGTATGTATTTCATATTCTTATGAAAGTAACAAATTATGGAACTGGGGGGATCTACTTCTTAGATGCGCCTGGTGCTACAGGAAAAACTTTTTTGATTTTATTAATATTAGCAACAATTCGCTCACAAAACAAAATTGCACTCGCTTCATAGGGAATCGCAGCAACTTTACTCGAAGGTGGTCGAACAGCCCATTCAGCACTAAAATTGCCATTAAATATGCAAAGCAATGAAACTCCACCTTGCAACATTTCGAAGAACTCTGCAATGGCTAAGGTTTTGCAGCAATATTAATTGATTGTTTGGGATGAATGCACGATGGCACATACAAAATCTTTTGAGGCTTCAGACAGAACCTTAAAGGATCAACAGAGAAATCAGAACCGATTTGGTAGATTTTTTTTGACAGGACGAAGTCTGTCGGGTCAGCTAGTATATATATATCACTAATAATTTATAGATTATGTTTTTGAAGGAACGTGAAAACTAGCTGTCATTAGAAACGCTGGAAAAATGTCTTAAAAGATGTACTGCCTGATATCTATTTCCGCATAAACAAATAATTCAACAATTAAATAATATATATATATATATATATATATATATACGCTAATTAACTCATAGTTTTATTGTATTAAATATAAATATTTGATGGAACCGCACATTAATCATCAGTGTGCGAAATTCGACAAACACACAACATAGAAACGCGTCTTCACTGCACATGGTACTGCAGAAGAAAGTTCTAGAAGCGTTGTTCCAGAAATTTGTTAAATCCTTAAGTAATAAACAATAATAATAGTGTGTAAACTGAGACAAAATTAATAAAAGTTAATGTGTGGATAAAATATTATTTTGTGAAATTAAAAACGAAACTTGGTGTGTGAAATTTTAGTGAATAATAGAATCAATAGTGTATAATATGAAATAATAATTTGTTATAACCTCACTAACATGGAAAATTAAGTGAACAGACAAGTGAACTCTTAATATCTCAAATGATTAGTACTTATACATAAACAAACATTAATTATGGCAGGAAAAGTTATATCATAAATATTAAATATATTTTTAATATTTTATATCCTATAATTATGAAAAATAATATGTAGACTGTAATAAAATTAATTATGGCACAAAATGTTATATTATAGATACTAAATATATTTTAAATACTAGATATCCTATAATCATGAAAAATGATTTGAAAATTGTAATAAAATTGATAAAGTTCAATATATTGACTATTTAAAAAATGTATATATTTACTCAGAATACATAATTTTTTTTTATTAATGGTGTTTGTTCAATATTAATTCAATAATATTTAATATTTCAGAATATAGGGTCAATAATTTTGAATATGGTTTATATATGTTTTTCAATATGGTGTAAATATTATTTCTACATATTCTCCTCATATACGGAATATGGGCGTAATATGGAAAAATGTTAAGCAAATCATATAAGCTAAATATCATATTCCCGCATTCGTCCCTCATTCCGAATATGAGCGGAATATGGCCGAATGTTAACAAAATCATATGGGCTCAATATTGGGAAACAATATTTAGCTTTCGTAAAAAACATATTCAGCTCATATTCATTTCTACTAGGGTATAAACTTCAAATCCGATTACTTGCTATATGCAGAGGATTTGAAGATTTAAAAAAAGATCATCAAGTGGAAACGACGTAACAACTCTGCAAGAAGATATCGTGAGTTCATTACATGGTTCCAAAATAATAAATTAAAATTTAATTCAAACAGATCCCGCAATTATCGTCTTTATACTTACTTTTAGGGAGATCAGAATATTAACGCAGTAACGATAATAAAAATTCTAGGGATCATCATAGCTAATAAACTTTTTCTTCACTGAACACATTGATAAATTCACTCTCCAAGCCTTCCTAGCTTCATCACTATGTGTAGCAATGATTTTCACAAACTCGAAACGTTCTTCGTTAATCTAGAGATTATTCTAGATTATTTTTCAATAGTTTGGTCTCCGTGCACTGAATTACTCAATAGTCTGAACAAAGTGACTGAATTAATCTTAAACGAAAGTGACAACTTTACAGCCCGGAGAAAAATCTTGGATTTTTTTTTTCTCAATATTGTGAACGGCATCATAGATTCATCAGAACTCTTAGCGAAGATCGAATTTGTCACACTTAGTATCTAAAAAAGTCACGCAGCACGATTGCTTTGAGAAAAAAAGTTAAAATTTTTCAAAATTTTAAAAATATCAAGGAATGAAAAAAATTTAAAATTTTTCAATAATTTCAATAATTTCAAAATTCTCAAAAATTTCAACTTTTCTAATAATGTTGAAATTTTCTAAAAAAAAATAATTTTTGGTACGGGAAATTTCAGCAATTTGCCTTAAGGCACGATGCCATGCACCACTGGTTTGATAAATTAGTTCAACGGGACCTGGTTCAACGAAATCGGTGCTTGTGTATCGAGCGCATTAGAAACTTTATACAACATAAACAACGCAAATTATTCGGAGAATGAAATTTTATGCGAAACAAAGTCATTAAGAAAATAAATAAAAATAACATAAACTCAAACTAAGCACATTAGCACAAATACAAAAAAAACTAGTGGTGTTTAGCATCATGCCTTAAGGCAAATTGCTGGAACATCCCGTACCATAAGAAAATATTCGAGAAATGTTAAATGTTTTCAATTAAATTATTATAAATCTGTAACTTTTATTATTCCTATTTTATAAACAAAATATAAGAGCTTATGAATTGGACGACCATTTCTTATCAATAGGAATCGATTGTTTTTTTAATCATTAAAATCGGTTGTTCCGTACGCTCAGAATCGTCGATGAAAAATTTTATCGACACATACAAACACATATATCCATTTTCGTCTGATGTATGCAAAAAATTTCAATTTCGATTTTTAGACTATTGCAATAACTGAATAAGTTAAAGAATAGTAAATAAACCGACGAATTTGTAAAATTATATGAAAAAAAAATTAACCGTATATCTAATGAACAATATAAATAAAAATCAAACAAATCTTATAAAGCTTTCATCATGGGTTTTCCTCGACTTCATCCAGAAGTTCTTTCCAGCACCTAACTTGCGTGCCTGTTTATATTCCACTACCAGTTGTGCAGAATTTGTGAGACTATATCCTCGGTGAGATTTCCTTCTTTTCTTTTGGCACACTTTACGAAGAGAGCTGATTTCTTCAGTCTACCAGTGCACATATTGCCTTTGATTTATGCCATGCTTACGAGTCGTACTGATATCACAGGCTTCAGTTATTCTCTCCATCAGCTCTCTAGTATGCTCATCTGCGTATTCTGAAATTATAGGTTTGCAATTTAAGGCAACTCTCATGGCGCTTTCATCAAAAGATTTTATTTTCCACCCAATAGCTTTAGATATCTATACATGTCTTCTAATGTTTCTATTCGTTGATATTTCCTAGGTGATTGCATTGTGGTCACTAGCAGTGTAGATATCTAATACCTCCCAATCGCAATTTCCTCTGACGAGGCTATTGCTAACAAAAGTAAGGTCTATTATTGAGCTTGCACAGCTCTTGACAAAGGTTGGCTTATTACCGCTATTTAGTAAAACAACATCAAGTGCATTAAAGGCTTCTAAAAGTGCTTTACCTCTTGCATTAGTCTTTCTACTTCCCCAGTCTACCGCCTATGCGTTGAAGTCGCCGGCTATCGCTACGGGGTGGTGTCGTTTTGCACCTCTACTAGACGATCTAAGAAATCAACCAAATCTGGCGAAGAAAGACTAGGTGGAGCGTAACAGCTGTATAAATGTATGTCATCTAATGATGCTGCTACAAATCTAGCGTTGCTATTGTTAACAGCATTCTGGAAACAAAATTTACCACAGGACCTAATAACAGCTTTCGTGGTACTGTCCGTTTCCCATGGCCACAGTTAGTTGTTTGTAAGGTTCTGACAAGAGGGCAATATCAATTTTCATATATCTTACCGTCTGCATAAGCAAGTCGTGTGCAGCCTCACAATGATTCATGTTTAGCTGCATTATCTTCATGCTTTTGCGTTCAATATTTTCTCCATGGCCTCCCTATATACAGGACATCTGTGAGTGCCGGCATGATGTGCAACATTTTCAGAGTTTCCATTTCCAGCGCATAGTGTACATTTTGCTGCATTTATACAGTTTGCTATTTTGTGACTTTCTTGTCCACATCTAATGCATAGATTGGTCCGATTCACTTCGCTCTTGCACTGTGATCCATAATGTCCAAATAGCCAGCATTTAAAGCACCGGATTGGTTTCTTGATGGTTTTAATTCGACAGTTGGCCCATCCAATTCGTATTTTGCTACTTGCTCTGAGCAGATCATGTACAATTTGCGCTGGTAGAGCTATTGTAGCAATCTGAGTACCTCTGTATGCCTCACGAATCTTAATTGCTTCTGCTGCTTTTGTTTTGGTTGCTTTTTGTAGTGCTGACTGGATATCAATTTTTGAGGCTTCATCATCAATATCCCTTATTTCTATAGTTTCTTGGTGCCCCTTATAGATAACTTCGGCCTCATCCTTTAACACACCTGCAATAATATGTTGTAGGGCTTGGCCTTTGTCCGCACTTTTCTTGGAAATGGCTATCAACAAGTCTCCATTTCTGGTTTTATTTATTTTGTCTACTGTCGTATTCACCTGGTCATCAGGGACATCATGTTTGATACGACGTAAGATTCCAGAATAATTAACTTTTTTGGTAGGCCGGATCAATAAGGCATTTTGTTGTGGAAAAATTCTATGATTCTTTATCATTTTATGGTTAGAGTCCTGTTCTGACAGATGTACCCTTGCTTACTTTTTTTTCTGTTTCCTCGGCTGAACTTTATGCCAGTCATTTACCTCGATTTGTTCTTCGTTACATATTTCTATGATTGAGTGACGTCTAGGTAAACCATTTTTCTCATTAACCTGACTAATTCTTATATTTTGAGAGTTTCGGTTTCTTGAGGCTTCGCTTGTGCCCTGCCGTACGCCTTCTTCTATAGGCGCTATTTCACCACTTTGCACCTCATTTATCATTACTTTCGTATCTTTCGTGGTTCGGCCTATTTCCTCTATCATTTGGTGGTCTAAATCAATAAATCTTTTAATTACAGCCGCTAAGTTGCCTGTTTTTATCTTCACCTCTTTATGTATGTTTGACTTTGATTTGACCAACATGTGAAGGTCATTTATCAGTTTTTCAAGGCTCTTCAATGACTCGTTACGTCGTAAAATGACGTTTTCTGAAATTGTTTTTGACAGTTCAGCCATTGGTTCTCCTTTACTATTTACGTCGTCGCCTGAGCTTGCTAGCTGGTTTTGAGCTACCTCTGATAAACCTGGGCATAGCGCTGTGTTCAAAATATTTGATGCACTGATTGTATCAACAGCTGCATTGTTTGACACTATGTCTCCTCTGATGGGGAACATTTTAACAAAAAATTTACCTGCACTCAGAGGCGAGGTTCACTCAGCTCACTGACTTATAAGTAACTTACTAAAACTGATAGAACTATTATAACTTTTTACGACAAAATATTTAATTTCTGACGTGAGAAATGAGATATTTTATAGAAATTTTAATAATGTGTACACAATTTGTGTAATTTTTTTTGGGTTCCGTATCAAAATTTTTAATTATGAAATTTACGTATATGGTTCAAACAAATGTCCTTGATATTTTCGACAGTATAGAGTAACCTATTTGAATAATTTAAAAAACATTCGATTCATATTGATAATGAGACGTACTGATTAGTTTTAGACGAAGGCAGGTTTAGCCGTTCCCAAGATACGGGGCAAAAAGTGCCAAAAAACGGTAACTCAGTTTTTAAAAGAACGGAGCGTCCGATTTTAATAATTTAAAAAACGTTTTACTTGTATTGATAAGATGAAGAACTGATTAATTTTTTGGGAAGGCAGGTCCATCGGTTATGGACTCTCAATAAATAAAGTAAAAAAAATGTCATTTGGCGGTCAAAAATGTATATTGGACATATGCACATCAGATATTTTATAGAGATTTTAATAATGTGTACACATTTTGTGTAAATTTTTTTGGGTGTAGTACCAAGATTTTTTTATTTAGTTCTTTTATCGATATCCGACGTTATTTTGGAAAAAATAAAATTACACCTCTGAGAAGGGGGCAATCCTACCAAGAAGTGGCGGCGGAGTCTAAATTATTTTCATTTTTGAACTTGGGAGTAAGATGAACATAGTTCCAAAATTTCATGCAAATTGGAGCACAGTAAAAAATTCAGAACTAAAACGCTGCATTGACTAGAGTAAATATTCTGTATCCAATGCCAAACAAATGAATTTCTGAAATAATAAAACTAATTTTTTGTATAAGTAAATTTGTTTGTATTGTGATTTAGTTAGGTAAGGCAAAACACGACTGCATTAGCTTAAAAATAATAATCTGTCAAATTGAATTATATAATTTGATCTGCCATACATGTACTGTATATTATATTATATTAATTTCTGGCACATATCAGCCGCGTTTAGGCAATTAGTAGATATTACATTTTTCTTATTCATAATCATTCATAATCATATTATTCTACTATTGTCTAATTGGCCCATAAGTGAATTAAAATTTCTGCAGATGACAGTTCTTATTTGTCAAACTAAATTTCCAATGTCAAACAGAAATATGTCGTTTCTTGCAATTTTTTTGATTTTTTTCTACAATATTACTATATTTTTATAATTATTTACATCCTTTAAATTTCTCTTAACAAACTTCAAAAAAATTTATCAAAATCCGAATAATCGTTTAGGAGGAGTATCTTTTCATACATCATTACAGAAGAATTTCATATATAACGTGAAACGTTTTTATGTTTTGATAAAATAACAAATTGTTACATTTTGGCTTATTACTTACAGCCTTGAAAAGGCCATAACCGACACTATCAAACGAGCATTTTGGGATATTCTCCGATCAGAGCTAGAGATGACACCTCCTTGTTATGATCAAGCTTTGAGACTTTTAGAAGATGTAAAAATTGGTCTTTCAAATGCTGTGTTACCTCACCAGAAGAAATTGATTCAGAGTATTAATGAAGTTCTCGATTCTGATGTTATAAGACAACAAGCTACAGCAGGTGTATTAGATTTTAAGGTGGGTTAACGCTAAATTTATATAGTATAAATATTATTACTGCTGGTGGAAAACTACAAAGTTTATTGCTGCAATGATTTAGAATAAAACTTATTTCGGCGATATCTCATGAAACTTTGAAATAAATACTTATTATATGTTATAATTTATTTAAAATGAATATATTTCACGTTTATTATATATAGTCAATCCTCCGTTAACGCGGCAGGTGCTTATCGTATAGTATGGGAACCGTGCTTCAATTATTATAAAAATCTCGGATTTAACATAGAATCCAGGCTAATTTTTAGTGCGTTCTATGGAAACTTTCTATAGCGTTGTATGGGACCCGTGCTATGAGAGACTCAAAATTATAACAAGTTTACCATTCTTATTGCTTCTATGGAGACCAAGGCGTAAAAGATATTATAAGTTTGAAATTTGATTACAAATTGTGGAAGGCGTGCATAGTCGAATCGGTAAGCGTTCTAATTTCGATGAATACTAAATATAAAAATGATGTAGACTTTAAAATGATTGATAGTAAGAATTTTAAGTGGTTAAATGTTAAAGCAATTACCAATGAAAAAAAAAAATAAAAAAAGGAATAGTTTTTATTGAATTCAAGGGTTTGTATTAGGAAAAGATAAAAGATTCAAACAAAAGTTAAACTAAAAAAATTGTTTACTAGCAAAAAGTATCTCAAGCTGAATTTTTTTTACAAAGACTAATTTTGTGTGAAAAAGCGATATCACTAATTAATCTGATGTCGTACACAACTATTACATGGCATGTTTATATAAATATATTGTAAAAGTTAAAATAGTCTATAATAAAACCTGTATTAAAACTTCCATAGATTGCGCAGACTGAACTAGCGCTTGTCGAGCGAGACTAGTGTTATATGGAGTTTTTGCTCCATGTAGTTAAGAAATCGTGTTTACAGAGTGCCGTGTTAACGGAGGGTTGACAGTATTAGGTTTCACATAATAAAAATTCACCGAATTATCAAGTTTTAATTCATCCATTCATCCAGGGTGCATTCTCCAGCGATTTTGATTAAAACTAGCATGGTATTCTGAACAACAATGGTTTAAATATAATAATTAAATAAATGAGACACGTATACTAAAAGCAAATAATATATGCATTGTGTTTTTTTTTCGTGTTAAACTTCATTTGTCTATTATAAGTAAATATAATAATAACAAATTACACACCTATCCAATTGATATCAATATAATCATTCAAATTACACAACATACTATATAATACTGGAATTAATAAATATATGATATTGAAAATAATGGACAAATTCTATAAAAAAAAACATAAATATTTGTATTAAAATATTAAATTAAAGACAGTAAAGTAAGGATGAGCAAGTTAAATAGGGAGTAATAAATCATTCAACATGATGGAAATTAAAAAGATAAATTATTGGTTAATTATGAAGCTAATTGGTAATTATTGTACCAAAGCATATCTTCAGTTATTTTATCAATCATTTTAACGTTGATATTATCACTATCAATGCTCCTTTCTAGAAATTGTTAAGTGACTTCATAATGCAGTCTTTGATTCGTGAATTATTTTGTTGGAAGTGAGGTTGTGCGTTACTGGGTCTCTTTTTTCTCCAGGAATCAGCCTTAGCATTTTATTTTGAAAAATTTGTACTTTTTTGATATTATGTTAAAAGGTTGTACATCAAACAGGGCATCCATATAGCTGCAAACGAATCATTGTAATATAGATTTTTTTTCTTATTATGAAAATTTAACCCGTTATCAGTTTGAAGTGAAGGAAGAAAAGTTTATTGTTTAATTTTTGTGATTATGTGTTCTGTAAAGTTAAGCTCTCTGTCAAGTGGAATTTCGAGATACTTCATATTGGTTTTCCAGGGAATAAAATAATGGTTGATGATTACGTTTGAAAGAGGTGTAATGTTTTTGCTTCGTTTGTTAAATAGAAAGGCTTCAATTATTGAATTGTTAATTGTCATTATCCATTTTCTACAGAAGTTTGTATTTTTAAGGCATGATTATCAATTCTTATTATAATGGTGTTATTTGTTTTAGCTGATGTGAATATAGCTATATCAGCAAATATTAATAAATAAGTATGATTAGTATTTGGCTTATCGAAAATATAAATATTGAAAAGGATTGGGCCAACTATACTTCCTTGGGTGACACGAGCTGTTATATACCTTAACGATGAAAATCTGTTATTCATATTGACTTTAAATTGCCTATTATTCGAATAACTATTAATTGTATAAATGAAAATTTGGGAATTTAAATTTGATCAGCTTGGATATAGGCCCACTAATCCATGCCGTATGGAATGCTTTTTCGATATCTAGCATTCGCATTCCAGTATTTTGTTTGTATTGTGTTTTCAGTTATAAATGATAACTGAATTGATTTGGTATAACGGATGTATAGTTGAATGTTTGTCTCTGAAGCCATATTATTTATTAGGAATAATTTTGTTATTATTTGAGAATTCTAGCAGCCTAACATAAAATCTTTTCAACAATTTTACTCACATTACTTAATAAACTTATTGAGCGATAACTATCGGGTAGGTCAGAGTTTTTATTGGGTTTTTATTTGGTACAACGGTTGAAGTCTTCCAAATGGTAGGAAAGTAGCTCAATTTAAGAATACCATTTACTATTTTGTTTACTGCTTCTTTATTAAAATACTAGCTGACCCGGCAAACGTTGTTTTGCCAAGTAAGGTATATTCTAAACAATTTCTAGAGAATCAAAAATATTAATACTATAAGTGTATAAGGATGTGTTGTTTGAATGCTATATACAATGAGGTATTTTCAAAACAATAAACCCCATTAGTTTGTCTATGTTTTGTCAATACAATCAAACTGGAAGCTTTATACACTTTCTATAGAAATCATGGTATAATCCAATCCAAGTCTTTTTTGGTATTTCAACTTATTGATTACATTTTAAGCTTTTCAGATTCTTCTGGATTCTGGATTTTGTGTATAATTGTAAATAATACTACTGAGCTTATACAAATTTTTCAAATTTCTGCGAGGAGAGATAGAAAATGAATTAGATATAACTGCTCTGACCTGCTTTTTAAAAAGTTTCAAGTAACATACCTTGAATTAAAGTAAATTTAATAAAAAGTATATACGTAGAGTAGGGCAAGGCACAAAGGTCCAATTTGAGTTTGAGGAAATATAAATTTTATTATGAAAATCAAATCAATTTTATCACAACAAATGACACATTTCAAACAAACAATTATCTTACTACGTTCAGTAAACTACCAGCTACTTCATCATTGTAAAAATGTGCTTTTTTCTGTCTTTCAAATATTTGTTATCTAGACCTTTTTACCCTATAGGCTTGGAACGGCCAGATGGCAAACAGGTTTAATGTCTTATTTTAATTTTAAAGGTATTTTACAAAATAATTACATTTTTAACTAATGTTAAAAAAGTACCAACAGAAGAAATTACTTTTACTATGGATTTTCAAAGATGACCGTTTATCTCCCAATATCAAAGTCATAAGAATCAAGGTTATAGCTGGTTATACACCTTATTCCCTTCACTTTCAAATAATGTTGTTAAACAATGCTTTAGCTTTACTGGTTTTTGACACTTTGGTCCTGGAACTTTTAACCCCGTACCTTCATATATAACTAACCATTCTTCGATGAATTCTGGGAAATTATAACTGGGAATAAGTTATTCGACAAAATGTACATGTAAATGTAAATGTATGTAATGCTCTTCTTCAGTTCTTGCATTTGCAATATTTCGCATTCTTCTTGCATTACGGCTTTGTTGGGAAAGATTCGATCGGCTTGGTCGCGGCATTATTAATTAAACTTCACTTCACCTTATATATAGAACCAAGAACTAATATTCATTCACTATATTTAACATGAGGTAGTAGAGGTTAACATCAATGACAGAAACACCGAATGACAGTTGACAATCGAAGGTAAATGTCATGGATGAAATCATTGATAGTATCATAGATTGAATAAACTACATAGATAGTTTATAGGTAAATAATTCAGAATTAGAATAAAAAACGGGATGAAAAGTATTTCATATGTTTCTCCTGGCTCTAAACTACCTCCCTGCCAGCAATAGATTACTGAGCCACAGCAACGCGTGGCCGGGTTAGCTAGTATATTTAGAATTTTCATTAGTATATATATATATATATATATATATATATATAATGAATTAGAATGAAAAACAGGATGAAAAGTATCCTATGTGTTTCTCCTGGCTCTAAACTACCTCCCTGCCAAATTTCATCTAAATCGGTTCAGCCGTTCGTGAGTTATAAGTGTTGCTACTTAAGCGATCCTCTTTTATATATATAGATTATAAAACTATGTTTGGAATGCCATCTATGCCTATTGCATAAGATATGTTAGAATGATCTATAAAATTTGGTTGTAAGAAAGATCTTGCTGAGGACTCAACATGATTTGAAAAGAGCGGATGACCAATGTCGAAGTTTTGTTTGCGTAAGCTTTCGAAGGTATCACCAATTGCATTAGATTTTTATTTTCATATTTTATATCATTAATAATAATTTTTTGAAGTTCTAAACGATAGTCAGTTTTCTTTTTGCCAATGAGCTAGGAAAAAAGATTAATGAAGTGTTTTGTTCGTTATGATTGTTTATAGGAAAGTTATGACGTATCCTTCCATTCGAATTATTATTAGCGCAATTCCATGTTTTTGGCGCGCATTAAAATCTCCAGCTAATATAATGTTATCATTTAAATTTAAATTTTTATTTAGATTCTCAACTATTAACTTGTTATTCGGAAAGCAAACAGCACTGGCAATAGTTTTAGTCTGATTAAGAGGTTTTACGCAGTTGTGAGGCTAAATAACGTTTTTTTACAATTTTTTTGTGAACACAGCTTTTATTTATTAAGCACTAGTATTAGTAATTCTGAAAGAGCATACCTTGATGAATATAATTGTGTATTACTCGTGTCAAAATATTGATGTGCACCGCCTCTGCAGATGATTTTTCGAACGTCCTCCATAAAAAGGCGTTCGGCGGTGAGCACGATTTCGTCAGCTTAGATCATTTGAACTAAAAAAAAGTGAATTCGTTTAAAAGATAGATAAATGCAGGTATTTAACGAAGGAATAAACAACATTTTTATTTTTGACAAAATGGCGGTAATTTGAAAAAAAAAATTTGTTCTCGATAAAATTTTTTTCTGTAAATTGTCAAAAAAAAAATATAGTAAATTTTTTTTTCATCTTATTCCTTTGTTCAATACCTGAAGAATGTATCTAAAATGATTGTGTTAAAATTTCAGCCCGATTAGTTGAGCCATCTCTGAGATATCTTGCTCACCGACTCTGAAATGACAGTTTTGAGATAAACGTTTAACACGTTCACGCCGGGGCCGATTTTCGTTTGTTTTGTTATGAGGCGGCGCTGAAATGAACATCGCGCTTCATCTGGCGGCGCGTGATTATTGCCTATTCAGACCTGCATACGCCTTGTTTGTTGCTCTGCAGTACAGTGAGATCTTATTGTGCAAGTTTTGTAACTTGTGCCGTTTTTTTCATTCTGACCACAAATTTCCGACAGTAAATATAATTAGAAAGGTGATTAGAATGTTTTTTTAATTTTTACCCTTATAAAAAATGGATAACATAGATATGGAAATAAGTGATTCGGATGAATCTATAATTAGAAGCAAGAAAAGAAAAGTGGCAAGATTACGAATAGTTTCTTCCTCTTCAGACGAGGATTTTGTTAATTTTATCAATGAAGAGAACGAGTGTTCATTCAAACAATATTAGATTTTATGTTATTTTAACCGTATTTGAATTTTTTGTATAATACTGTATTATTATGTTTGTTATTGAACAAAACTTATAGTTCTGATACATTTTTGATTATAATTATTATTAAAAATAAATGTTTTTAATGACAGTTTAGTGTGGGTCACCGGTGACCCGCGCCGCCCGATGAGACAGTTTAGTGTGGGCCACCGGTGACCCGCGCCGCCCGATGAGACAGTTTAGTGTGGGTCACCGGTGACCCGCGCCGGTGCGAACGTGTTAAAGTTTCAGAAGTAGTTTACACATAGGTATGTTCTGTTTTTTTAAACTTTCATGGTATCATCGATGTCAGGGCCATAATAGGGACCTTGTGTAGGATCCTCAGCTTCTAGTAAGTCCAGCTGGTGTTGTCGTCGAGCCATTCTTTTTTCGCGCGTGCTCCCTAGCGCTCTCGCGTCAGAGATCATAACACACTCTGCGTTCTCTTTCTGAGCATTATCATGAGCTGCGGTGCCTAATGAAAGCCCTAATGCACTCATATTGTATAACAATGATATTGTACCTCCATTATATATTGCAGGTTGGCCGGATGATCCATCCCAAAATTTACACTCATAGGCTTCTCCGTTTCTGTCTTATCCAGGGTGATGGCGAGCAGTACAATTAACACACCTGTAGATGAGGCTGCAGAATGTTGAAGTGTGGCCAAAATTTAGGCACCTATAACATTATATAATATTGTTTGAATTGCTAATTTTTTTTTTCTTTTAACTTTGTAGCCCATTATATGGGGCAAGGATTTAATTTTTCCTAAGTTTTCTGAATTTTCAGTAATAATTATATGCACCGGTAAGCAATGTTTAACTTTGCTAATTGATTTTGTCATTTGAATGGCATTATTTATTTAATTTTGTTTCTTTTGAATTACGTAATATTTATTTTATTTGATATTAATATACGGAGGTTTTCACCTGGCCACTATTTTCTTTTTTACGCATTTTTTCGGATTTGTGAAATATTGTTTTCTTTAGTTTTCTCAGAGATAACTCCTATATAGTCGTAATCGTTTTCATTATTCACAGAAAGAATGCAGTTATTAATATTTTTGTAATTAATTAATAGACGTCCTTTAATGGATTTTTGTAAATCTTTTAAAGAATTACTATGATGTAGCTTGCTTGGAAGAATGATAAGCGACATTGTTTGCAATCTACTGTTATCTTGATTTTTTTCACTGGTGTTACTATTAATAGCATTAGCTGCAGTTTTAGCAGTGCGATTTTGAATTTTCGTTTTCCACTTTGAAAGACTTAAATCTTCAGGTCCTGAAGAGTTATCAGTTAGACATTGAAATTTGTTTTTGGATGCATATAGATTTTGTCGTATCTAAATCCATGTCAACGTCGAATGATTGATTAATTGGCTGCTGATTTCTCATATTTTGTAAGAAGTGTTTCTCGACATAACTAGAATTTATTTTAGTTTTATCATGAATGATGTTGTAAGTTTATACTAGTGGCAGATCTAATAAAGTACTAGATATGATTTTCTCCGAACGGAACATTACTTTTAATAAAAATGACTATAACTTTATATAACTTTTTTAACTTCCCGTAGGGTAAGCTATTGTAATCGTCCAAAAATTGAAATTGGAAATTTTTACATTTCTCGACGTTTTGAAGGTTCCGAAGATTTTGGCATACCTCAGAAAAAATGAATGTGTGTGTGTGTGTATGTATGTATGGATAAAAAATTTCGTCCTTGTTTTCGGGCACACGGATCAACTGATTTGAATGGTTCAAAAAACATTCGATTCCTATTGATAGGGAGATGTGCTGATTAGTTTTTGGCAAGGGCAGGTCCATCCGTTTCGGAGACACGGGACAAAGAGTGCATAAAATAGAAATCGAGTTTTTGAGAGATCGGAGCATCTGATTTGAATGATCCAAAAACATTCAATTCGTAATAACGGGGAGAATTGGTGATTAGTTTTTGGCAGAGGCAGGTCTAGCGGTTTTGGAGATACAGAGGTAAATGTGCAAAAAATGTCAGTTTTTGAGTGAACTAAGCGTCCGATTTGAAAGATTCAAAAAACTTTCTGCTTGTTTTAACAAAATAATTGCTTTTGGAAAAAGAAAATTGTTTCAATTTTTTTTCAATTTTTTTTTTTGAAATATATTTTTTTTGTATATAGAAAATAATTCTGATTTTAATTGTAATTTTGACTTAAGTTCTAATATACTTTAAACAAATATTTTCAACTTTGCAATTCAGTTTATATAATTCTTATAAATATTAGACAATGTTACAGTATTTTTTTATAATAATCTATTTGAAAACATTTAATATTCCTCGAACATTTCGTTACGGTACGGGAAGTTCCAGCAATTTGTCTTAAGGCACGATGCCATACCCACCACTAGTTTTATATTTGTTTTAAATATCTTTTTAACTTCCCGAAGGAAAAGTTTGTTTTCATAAAAAAATCCGATTCGCTAATTTTATGTTTTCTCGACGATTCCAGCCATTATGAATTTGCCTTAAGACCAAATGTGGAAAAAGTATGTGTGTGTGTGTGTGTGAATGGATTTTTTTGCCGTAAATCGACGTTTTCTCAAAAACGGCTGGACCTATTTCAAAAGTTTAAAAGCCATTCGATGTATCTCGATGAGGACTATTGTTTGTCAGTTTTGTGCGACCATCGACCAAGCAGTTTCTTTATAAATAGCAGAAAAGTAAAAAATTCTTCGTCCACGTTTCAGCCCGCAATTCTGAATCGATTCTGAAAATTCAAACACCGTTCGATCGATATTGGTTAGAAATCGTGCTGATTAGTTTTTGGCAGAGATCGGCCAAGCCGTTTGCTTGTAATAACGCACTATAAAAATTTTTTTCGACGATTTTTATTTTTATTTTTTTGACGTTAGATGCCATGGTCTTCTAGATCATACTAAAATATTACCACCCTACGACAACTTGTTTAGCTTTAAAAATTCGCTGCAAAAATTGGTATCGTTTTTTTGGCATTTGTCAAAATTAGACCTTTCATCGACGTTTGCTCAAAAACGCCTGAACCAATTTCAGAAATTTAAAAACCATTCGGATGTATCTCGATGAGGATTATCATATCTCAGTTTTGAGTGACGATCGGCCGTGCCGTTTCTTTGTAATTTGGTAAAAAGTGTTAAACTTTTCGTCCACATTTATGCTTATACTACCGAATGGATTTTAAAAAATAAAAAACTGTTCGAAATTTACCGAGCCGTCTTTTTATCTTTATGGAATTTTTTTTGGCGATATATATTATGGTCTTATAGAACTTACTGAAATATTACGGCCTTACGACAAGTAGTTTAATTTTAAAAATTCATCAAAGTTTGAGAAAATAATTAGTTTTTTTTTACGTTTGTTAAAATATAAATTAGACGATTTACTTGGTATAACGATATAGTACTTGGTTTCAATGAAAATAGTAAACCATTAAAGTACTGCGGAAATTAGTTCAATTATAAAAAAATTGATTTGTGAAAATTTGCATTTAGAGATTACTCCGAGTGTCTGTTCGTTTTCAATTATGTGTAATAAATCCACTCGGAATACTTTTAATTACTCATAAATTAATATATTTTTTACTGATTAAGTCGATTATTTACACATATCGGGAAGTTCATGTAACTTGTTTATATTTCTTTTACTGGGCTTTGATAAACATTTAGCCGGTAAAAAGAATATGGTAACCGTGTAGATTTTAGTTCTTGTGTAGCTGCCGAAGAGTACACACCGATTAAATAACAAATATTATTTACTTCTAACTACTACTAACTGTTCGGGCGGCCGGCCGCCCGATCCGAATTCTGATACCTGCGTTTCTGCAATCGGGGCAACCATACCAGAAGCGACAAATCAAACGTAGATATGGAAGTCTGTGATATAGTGAGTGAGAATTCATGTAAAAAGATCGATAATGAGAATAAATTGAAGAAACAAAGTTTAAATTGTAAAAGTGGTGGATATAAAATTAGAAAGATTGGTAAAGTCGTCAAGAAAGCTAATGACAGTATAACTAAAGCCAACAGTGAATCAAACAAGAAGGTAGTGAGTGTAAGCGAAAAAATATTGGAAACAAATATTGAATCGAATAAAAATGACAATAAAGCAGTTAATGATATTAATGAAAATGAAATTACACTCTCAGATAATGAAGTGAATAAATTAAATAAAATTAGTATTCTGAATAATATAAACCGATTTGAAGATTTTGACAAGGGACCATACATAATTTATGTCGAATCAATAGATAAAAACATAGGCCGTCTACACCCTATGGCGTTAGGAAAAATAATACATGATGATGATAAATTTTTATATTTCTATCAATATATGTTACAAAGTCCAGTATAATATTTTATGCATTACTACCTAATAGGTATTTTTGCAATTTATGGATGGTATTTAAGGAAATTTTAATAATCTAGTTACATATCAATATCAATAATGTTGACAATAAGTGAAAAAAGGAAAACAAAAAAAAAACACTATTCGTTCAATTATAACTTACAACTAAGATAACACTAAAGCTTAATACTAACTAAAATATATTATTATGAATAAGTGTAACTATATCTTTTCCAAATACTACTGCTCTATCAGGTGGTTTGGCAAAGCGTATTTGCCATACCATATCATGTCTGGTGTGATTCTTCCTAGACTTTTTATGATTGGATTTGGACTATGTTTGCAATTTTCGAAGAATTTCGCCGTCATGTTGAGTATGGTCTCTTTAAAAGGTTGCAGATTGGACTTTTCATGAAGATACTTATTAGATTTGTAGTGTTTCGTAATTGGATCTCTCTGCTCATTTAGTATTAATCGTAATACTTTATTTTGTAATATTTGCAGTTTATGAATATTACTTTCACATGTAGTGACCCAAATTTGTGCCGCATAGGTGATTATCGGTCTTATTAATGTGAGATATATTGTCCTCTTATTTTTTGAGTTCAGAACACTGTTTCGATGTAGTAGTGATTTTAGTGCGTTCATTGCCCCGTATGCACTACTTAATTTATTTTTAATGTGTTTTGTGAAGGTTAATTTTTGGTCCAGTGTGACACCCAAGTATTTGACACTGTTTTTCCATTCGATTGGTATATTTGTTACTTGTAAATTGTTATATGGAATACTTCTTTTATTACATTTAGAGAGAATTATTGCCTCGGATTTTTGGGCATTAATTTTAAGGCGCCACAATTTCGTGTAGTTTATGATCTCGTTTATATGTTGTTGAATTCTCTCTATTATTAAAGTAACTGATCTTGATGAGCTTAGGATTGCCGTGTCGTCTGCAAATATCAGCATGTCCGTTTTGGGGAAAACTGGAATATCATAAATATATAAGTTGAACAGTGTAGGTCCAAGTATAGATCCTTGAGGTACCCCTGCAGTAACCATTTTTGGATTTGAAAGTACATTACCAATTTTCACTTGAAAATTTCGATCACTGAGATATGATATGATAAATTTAATTATGTACTTTGGGAATTTTAAAATAATTAGTTTATAGATTAATCCTGTGCTCCAAATTGTGTCAAAAGCTTTCTCAATGTCAAGTAACACTAGTCCTGTATGATTACGTTTGTTAAAGTTAGTAATGGCTTTTTCTACCAGCACAGATAGTGGATGCATTGTAGAATGTCCTTTTTTAAACCCAAATTGAAAGTTTGGTATAATATTTAATTTTTCTATATGTTTGTTGACCCTGGTTTGTACGACCTTTTCTGCCACTTTACTCATTGTGTTGAGTAGTGCAATTGGACGATAGTTTGCTGGTATATTGTTTATTTTACCGGGTTTGTGTAATGGCATCATGATTGAACTCTTCCATTGAGCTGGAAAATAGCCCAAAATCAGTATTTGATTTATTACTCTTGTTAGAAGTATCAACGCTTTATGCGGCAAGTTTTTAATTATGATGTTTTGCAACCCATCGGGACCTGGAGCTTTATTGTTTTTGAGAGTTTTTAATGTGTCTATTATTTCCTTGACAGTAACAATTTTAGTCTTTGATCTACAGTGAGCAGTTTTAGAGATGAATGATTGTACTACATTTTCTACTTTCTGGGAAAATAAGGTGTTTTGACTGTCGGAATTTAATCGATAATTATTTTCAAATTGTTTAGCTAGTGCTTCGGCTTTCTGAATTTCTGTCAAGGCCATCCCCGTATCGCAAACTAGGGCAGGTATTTGTGGAAGTCGCTTTGTGATGCGCTTTATAGTTGGCCAAATATTATTCGGATATGTGTTAATTTTGTTCAATTTATCAGCCCAGCATTTGTTACGATATTCCCATATTTCTTCCTTGATTATTTTTGTTAGTTTATTTACATGGGATTTCAGGTGTTGATTACCGGAAACTTGCCAAAGTTTTTTGACTTGATTTTTTAATTTTATTTTATTTATTATATCTTGTGGTAAGCTGTCAGCAGTATATTGTTGTGGATTTCTAGAAGGAATAGTTAATTCAATAGCGTAATTTATTGTGCTTGTTAAGTGTTCAATTGCTCTATCTAGATCTTCTTTTTCAATTATTTGCATTCTATGATCGATATTTAAGTTTATTAATTTTTTAAATAGTATCCAATTGGCTTCTGCGTAGTTTAAGTACTTTATATTGTCAGACTCATAGATGGTTAATTTTCTATTTATCTGTATGAATACTGGATTATGATCCGAGTTTAAATATGCAGAGATGTCGGTTGAGTTGTTATATGTACATTTTTTGTTAAAGCCAGGTCAATAGTACTATTGTTATGATGCACACATTGCGAAAATCTAGTTGGAGTATCTGGGTAATGCAGCTGAACATTGTTCACTGCATTATTAATATATTTGTATAGTTTTTTACCACTGCTATTATTTCCTCTGCATTTCCACATTGCATGTTGAGCGTTGAAGTCACCAGCTATAAGCACTTTATTGCTAACATTAATGAGTGATTTGATGTCACGTAGTAATAATTTGTTGCATGGAACATAAATAGATATTATTGTCAGTTTAGAATTTTCAGTAAATATATTTATGGCAGTCGCTTCAGTGTACTTCAGTTCTGGTAAGTTGAGTTGCTCATGCTTAATGCAACGCCTGACAAGAATGGCTGTACCTCCCCATGAAGAGTTTTCTCTATCTGTTCTATACACTTTGTAATTTTTAATATAAAAAGTATCTTTCTTTTGTAAATGTGTCTCATTTAAAAGGACTATATCAATGTTCTTAGTTTCAAGTAATTCAATAAGTTCAGCTCGATTTTTCTTGATGCCATTTGCATTAAAGTAAATTACATTAATGTTATAGGTTTGGTTCAAGGCCATAATTTTAATGAGTCAAGTATTAAATGATATTTTTCACTATAGGTCTTTGCTGTCTTGAGAGCTGTAGATAATGTGTATAATTCCTTAAATATTGTTGCCACTCCTGGATCTTCAAATGCTGATTTTATATGTTTCGCTGCATTTAAAATCCCTTCTGTCGTGCTAAAATCCGGTTCTGCCAAAGAGTTTACAGCTGGATTTTGGGGTCTGGATTTGCATTGTTCTTTTGCCTCTGAGATGACAGCAGAATATGTCCTCGACGCATAAGGTGAATTTGCAAATTTATTCTTCTTTTGCTCCTTGTACTTGAGCAAGTATTCACAACGCGAAAAGTTCGCAGGGTGTTTTTCTCTACAGTTGATGCACTCTGCTGGTTCATTGCTAGATTTTTTACACTGTCCTGGTAAGTGGTCTTTAGTACATTTTACGCATCTGTATTTCAAGTTACAGTTGTAAGAGGTGTGACCTACTGTTTGGCACTTTCTGCATTGTTTAACATCCGGTGGTTTATACTTCTCCCATTTAAAAAGATGGCCGTTGATGTTATTCACCTTTTTTAGATTATTCATATCCTGACTGTTATCCAGTATTATTATGTAGATAGGTAGTTTGATTGTGTGTCCATCCGAATGTTTTTTCTTGAGTTGAATAACTTTTTTAACTAGTATGTTGTTTTCGATGAGATAGTCATGAACTTCCGCATCTGTAATGTGTGGGTTCAGTCCAGTAATAGTAATTTTTTTAGAGAAATTGTTACTGGTGGAGTAAGGAGTATAAAATTGAAGTTTTAATTCTTTAAGTTTGTTTTTAATAATTTCATGATCTTTTATATTGGTAGTATAAAGTTTATGTCTGTATGGATTAATGTATTCAAGAGTAAATGATATTTTAGTAGCGTCTTTTACGTACTTAATAGTTTTAAGATCAATTGTGCTTCTGATAATGATAGGTGGAATTTTTGTAGAAACATTTTTGATGGGAGCCTCTTCATTACTGTTATTATTGTTTGAATTTCTCCTTCGTTTTTTGTTTGTCACTGTTTGAAAATCGTCCATGTCCATGTCATCTCTGTCTGTTAAGGATTCGAAACTATTTGCACAAGAAATAGTACTTGTGGTTTCTTCCATTGTGTTTTGGGTAGGGTCTACATTATTTAAATTTATTTCTAAAGATTTCCTGGAAATATCCCTAGGTAAATCTTTGTTACCTTCTGTTCTTCCTGCAGCTGAATCCAGTATCGTAATTTGACCTTGGTATAAGTTTCTCAATTGCTGCTTTAACACTAAAGACTTTTTATCACCACAATCTTCGGTTTTCCAAAGATCCTTCTTCTTCTTTTTGCCTTTCCACTTCGACATCAGCCACAATCCGGGAACATTTCGAGCACTTCAAATATCTTCTGCGCCAATCCAATCTTCAGAGTCGAGTCAGAGTCGCCTGCCAGTCCCAGAGTCAGAGTCTGCCGAGTGCCAAAAAATAATACATAATTCAGGTTCACACTTTAAAACAGATTTGTTAGAAGTTTCAGTTGCGGGGAAAAACAAAATGAAATTGCAATTTAAAAATGCTAATGCTGCAAATAATATACTAGAAGAAAAGATTTTGATAAAAAAAAAATCTCAAAGCATATATCCCGAAATATTTACTAACCAGACAAGGTATAATATTTGACGTGGATTCTTAATTATCAGAAGAAGAAATTCTGGACGCGATTGAATCCGACATACCTGTCCTTGAAGTCTTACGTATGAAACCAAAAATACTGACGCAATGAAGGTTAAATCACAATGTGTTAAAATAACGTTAAGAGGTTCAGTGTTACCTAACAAAGTGGCAATCCATTCAGTTAAATCCGTGGTCAGACCATTTATTCAAAAGATTGTTCAATGCTATAGATGCTGTAGATTTAATCATATAAAGGAACAGTGTAAAGGATATCAAAGATGCATGAAATGTTCCGGCCAACATAATGTAGTTGATTGTAATGAACAAAAAGTGGAATGTGCATTATGCAGAGGAAACCACCCTGCAAATAAAAAAGAGTGTCCGGTATTTATAAAGAAAAAACAAATAAAAGAAATGATGGCATGGCAAAATATAGCCTTCTATGAAGCAAAAAACGCTTTAAACCAAAATAAATATGCTAGAGTAGTGAGAACAGGGTATGCTAGTAATGACTGGAATAGAGATTTTCCAGTTTTTTACACAAAACAGAGTTGTTATGCGGGCAAATCAGATAACAATTTGGACAAAAATATATTTGAAATATTATCAGATTTAGAGGAAGTAGGGGAAGTAGTAATATCATTGGTAATCAAGATAGTTCCATCGATTTACTTGAAGAATTTATAGATAATATTAAACTGATTTATATGCTGAACAATATAAAATATTAGTTGAGATATTACAAAGGATGGAGAGATCACAACTTAGACATGATAAAGATGATAGTGATTTATGAATCTGGTATAGGGTAAATATCAATGTCATTACCTTATACAATATGAGTATACTAATTGTAGTATCCTTTGATTGGCATGTTACTTAGCATAGTGTTTAAAAAAGTTAAAAAAACGATTTTATGTTCACATATATCCTTATGATCAAAATTTTTCAAATTAACATTAGATCACTATATTCAAAGAAGTTGCAATTGGAAACCTATATGAAAGCCAATCAAATTGATATCGTAATTTTATCTGAAACATGAATGAAAAAGGAATATAAATATGATATATCCGGATACTCTTTAATACAAACCAATAGAGACGATGGATTCGGAGGTGTAGCTTTATATATTTGCCGTAGACTACGTTCCGAAACTGTAAACACCGAGATATACAGCAACACAAAAATTCAAGTTTGTGGGGTCAAAATCATAGTCAATAATAGTACTGTGTTTCATATTTTTAAGATTCACTGTGCTCTAGGACTCAGAACAAATCTTACCTATTGGACTTCATTATTCGGAAACATATCGCCGCCGTTTCTAATTGCAGGTGACTTCAATGTGCATCATACGAGCTTTAGCAGCATTCATAATAATCATGATGGGATAATTTCAAGCGAAGCCATTAACTCAGAAGGATTATGTGTTCTGAATAACGGATCGCCTACGTTATTGAGAAGACATGACAGAAATCCTTCTGCGGTAGATTTATCTATATGAAATCCATCGCTCAGTGCGGAATGGCACGTCACAGATGAAACTTTGGGATTGGACCACCTTGGTATATCAATTCGGATTGGAGTGAGTAAAGTAAATATGAACTACAGTACTACAGAAACAGGCATATTTGGAAGATCAAAGAAGCTTGGAAGAAATATGAGCAAGAGGCAGATAAGTTATTGTCAGAATTGATATTTGATAAAGATCCATCGGCTACGTACCGTAAGTTTTTTAAATGCATAAATCAGCGGCTTTGTTAGCAATTCCCATGTCAAAACCTTACTTCGGGAAAAAAGATAGATATTTGTCAACGCCTTGGTGGGATGAAGAGTGTGAGAAACTCAAGGAGATGAAGTTAGAAGCTATTAGAAAATACAAAAGGTCTCCAGTTTTGGCTAATTACATCGATCATAAAAGAATTTTAGCGAAATGTCGTATAACGTTCAAAAAGAAAAAAAATGGGACAAGTGAATTGAATTTTGTAATTTTTTTACAAGATCAACTTCATCTTAATA
Source organism: Ctenocephalides felis (assembly GCF_003426905.1). Taxonomy (NCBI): domain Eukaryota; kingdom Metazoa; phylum Arthropoda; class Insecta; order Siphonaptera; family Pulicidae; genus Ctenocephalides; species Ctenocephalides felis. Next base: position 54,623,059 of record NW_020537646.1, read on the forward strand.
CATTTGGGACAAGGTAAAAGCTTTGAAAAATAGAGTCGCGCAAACAAATTCTTTTTCTATAGATGAATCAGATAAGTTCCTTAACAATATTACCCCGGCCTCAGCAAAAAATTAGGTAATTATTCCAAGCGCACAAGAAATGGATGTACTGGAAGGTGCTTTCTCAATTCAGGAGCTTCTTTTGGCACTAAAAACAAATTCTAACACTACACCGGGTGCGGATAATATTCACTATCCGATGTTAAACAAATTATCCAGTTTTGGCAAGAATATGTTACTGTGGAATCTTAATGAAGTTTGTACCACCGAAACAGCTATTCACGAGTGGAGAAATATAATTACAATTACAATTCTTAAACCAGGCAAAGATCCTTCAAGAGCAGAATCATATCGTCCTATATCGTTGTCTTCATGTTTAGCGAAAACATTCTGATCAAAAGAAGATTGGAATGGTGGGCGGAAAGCAACAAGATATTCCCGAGTTGCATGCTAGGCTTTCGTAATAATCGGGTCACGATTGACGTTATCACATCCTTAGTGTATGAAATCAAAATTAATTTAGTTAAAAAATAATCTCCTGATTACTGCAAACGTGGACTTAGTTAATGCATATAACGGCGTTCAAATACCTATTTGTCTGATATCAATATGCCAAAAAGATTTATTCTTCATATACACCACCTCATATCAGACCGCAGAATCAATGTCAGGTGTAACAATTTACAATTTGGACCACGTAAAATGAAAGAAGGACTACCTCAAGGATCCGTTCTTAGCCCGCTATTATTTAATCTATAAACCTGCAATTTACAAACCGAGCTAGATCTGGAAGTCAAAATTATGCAGTACGCGGACGATATTATACTTCTACATAAGGCTCATACTTTGAATGAGGCTATTGATAAAATGAATATAACAATTCAACTCTTCCATAATTGGTGCACATCGTTAGGGTTTTTAATGTCAGAAAATAAAAGTACAATAAGCTTCTTTACAAGACATAGGAAGTCTATAAATCCTATATAAACCTATCCTATAAACTACATCAGCATAAGCAATTATGTTCTGAAGGTTGAACCTACAATTAGATGTCTCGGGCTACTTATCGATGACAAATTAAAGTGGAAACCACACATCGATTATCTAGTTTCTAAATGTGAAGAAGCACTGAATATTCTCAGGTTTCTTAATCACATAAATTATGGTGCTTATATCAAGATTTCCCTTAGGATATACAATCAATGTTTGCAGTACTATTTAAGTTGGATGACGGTAGTTTCATATATGGCGACGCATCCAAAAGTGTACTTAGCAAACTAGACACAATCCAAAACTAAGCTTTGGGATCTTGTTTGGGGGTCATGCGTTCCACGCCAATCAATGCATTACATGTTGAAGCTAACATATATCCTTCACACGAGAGCAGGAGATTGTTGGCTTCAAACTTCATCATAGATAGAATGAAATTTAGCAACGTAGTATTAAAGAATGTGAATCAGATCAATAATGAACTGAGAGCCCATACTGAAGAAATAGGAAGAGGCCTATACTAGTAACTGCGTATCGTGAAGTGGTAGAAAAATGTAATCTCTTACAAACTTGGACAGCAACATCAAGATTTCATTTCAAGTACAATGTTACTTCTTCTAATCTGAAAAATATAATTCAAATCGATTTTGCCAATGCGCACTATAGCGGAGATACCAATAAATGTAAGATGGAGGTCGAAGGAAGTATACATGAAACATTTGAAGATTACGATATATTTTATACAGATGGTTCGAAGAATTCAGATGGTGTTGGTGCGTGTTTTTACCATCAGGGGAAAAATTCCTTCACAAAATACAGACTATAGATACAGATGCGTCAATATATACAGTGGAAATGTGCGCTATTAATTGGTGCGTAAAATATATTGATGAACATAATGTGAAGAAATCGGTCATGATCAGCGATAGCAGGTCTGCTCCTGAGGGCATGTTGTCGTTGGGAAAGGACCCGTCATTATTTACGATAGATACAGTAAATGACATACATTCGATATTATAAAAAAATCGGAGTTTTGCATTGTATGGGTAAGAAGCCATGTTGGGATAGTTGGCAATGAAGCGGTGGATAACGGCGCCAAAGATGCCATAAATTCAGGGCTGTTGCTGCGAATGGAATATCATATAGAGACATAAAATGATTTAACAGAGCAAACATACGGAACATTTGGCAATTCGATTTCCTGATACCTATACGAATTAAAGTTAGATTTTATGGCATGATACAAGGAAACATTCCAGTCAAACCACGTTTTGACGGATTTACGGAGTGTCGGCCGTTTTACGCTACATTATGTAGATTAAGACTCAATCATTCATACGCTCCATTCCACCTAAGCAGAATTGGGATCGATATCGATCCTAGTTGCTATTGCCTGGGTGATGCAGAGCACTAGGGCGGATGCAGAGCACATCATCATGGATTGTAAAAGATGGGAAAAGGGCAGACAAAAACTATGGGAGGAAATAATAAGACAAAAAATCTCCCTTACAACTAATTTTATAATACTGTTGACATATACAAGAATATATGGTGCTCTGTATACTTATATCAAATCTAATAGCATAAAATTATAAAAGAAATATACATAAGTCAATGATATATACATAAGACAAGACTTCTAGATATAGTGTAGATATTATGTAGTATAGTATAAGATGTTTAAATAAGATTAAGCCCATGTATATGGCTAATGTACTCGTTTATAAAGCTAATAAATCGTAAAAAAAACATTTAGCCACATACATAATATACAACACATAGGTCGCATATATGTATAATATTATTCACTTTTAATTTTACTTTACTATCATTAATAAACCTAATTATGTAAGGATAACAATTTAAATTATGTGATAATAACAAATTAAAGGGTTTGATCGGCGTTTTCATGGAGTGCAGTTTCCTCTAACAATTTAGCGATGTGTTCGGGTGATCCAACCGGCGCTCCACAATGACACGATTCTGACGATATTATTCTCAGTCTTTTCAGATGTGCAGGGAAATTTCCATGATTAAGTCTCAATCTCGTTAATAATACGATTGTACCTCTGTTTTCATCTGCATATTTCTGAAACCTCTGTTTCATCTTCAGTTTGGGGTTGATTACGTTATAGTATCATCCCTTTGTCTCCGACGAAGTATTCAATTCTTCTTGCCGTTTGTCCAATTTTTTTTAAAAATTAGTCATATAATCATTCATTGGCTGGGTGGATCATTGTTCCATGTTCCGTTGTCCATTTTGATATTGCGTCCGCTTTTTCGTTGCCAGTAGAACCAGAGTGAGATCTAATCAATAATAATTTAACTATATACACGTGCTCCAATAGCTATATAAGGCTATTCCAGACTTCATGTACTAATGTTTCGCTTAATCTATTTGTAAAAAATAGATTTTTCAATTTATTTAAGCAGCTTTTGCTATCAGTGACAATAACTGCTTTAGTGACTTTGTGGCCTTCGATATATTCAATTGCTTTTTTTATGGCTATTAGCTCTGCTGACCAAACTGAAACAAAGTCTGGGAGTTTATATCCTATTTTGATATTATTGTTTTCATAAAATATAGCACAGCCATTTTTATTATTAATTTTTGACCCGTCTGTGAATATAAATTTATAATTCTTTATGTTGATTGAATTTGTATTGAATATTTTTTTCAAGGTATAACTATTGTCTAATGTGAAGAAGTTCTAATACGGGTGTTATTACAAACTTATCACTTAAATATTGGTATCTTGAATGCAAAGGCATTTCTCCACATTCCACCTATAAGGCGGGCAATAACACTTATCACTTATAGACACTGAAATCTATGAGTCACGTTTATATAACGACAAAATAATACCGTTATATAATAATAATGATAATAATAAATGGTAGTCTGCCCGAAGGCAGGTCCATGGTGTGAGAGCCACCACAACAAATGATTTCCTTGCCCTTCATCCCATTACCACTATTTCCTATCCGCATTTTTTATTTTATGTATTTTCCTTTCCAAACTTCTGTTTCCATGCTTCTTGATCATGTGCTTCAGCTTTCAGTTCCCTATATTTTCTCTTCTCGCGTAAGTTGTCAATCGTCTGCATTCTTCTCCTTCCCATTCCTTTTGTTCCTTCTATTTTACCCTCGACGACGTCATGTAGAAGGCACTGTTTTTGCAAAAGAGGTCCGATCCAGTTTCCTTTCCTTCTCAGAATTGTGCTCAGTAGAGTCCTTTCTTCGCCCACTCTTCTCAGGACTTCTTCATTTGTTACTTTGCCTGTCCACTTTATCTTTTCCATTCGCCTCCAGCACCACATTTCAAAACTCTCGAGGTAGTTTTTATCGACCTTTCTCAGAGTCCATGTCTCCGATCCGTACAGAGCTATGCTCCAGACGTAGCACTTTATTAGTCTCTTCCGTAAGTCAAGACTCAGTTTGCTCGTCAGTAGCGTTCTCTTCTTTGTGAATGCCGCCTTGGCGTTTGCGATCCTTGTCCTGATCTCTTTCGTGCAGTATCCGTCTCTGGCTAGTATGCTTCCCAGGTATTTGAAGTGATCCACATATTCCAATTCTCGATTTTCTTCTGTTATTCTCAGGGGGTTATTTGTTTTTGAGATTCTCATCACTTTCGACTTGTCTATGTTGATTTTCATTCCGTACCTTCTACCCACTTCGACGATTCTGTTCATCATGTTTTGCAGCTCGGTTTGGTTTTTCGATATCACTACTAGATCATCAGCGTACTTTATGGTGGTGATTCTTTTTCCTCCAATCGAAAAATCTCATGCGCCCTCAAGTGCCTCGTTGACGAGCCATTCTCCGTACAGGTTGAATAGGATTGGTGACATACAGCATCCTTGCCGCACTCCTCTGCCTATTTCAACGCTGTTTGTATCTCCCTGGTTCATGCGAACCTTTACTTTCTGACCCATATACAGATTCTGGATCAGCCTGCGATCCCTCCAATCGACGTTAATAGATTTTAAAATTCCCATAAGCATACTCCAGTTGACTCTGTCAAAAGCTTTCTGCCAATCTATAAAACAGAAGTATATGTCCTCGTTAACGTCGAGACATCTGTCCGACATTATTCTCAGTATTCCAATAGCGTCCCTGGTGCCTTTTCCTTTTCTGAAACCAAACTGGTCTTCGCTCATGTGCTGCTCAATCTTATTTTCAAGTCGCCTCGTAAGGATTTTGGCCAGAACCTTTCCGGTGTGCGAAGTTAAACTGATCGTCCTGTGATCGCAGCATTTATTCGCTTTGGGCTTTTCCTGAAGAGCTATTATCGTGACATCCAAAAAGTCCTTTGGCCATTCACCCGTTCGATATATTTGATTCAACAATTTGGTCAATTTTCTTAATCCGTTGTTGCGCAGCTCTTTCAGTAGGTCCGCCGGTATGTCGTCATCTCCCGTTGCTTTCTTTCTTCTCATCCCATTTATTGCTCTCTCGACTTCGCTTTTCAATATGCACGGTCCCTTGTCGTCTTCATCCATTTCTTTCTCTTCTTCGATCTCGATATTATCAGGACGATTTTCTCTATCGTACAATTTCTCAATGTATTTTTCCCATGCGCTGAGAATTTTCTTATGGTCACTCACTCTATTTCCATCGTCATCTTCTATTTCTTCATTTTATATATATATATATATATATATATATATATATATATATAAATTTCATTCATATTCATTTCATATTCATATTCATATTCATATATTCATATATTCATATTCATTATATATATATATATATATATATATATATATATATATATATATATATATAAAGAATTTTATGATATGAGTGGAACGAATATTAATTGTTTAATATGAACAAAACAGCACTCAGATTTGTTTAACACAACTTTATTTTATGATTACAGACGTTTCGAGACCATGGTGTGTCTCATCTTCAGTGTAATTTCAAAAACAGTTACTTATATACTACACATTCTTTAATAATTTATTTAAATTTCATTTAATTTTTGGTATACAAAAAACACCAACTATTCCTTGCAATGCTTGACACCGTACTAAAGAAACATATAACACTTACAGAAATATTCTAAACAAATTTGAAGTACTTATATAGATGGAGACAGAGAGGGTATCATTATAATGTAAACAGAAGGAGTGCTATCGCATACAAAATCGATAAAAATGAAAAAACAAATTAATTTATTGAAAAGAATAAGATAAATGAAAAAATTTATAAATTATTAATGATGTTTATATAAGTGTCATGTAAAATATTTGTGTCGGTTCTTAGATTTATGCTATTGTTAGTCCGAACTATTAACATTGATTCTGCCATGCTCCGTTTAAATAAGTCTTTCTCATGGAATAAAATTTGGGGATTGTCAAAATCAAACTTATGGTTGTTGATATTAGCATGATCCACAAGTGTACTTTTAAATTTTTTGTTATCTATTTTTTCACATTGTAATTCATGTTGCCTGAGTCTCTTTTCTAAGTTCTGGCAGGTCTGGCCAATATAAGAGCAATTGCAATCCAAACAATTTACTTTATAAACTATATCTTTCTTTTTTGTTAATGGAGTTTCATCTTTAATTTTGGAATATAAAAATTTTAATTGTTTTAATGGAGAAAAAGTAATACGAATATTGTGTTTTTTGAAAAGTCTTTTTGATAATTGGTTAAAATTATTGTCAAGATATGGAAAATTAATGAAAAAAGTTTTTTCAGGAACACTTGTTTTGCCAGGCTCTTCCGGTTTCTTATCAAAAGGTTCAAGTAATTTTGCGACTCTATTTTTAATAATTGGACAAATTAACTTATATGGAAAATTATTGCCAAGTAGGATCGTTTTAACTAATTTTATGTTTGTATCATAAAACAGGGGATCAGATAATAAAATAGCGTGATCTACAAGATTTAGAATGGTAGAAATTTTTATATTGAGAGGAACATGCGAATTAAAATTAATGTATCTCCCGGACCAACTATCTTTTCTGTACCAGTCTGTATAACATACACCGCCTCTATTAATGAGTTTTACGTCAAGAAAATGTAACGTCGAATCATTTTCAAGTTCCTGAGTGAATTGTAAAAAAGAATTGTACTCATTGAATTTGTTGAAAACATTATCTATATCTTTTTTATTAAGTAATATTAATGTGTCATCGACATATCTGAAATAGACCATAGGTTTGGAAGGTAAAGAATTTAAGACATGATTTTCCAAATCTTGTAATACTAAATCCGCCAAAACAGGACTTAATGGGCTGCCCATTGGACAACCTCTCTTCATCGTATAATATTTTTTATTAAAAGTGAAATATGATGCTTTTAAAAGTAATTCTATTCCTGAAATAAAATGATTCAATTAAAGTTATTAGCAGCCTAGAAGCCGGCCTTAAATTAATCAAAGATTCAGAAGGAAAAGAAATCGAACGGATAAGATTTATGTTAATGAAACAATTTACAACATTTCAAAAAACTCACAAAAACAAAGTACAGTGCAAGAATGATACATCTTACATCTACCGGGACATCATAGCTACAAAAAAATTTCTTCAAGATAACAAACAATTATTAGTGTGTAAGGCAGATAAAGGAAACATTTCAGTGGTTTTGTTAAAAGAGGAATATGATAAAGAAGCAAAGAAAATTCTCAGTGATGAATCTCTATATGAAGAATTGGCATCGGATCCGAACAACTATCACCATAGACAGGTTTTTAAATTTATAAATTTATTAGAGAAAAAGGGACATATTAATAATACCATATCATTAAAGTTAAAAGTACAACATCCTTTAACCCCAAAATTCTATTGCCTTCCAAAGATCCATAAACCTAATTGCCCATTTAGACCAATTGTTTCCTACATTGATTCGCCATACTATTTTTTAGCAAAATATTTTTCAGATATTTTAAAGAATGTCACCATAGATTCTCCATACCGTTTAAATAACTCTTTCCAGTTAATAGAACATATAAAACATAAAGTAATTCCTCCTGATTGTTCCTTTATGAGTCTTGACGTCATTAATTTATTTAATAATCTTCCGCATGATCTAATTATTACAGCCATAAAGAAAAGATGGATACAAATAGTTGAATTCACTTGTTTACCGATGGAAATTTTTATTTCAGGAATAGAATTACTTTTAAAAGCATCATATTTCACTTTAATAAAAAATATTATACGATGAAGAGAGGTTGTCCAATGGGCAGCCCATTAAGTCCTGTTTTGGCGGATTTAGTATTACAAGATTTGGAAAATCATGTCTTAAATTCTTTACCTTCCAAACCTATGGTCTATTTCAGATATGTCGATGACACATTAATATTACTTAATAAAAAAGATATAGATAATGTTTTCAACAAATTCAATGAGTACAATTCTTTTTTACAATTCACTCAGGAACTTGAAAATGATTCGACGTTACATTTTCTTGACGTAAAACTCATTAATAGAGGCGGTGTATGTTATACAGACTGGTACAGAAAAGATAGTTGGTCCGGGAGATACATTAATTTTAATTCGCATGTTCCTCTCAATATAAAAATTTCTACCATTCTAAATCTTGTAGATCACGCTATTTTATTATCTGATCCCCTGTTTTATGATACAAACATAAAATTAGTTAAAACGATCCTACTTGGCAATAATTTTCCATATAAGTTAATTTGTCCAATTATTAAAAATAGAGTCGCAAAATTACTTGAACCTTTTGATAAGAAACCGGAAGAGCCTGGCAAAACAAGTGTTCCTGAAAAAACTTTTTTCATTAATTTTCCATATCTTGACAATAATTTTAACCAATTATCAAAAAGACTTTTCAAAAAACACAATATTCGTATTACTTTTTCTCCATTAAAACAATTAAAATTTTTATATTCCAAAATTAAAGATGAAACTCCATTAACAAAAAAGAAAGATATAGTTTATAAAGTAAATTGTTTGGATTGCAATTGCTCTTATATTGGCCAGACCTGCCAAACTTAGAAAAGAGACTCAGGCAACATGAATTACAATGTGAAAAAATAGATAACAAAAAATTTAAAAGTACACTTGTGGATCATGCTAATATCAACAACCATAAGTTTGATTTTGACAATCCCCAAATTTTATTCCATGAGAAAGACTTATTTAAACGGAGCATGGCAGAATCAATGTTAATAGTTCGGACTAACAATAGCATAAATCTAAGAACCGACACAAATATTTTACATGACACTTATATAAACATCATTAATAATTTATAAATTTTTTCATTTATCTTATTCTTTTCAATAAATTAATTTGTTTTTTCATTTTTATCGATTTTGTATGCGATAGCACTCCTTCTGTTTACATTATAATGATACCCTCTCTGTCTCCATCTATATAAGTACTTCAAATTTGTTTAGAATATTTCTGTAAGTGTTATATGTTTCTTTAGTACGGTGTCAAGCATTGCAAGGAATAGTTGGTGTTTTTTGTATACCAAAAATTAAATGAAATTTAAATAAATTATTAAAGAATGTGTAGTATATAAGTAACTGTTTTTGAAATTACACTGAAGATGAGACACACCATGGTCTCGAAACGTCTGTAATCATAAAATAAAGTTGTGTTAAACAAATCTAAGTGCTGTTTTGTTCATATTAAACAATTAATATATATATATATATATATATATATATATATATATATATATATGTTGAAAGTGTTTAAATTTTATGTTGAAATGTATGATTGATTTCTTGGAGGGCGTAACATCAAGTAAAAAATAAATAAGGTAAAGATTTTTTTAAAACATCTTTATTTTTCCATACGTTTTGACGTAAAATTCTACGTCATCGTCAGTGATTCTACAATTTAAAAAAAAAAACAGAAAGTAACGTTTGAAATTGAATATATATAAGCAATAGTAAAAAGAAAAGGTTTAACTAAAGAGGTAGACTAAATATATCTAAGCCTTAAATTAAAAAATGCATAAACATTACTTACTTAAATTTCTTAGACTATCACTTTCACATATTAATATAGCTTGTAAAAATTAACAAAATGACATTTGGTGCTTGTTTCCAATATTAATTTTTACAAGCAGTATTAATATGTGAAAGTGATAGTCTAAGAAATTTAAGTAAGTAATGTTTATGCATTTTTTAATTTTTTTTTAATTATTACTTTAATCGGTGTTTCAACAAACACCGATGGATTTTATTGTACTACCAGCGTTGTTAGAATTATCTTTAAACATTTGTAGATTTTTCTATTTTTCTAGTATGAACTTTATTGTTATATTTTAATTTCAAACTAGTTGTTATTGGTATTTTGCCTTGAGGCAAGTTACATGAACTTCCCAATATGTGAAAATAATCGACTTAATCAATAAAAAATGAATCAATTTATTGAGTGATTGACAGTATTCCTAATGGATTTATTACACATAATTAAAAACGAATAAGCACGTTATTCAGAGTATTTTCTAAAAGCAAATTTTCAGAAATCAATAATTTTTATAATTGAACCAGTTTCCGAGGGACTTTAATGGTTATTTTGTTTATTAAGACCAATATAAATATAAATATAAATATAAATATAAATATAAATATAAATATAAATATAAATATAAATATAAATATAAATATAAATATAAATATAAATAAATATAAATATAAATATAAATATAATATATATAAAATATAAAAAATAATATAACTATAATAATATCTAAATATAATCTATAATATAATATAAATATCATATATAATATCTAAATATAAATATAAATATAAATATAATATAATATAAATATAAATATAAATATAAATATAAATATATATAAATATAAATATAAATACTCGTATAAATATAAATTTAAGACCAAGTACTCTATAGTTATACCAAATAAGTCGACTAATTTTAATTTTAACAAACGTCAAAAAAACTACTCATTTTCTCAAACTTTGGTGAATTTTTAAAATTAAACTACTTGTCGTAAAGCCGTAATATTTCAGTAAGTTCTATAAGACCATGATATATATCTCCAAAAAAAGTTTCAGTTCCAAAATACATAGAAACGGCTCGGCAGACCGTCGCACAAAACTGACAAACGATAGTCCTCATTGAGATACATTAAATTGATTTTAAATTTCTGAATTCGGTTCAGACGTTTTTGAGAAAACGTCGGCAAAGGTCTAATGTTGATAAATGCCAAAAAGCGATACTAATTTTTGCAAACTGAACAATTTTTAAAATTAAACGACTTGTCGTAGGGCCGTTATATATTATAAGATTGTTCGGAAAGTCACTTCGTCGCTTTTACCACCAGAATTTAACAATATTTTTTCAAAACCTAACATCACACTCAAGCTCTATAATTATTATATGATTTGAAAACTTATTTTTAAAGGCTTGCCTGTAAAAAATTCTAATTAATTACATGCAGTAATTTTTGGATGGTGCCACTCAGAATATGGAAAGAATTAAGCAGCATTTTCGACATATTTTACTCTTTTGCTATAGAAAAGGCAAAAAAAACAGTTTAGGTCAAAATGAAATTGACCGATGTGTACGGAAATGACGTGTTGATAGTACGACAGTGCCTAAATTGGTTTGCTAAATTTCATTCTTGGTATTTTGATGTCGGTTGAAGCTAATAAAGGCATGAGAAAGGCATTAGTTTATCCAAACCGGCAAATAACAGTACATGAGATCCCATTGTGTAAAAATTTATCGAATTTAATAGACAGCCATTAAAAATGTTTGAGATTTTTCTCGAAACTCAAAAAATGGTTTTCATAGAACGAAACCTGTGTCGTCGCACTGGCGTCCGCGATTCGCCTCTGAAAAGTCTTGAAAATTATCAGGCTTTGCAGCGAATTGTCTCTAGGAATGTCAAATGAGATGTAAAGAATACAATAAACGCAATTGACTATGCAACGAAAAAGAATAATTTGCTGAAAACAGGTGCGAAGCTGAAATTTGCCAGAAAAAATGTGGTGCAGTATGTTTGGTAAGATTTTATAGGAGTTGTTCATTTTTCAGCTTTTTCAGGATAACATCACGGTTAATTCGTAAATTAATATACTTTAATAAAAAAGCTTGAATCTGAATCAAGACGACGCAAGACTACACTCGCCAGACGCTTTTGTAGCTTGAATGGGACTCAAAGACACATTCATCATATTCTTCAGACCTGCCATCATGGGACCATTATTTGCTCCGGCCACTAAAAAAAAAATTAGGCGGTAAAACCTTCACCTCAAATCAGCCTGTTAAAAAGCACTTAGATCAGTTTTTTGCCAATAACGACCAAAAAATTTATGATTTCATAATTATGCTAATACCAGAAATATGACAAAAGATGCTCGATCAAAACTGCTAATACATAATTTATTAAAGTACGTGTTTATTGTACGAAATGTCAAAATACCAAAATGTCTATAAAAAACGAAATTACTTTTCGAACAACCCAATAGTATGATCTACCGCCAAAAAAGATCATAACTAGTGGGGTGTATGGCATCGTGTCAAGTCAAATCGCCGTAACTTCCCGTACCGAAATTAAAAATTCGAGGAATAAAAATAATCAATTGTTGTTTTAAATAATTTCAAATAGATTATTAATTGTAAATACATACTGCAAATTTCTAAATGCTTATTAAATATTAAACTAGTGGGGTGGGTGGCATCGTGCCTTAAGGCAAATTGCTGGAACTTCCCCTACCGTAACGAAATGTTCGAGGAATACTGAATGTTTTCAAATAAATTATTATAAATATTGTAACATTGTCTAATATTTATAAGTATTATATAAACTGAATTGCAAAGTTGAAATTATTTGTTTAAAGTATATTAGAACTATAGTCAGAATTAAAAATAAAATCTGAATTATTTTCGATATACAAAAAATTAAAAAAAAAATGAAACAAAAAATTAATTTTTCCAAAATCAATAATTTTGTTAAGACAAGCAGAAAGTTCTTTGAATCATTCAAATCGGACGCTTAGTTCTCTCAAAAACTGCCATTTTTTACATATTTACCTCCGTATCTTCGAAATGGCTGGGCCTACCTTTGCCAAAAACTAATAAACACTTCTCCCAATCATTACTAATTGAATGTTTTTTAGATCATTCAAATCGGATACTCCGTTCTCTCAAAAAGTCGATTTCTATTTTCTGCACTCTTTGCTCCGTATCCCCGAAACGGCTGGACCTGCCTTTGCCAAAAACTAATCAGCTCTTTTCCCTATCGATAGGAATCGAATGTTTTTTGAACCATTCAAATCGGTTGATTCGTGCGCCCGAAAACGTGACTGGAAATTTGTATCCATACATACATACACACACACACATCCATTTTTTCTGAGGTATGCCAAAATGTTCAGAAACCTTCAAAACTTCGAGAAATGTAAAAATTTTCAATTCCGATTTTCGGCCCATTACAATAACTTACCCTACGGGAAGTTAAAAATTAAACAATTTCTTGTAAACATACACATAAGTTGTTTGCAGAATACGCTCGTCGGCATTCATTTTTTGCACACCATCCACACAATTAAAACGTTTTTCTAATTGGATGATCCGTTCTCTCAAAAACTGCATTTTTACACTCTTTTCGCTCCATAACGCCTCGCGATCGAGTACGAACCAAATGTTTTTTTCAATAATACAATTCGTTTATTCCATACTGTCGAAAATGTCGAGGACATTTGTTTGAACCATATACGTAAATTTGAAAATTAAAAATCTTTAAACAAAACCAAAAAAAAAATTGACACAAAATGTGTACACATTATTAAAATCTCTACAAAATATCTGATAATTTTATGTGCATATGTCCAATGAACATTTTTGACTGCCAAATGCCTTTTTTAACTTAGTTTTATTGAGAGACCACAACCGATGGACCTGCCTTCCCGAAAATTCAATCAGTTGTTCGTGTTGTCAATAGAAGGAAAATGTTTTTAAACTTTCCGTAGGGTAAGTTATAGTAATCGCAAAAAAATCGAAAATGAAAATTTTCATATATCTGAACACGGGAACACGGATCAACCGATTTGAAAAATTTAAAAAACATTCGATTTGTATTGATAAGGAGAAAATGAAATGAAAATAAAATTTCAGACGTCAGTTACTCTGTACACACTAGAATGTAACGAAAAAATGTCAAAAATCATTAGTCTAAATGTTCTAATTAAAAATAGCTTGGTTTATTATTGTATAAATAGTGTAGTGTATTTTTATATAATAAATTTTCTTTGTTCCACTGAATGTCCTGTACCCATGCCTACAGTGCAGAAGTTCTAATTTTTTTAATAACCTATACTGTTATTTGCCAATTAGTTAAAAATTATTATGTTTTTTACACTACAGTCTATACCGAAATGTGTACACATTCATATGGGTGACCTTAAATGCACAACTGCTTTAAAGAAAATGATGAGTCTCAGAACCCACACTTAACTCTTTAATTATATTGTGAAATTCAAGTCAGCGATTGTAATACCATCAAACAAACAACTATTAAAATAAGTTCAATAAAATAGTATATTAGAAATACACATTACAATTTATTGAACTGAAATTTATTTCCAACAGCTCAATTTATTTTAATGCCAAGGGTTATCCAATATTTTTAGTCATACCTGTGCTGTAGATGTAGATGTATAAATAAATGATTTTTTGTTTATTCACGACACGATCGATTTTCAGAATTTATCACACAAAAATTCACCGTCTGCCTTTGTGATTTATAGAGTAAGATATACGTGTTGAAAATTGCTGTCTTTTAAACAGTATAACGAATTCAGAAAGAATTAATATATAGTATCCGCGGTAAAGGTACAATATCATTGTTTCAATAGTGTTACTATATATTAACTGGTGTCAGTATTAATAATATCTAAATTACATTTTTAATAATAATTCGGTATACATTATTACTTATTTGCATGGTATTTTAGAATTTCTTGAACCATGTTAATTCTAATTTCTTCATGAAATACGATTACCTTTTATCAGTACACATTTCAGAGCTTATTTTGAGCACTATAAAACCCAATGGAATATATAAAATGTAACACCTCGCCGCTGGATGTGTTCAAATACAACAATTAAATCCCGGACGAAATAAAAATCGCATTTTCGTATCAAGCTTAATATTGTTCCTAGGACACGCTTAAAACACCGATTTATTAAGATTATAATTGATTTAATTTTGTTCATTACATGATTTTCGTTAAAATATATATTTTTGGAGATATTTGCAAAAAAACGATGAAAAAGCCTAAAATGAAACTAATTGTTAGTAGCCAGTAACTTCAAAAGTATAGGTTTGCTGAAAAACATTATAAAACATATTTTTCTTATAATTTTTCTATCGATATCGGACCTTATTTTGAAAACAAATGAAGCCACTGAAAATGGGTGTCATCCACCCGTGGAGTCAAAATAATTTCCCTTTTGAACTTGAGAATAAGATGAACCTAATTCCAAAATTTCATACAAATTGGAGCACAGTACAAAAAATCAGATCTAAAACGCTCCATTGACTTGAGTAAATATTCCGTATCGAATGCCAAACATAAGAATTTTTGACACAATGAAACTTCTAAACAATTTTCTGAATAAGTAAATTTTTGATTATTATTTAAATCTGTCAAATAGAATTATTAGACTAAGTTTGATGTGTAATCACTGACAGGCGCATGCGCAGACTGCACCACCTGTCAGCATGTTGACTGTATATCTTATATTATTTTAATTTTTGGCACATCTCAGGTGCCTTTCGGCAATAATAATGTAGAAATTACATTTTTCTTATTCATAATCATTAATATATTATATTTTAATATTGTCTTTGCTTATAAACGAATTGAAATGTTTTTGCAGATGACAGTCTTCATTTGTTTTCAATGCCAAGTAATGCCTCAAATATTTTCAATTTCAATCAATGATAAACGTTTTTTTGTATTTTTTTCCATTTATTTCTACAATCTAACTATATTTCTATAATTCAAAAAATTCTGAAAAAATCGCTTAACAAACTTCAGAAAGATTTATCAAATATCCGAATTATCATTTAGGAGGATTATCCTTTCAACACCATTACAGAAAAAATTTATATATAAGATGTGTGTGTGTGTCTGTGTGCGAACACTAATATTATTATTATTAATTAAGATTAGATTAATTGATACCATATTTAAAAAGACTCTTAATTTTAGTCATACGCGGACTATGTGTTAAACATGATGCTGAAATTGTGCGCCTCAGCACGGGATGAGAGAATTGAAAAGCTGCAGCAATGTACAGATGTTGTACAGATTTTTAAAGAAATTTTAGAGGTAAATTATTATCCTGCACTTCTTAGAACATATACATACTTACTTACATATGTTTATATATGCTTATAATTATATGCATATATATATATATATATATATATATATATATATATATATATATATTGTTAGGGCTATCCACCCCTTTGTAATAATTATAAATAATATTATAAATTACTATATAACGGCCAGAATATGAACGACGCAGTTAGTTATTGCTCATAGTTACATTGTAAGCTTGCAGTAACCTTGCAAGTGATAAAATTCCTTTTGAAACCACAAACTGTGCGTTACGACCAAGTAAAGCGTAGTTTCTGACTCACATATATCGTACATTCTAGAAAAGGAATGCGTCATACCGATAAGGAGTATTTAAGGTTCTGGATGATGCAATAAACAGTCAGTTCGAGTCAGTATGAGTATGGGTCAAGATCAGTATGGGTTAAGATCAATATAGTTCAGTTGTAATCCAGTTATAATAAAATTTAGTCATTTTGAATAATATAAAGTAATCAATGGAGTTATATTTAAGTTCAGTGTTCAAATTATATGAAAAGTGTACAAGAATCATGAAATAAACGTAAACATCAAAAGTCTTCATCTGTTTTACTGATTCCATTTCACATTCTGGTACCAGCTTGATACTTAGCAGCAGGAAGAACCTACATTTTGTTGGCTCCGTCGCTGGATGGGGCACAACATATTTTATTTGGTGTCAGCGCTGGGATTGCCACAACATATTTTATTTGGTGGCAGCTTGGGATTCTGCGAATTTTTTTTAAAAAAAATGCTAAATTATTTACCATAACATGTCTTGAACATAGAATTATTGCATATTTGGACACCGAATATTTAAGAAAATACGCCGAAATATAGCAATAATTAGATTCAAGAAAAGGTAAAAAGCTTTACTGGAAGTGGAAATATTATTGAAATTACAAAGTGAAGACTCCAAGAATCAAGAAGTAAGAAAAGAGAAAAATCGTAACAAAAAGAAACAAGAAAATCAAATTAATAATCAAGAAACAAAGAAAGAGAAAGAAGATAATATAAATCAAGAAGAAGAATCAAGAAGTTCAAGTGTTATATTTAAAAGTGAAAAGTCAAAGGTGAAAAATAAAATAAAAAGTGTTATGAAAAAGTGATATAATCATTGTTCAAGGTTACAAAAGTTTAAGTGATTGTGAATTCGAGTGAACCAAAAGGATATTAAATTAAGAAAGGAATACAACTCATTGTCAGTAAGCTTATTTTTAATATATTTTTGTAAATTTTTGCGCTTCTGTTTCAGTAGTTTTTCATACTTTTCAAAAATGAATGAACCAGTAGATATGTCGCGCGAAGGTAAATTAAATATTCAAACTGCTATCGCTTTAATTCCGAATTTCAATGGGGAACCTTCAATGCTTCCTTCATTTATTACTGCTTGCGATGCATTGTTGGTGGATTTGAGTCCATCAGAAGCGGAAAAATTGCTTACAGTTATAAAATTAAAATTAGACCCACAAATTTTTGCAAAGATCCAATTTATTAATTTTGAAACGTGGGAAGATTTAAAATGTTATTTAGCTAAAGAATATGTTGTAAAACGACCCATTTCTAGTTTATTAAACGAATTGAATAATTTAAAACAAAAACATAACGAAACAGTAAAAAGTTTTGGAGACAGAATAGAAGAAATTTTGCGACAAATTTATTATACAAATATAAATTCAATAGGACAAGACGCAGCGAACATTACACAAGTGACATACGTAGAAATGAGTGTAAAAGTTTTTGAAAATGGCTTAAGAGAACCGTTAAAAACTTTAGTAAAATGCTGTCGATTTTCTGATATTAAAGATGCTATTGACTTCGCTTTGCAAGAAGAAGCTTGTCAAAATTCATCAAATATCAGAAATAATCAAAATAATAATATAATATGTTACATTTGCAAAAAACGTGGTCATATCAATTTAATTTTTGAATGCAAAAATCCAAATCGAAGAAATTTTAATACAAATCGAAATAATTTTAACATGTCAAAAACTTTTATTACCCCTACCAACGAACACAGACAAAAGTGCAACTATTCGCACACACATGCAGAAAATGCAACCCAGAGAATATCAAACTGTGACGAAATTCAACAAACCACAAATTCCCAAACCCAAGACCCAAAACCAACAACACCAGAAAACGATACAATTACAGTACGTGAACTAAATGCACAATTTTTCAGTTCATTTTCAATAAATAAAACTGACGAAAGTAAAATAAATTTCAAAAACAAAAATATTTCGTTACAAATAGAAAACAAAACTTTTTGCACAAAACCAATCAAAGAACAAGATTCGAGAAACGATAAACAGCAATTAAAAGACAAAGATGGAACCAAAGAAAGACATGACAAAAACGTTCCAATTTTAACAAAATCAAATAACGAAAAAGAACAGAAAGACAACATTTCAAACGACCCACAAATTGCACAAACGCACGAAAAACGTTCAGATTTTCAAACAAACAAAACGATCAAAAAAGTTGAAGAACCAGAGGTAGTTACAGTCACAACTACTACCAAACATCGTTATCAACAAACAAAATCAAAGAAATCTTACGACAAGTACGTAAAACCACAACGAACATTTAAAATCGACAATTTAGAATTATTAACCGACAAAAACCCTTACGCAAGTAAATCCAAAAAACTGATGCCTCTATTTAAAGATGCATACAGAGTTTTTAAGACAAATGGTACAGGACGGATAAAACCGATCAACGACAAAGGACATGCCAACTGATAATGATTTTTTTTTTGCGAATTGAAATTTACAAAACCAAAAAATGAAATAAATATTCCAATTGTCAATAATAGACAACAAGTTAAGTTTACAAAGAAATATATGAATTAAATGTAGGAAGAAAAAAAAACAAATGAATTATAATAAAATTGTCACAACCAAAGATTCTCAAACTTTTTTTCACAAACATTGAAATTTACAATGTAAATGAAATCAAAGTTTCTTTTTTTAAAAAAAAGAGCATTGTCATATTATAAGTCATGATAATTATTGTAAAACTGTTTACACTATTATTAATCAATGAAATGTCATATTTTGAAATATTATAAAGATGTTATATAACTCAACTGTAATCATGAAATTTTGAAAAATAATACCATTAAAATAAAATTATGCTTAATTATAAATTCATGATATTGCTCTACAATAAACACAACTTTTGAATTTTTTTTATTAACATTTTTTTTTAATTTTTCGAAATTTCATGAAGAAAAAAAATGTATTTGAAATATTATATGAACTTCAACATTATATTAATTATATCCAAACAAATAATTATAAGAAATCTATACAATGTAATAGCATGAGCAAACTTTTTTTTTTGAAGCACCCGAAATGCTTTCTTTTTATGAACGCACGAGGGCGCGCGTTTTTTCGGCGGGTGAGGTGTTAGGGCTATCCACCCCTTTGTAATAATTATAAATAATATTATAAATTACTATATAACGGCCAGAATATGAACGACGCAGTTAGTTGTTGCTCATAGTTACATTGTAAGCTTGCAGTAACCTTGCAAGTGATAAAATTCCTTTTGAAACCACAAACTGTGCGTTACGACCAAGTAAAGCGTAGTTTCTGACTCACATATATCGTACATTCTAGAAAAGGAATGCGTCATACCGATAAGGAGTATTTAAGGTTCTGGATGATGCAATAAACAGTCAGTTTGAGTCAGTGTGAGTATGGGTCAAGATCAGTATGGGTTAAGATCAATATAGTTCAATTGTAATCCAGTTATAATAAAATTTAGTCATTTTGAGTAATATAAAGTAATCAATGGAGTTATATTTAAGTTCAAATTATATGAAAAGTGTACAAGAATCATGAAATAAACGTAAACATCAAAAGTCTTCATCTGTTTTACTGATTCCATTTCACATTCTGGTACCAGCTTGATACTTAGCAGCAGGAAGAACCTACATTTTGTTGGCTCCGTCGCTGGATGGGGCACAACAATATATATATATATATATATATATATATATATATATAAAATAAACAAATAATATATATATATATATATATATATATATATATATATCTTGAGGATTTTTTGTTCGACGCTGAAACATATTGAATTGAATATAATATCCAATGCGTCGAATGTGGAAAAGTTTATTTTGATTTATTTATACGTTTCGAGACTAGATGTGTCTCATCATTCAGCTAGAAGAAAATTTATAATATAAGGAAAAGTTTTAGAATTAAAGGTATTACATTAGAAAAATTTATTGAAAAACAAAAAAAGATAAACAAAGTTATACACACTAGATCAGGAAAAAGCACATTTTAATATCATATTTTACAACACAACATCACCTGATACTACTGTAGGAAAATAAACATAATTTAAAAAAGAATCGAAAACGGTAAATGTAAAAATATATATAACACATATTTATTTGTTTTTAAGCAAACAAAGCACACCATGATCAATCGGGCCACACGCCAACCGAGAATGTTCTGTTACGCGAGACGCGACCAACACGCGATATTGTTAGGAAGGATCAGTCAGGGGCGTAGTAGGAAATCACATTTACAGAAATTAATTAAATTTTGATAACTTTCTGAAAGTAAACAAGAGGAACTACGTTTGTTGAATTTAAAAAGAATAAACAAGATTTCCATTATCATTTCTCTTATTAATAGAGCTATTCTCTTAAGTAATAAAACTTTTCGGAATAAGAACTTGAAATTTGATAAATAATATAATTAAAAACAGGTTAGAATTTTTAAACATTACCAATATTAATAATAATAATCTTATATCCGTTATCCAAAAATATTTTACTGCTGATTCAAACTCTTCTTCATCTTTATTTAGTAAATATAAAGGCATTATTTGCTTACCTTATTTGGGTAGCTATTCTTATTTTCTAAAAAAACTTTTTTCTGTTGAAGGTTTTCTTTTAGTTCTTACATTTGACAACACACTCAATTCTCTATTCTCTTCTTTAAAATCAAAATCTCCGTCTGACAGAGTCACCGATTCCGTATATAATATTAATTGTTTAGATTGTGACAGTTGTTACATCCATGAAAGTTCGCAATACATCAGCAAGAGAATGAATCAACATATCTATAATTGAAAAATCCCAGACAGTTTAAGACAATGTTTTCTGAGCACATTATTAATTTCAAACATTCTTTTAATACTGACCATACTATAATTTTATATAAAGAAAAAAATGCGGACCTTAGAAGATTTGTTGAATCTTGTTTTATTTTTTAACATCCCGTAGGGTAAGTTATTGTAATGGGCCGAAAATCGGAATTGAAAATTTTTACATTTCTCGACGTTTTGAAGGTTTATGAACATTTTGGCATACCTCAGAAAAAATGGATGTGTGTGTGTGTGTGTGTGTGTGTGTATGTATGTATGGATACAAATTTCCAGTCATGTTTTCGGGCGCACGGATCAACCGATTTGAATGGTTCAAAAAACATTCGATTCCCATCGATAGGGAAAAGAGCTGATTAGTTTTTGGCAAAGGCAGGTCCAGCCGTTTCGGAGATACGGAGCAAAGAGTGCAGAAAATAGAAATCGAGTTTTGGAGAGAACGGAGTATCCGATTTGAATGATCTAAAAAACATTCAATTAGTAATGATTGGGAGAAGGGGTTATTAGTTTTTGGCAAAGGCAGGCCCAGCCATTTCGAAGATACGGAGCTAAATATGTAAAAAATGGCAGTTTTTGAGAGAACTAAGCGTCCGATTTGAATGATTCAAAGAGCTTTCTGCTTGTCTTAACAAAATAATTGACTTTCGAAAAAAAAATTGTTTTAATTTTTTTTTTTTTTTTTTAGTTTTTTGTATATCGAAAATAATTCAGATTTTATTTTTAATTCTGACTATAGTTCTAATATACTTTAAACAAATAATTTCAACTTTGCAATTCAGTTTATATAATTCTTATAAATATTAAACAATGTTACAATATTTATAATAATCTATTTGAAAACATTCAGTATTCCTCGAACATTTCGTTACGGTACGGGAAGTACCAGCAATTTGCCTTAAGGCACGATGCCACCCACCCCACTAGTTTAAATTCAAATTGTGTAAACAAACGTGATTCCTCTTGCTTACTTTCAGAAAGTTATCAAAATTTAATTAATTTCTGTAAATCTGATTTCCTACTACGCCCCTGACTGATCTCTTCCTAACAATATCGTGTGTTGACTGCGTCTCGCGTAACAGAATATTCTCGGTTGGCGTATGGACCGATTGATCATGGTGTGCTTTCTTTGTTTTTTTTTTATTTATTATTTAATAGAATATCAGAAGACAATGTTCCTATATGCCTTTGTGATAAATTATATTTGGCGTTTAGAGGTTTCCTCTATTGAAGAGGTCCTCTGCTAGAATTATTCTATAGCTGTCTGTATATATTTTAATATTGCAGGTCATTTGGCCATTTCTTCTTGAGTCTTCTGGTTTGAACCATTTTGTTGATGATTTGTATTTCAGCGTTCGAATGATCATCGATTTTGTTGTGGTAAGAATAGCTCCGGGTCTTTATAATTTCATTCACAGTTTTAATTTCCAGGTTCCTATGAATGGTCTCATTAGTTACGTACCAAGGCGCATCTACCATTGCCCTTGATATTTTGTTCTGGGTACGCTGTATGATTTTTATGTTTGATGCACTTGCACATCCCCATAATTCTATTCCGTAGCTCCATATTAGCACTAGTACGGTTTTGTATATTAAAGTCTTGATGCGTAAGACATTTTCGATTTTCTGCCAATAAGCCAGTATGGTTGTTTGAATTTTTTTATCGTTTGTTTGCTTTTTTGTTTGATATGGAGACCCCATGTGAGTCTACGGTCTAGATGCAGGGATACGGTATCGAATAGAAAGTACCGATACTTTTTTCGTGTCGCTAGCGGTGGACTGTAGAATGTAAACCAATGCTGAAATCCATAGGCCGCTGGTTCAAATCCGACTCGAAGGATTATTATTTGTTATTTCTAAAAACTATATACACTTAATTAAAATTTAATAATTAAATAGTTTATTTATATATTAATTATTATTTGTTGTATATTACGCTTATCTGCTTGTAATAACGATATTGGAGACAAAAGAAAATTTTGTTGTGTACAAATATTTTGTCTTAATAACCACAAATAGCGACACGAAAAAAGTATCGATACTTTCTATTCGATACCGTGTCTCTATCTAGATGTAGCCCTAAATAATTAATGCTGGTACTAGGAGGAATTTCGATGTTATTTATAAATACGGCCTCACAGTTTTGAGTTTTTGTTGTAAACGTGATATGTTTTGATTTGTCTTCATTTATACTTATTTTTCATTCTTTGAGCCATTCTTCAAGTGCGAATAGATGTTCTTGTAAGTTTAGAGATGCGATTACTGGATCTTGATGTGTTGCCATGATCATTGTATCATCCGCGAATGTACCCGTGATTGTGTTGTTATGTGTTGGTAAGTCGTGTGTATATATTGTGTATAGAACCAGTCCTAATACACTACCCTGTAGTACTCCCGATTTTATTGGGTGAAAATCTGATACTGCATCTCTTACTCTTGTCCTGAAGTATCTACCAGTCAAGAATGACTTATATAATTGATTTGGTAAGCATTGTTTAATTTTGGCTATCAACCCATCATGCCACACTTTATCGAATGCTTGTTTTACGTCGATGAATACCGCACTCCATTGAATATATAAGTCAGCATTATTAGACCTTTTCTTGGCAGTTCTTTCAAAATTTTAGCATCCAATTGATCAATTCCTGGACATTTCTTGTTATTTAAGAGTGAAATTTGTCTCTTAATTTCTTTTGGTGTAACCTGTTTAATGTTTTCAGTAGTGCCTTTTATCTCATTAACTTCATCAGTTACTCGCGGTTGTTGACTATTTTGTATCGAAATTAATAAAATTTGTATCCGCACATACACACATGCGCATACATGAATTTTTTCTAAGGTATTCCAAAATATTCAGAAACCTTTTAAACGTAAAGATATATTCATTTAGTCATTTAGTAGTTTTTAAATGAATCAAAGAACTTTCTGCTTGTTTTAACAAAATAATTGATTTTGGAAAAAAAATTGTTATAATTTTTTTTTTTACTTTTTTTTGTCAAAAAAAAATTTTTTTTGTATATCGAAAATAATTCAGATTTTATTATTAATTCTGGCTAAAGTTCTAATATACTTTGAACAAATAATTTCAACTTTGCAATTCAGTTTATATAATTCTTATAAATATTAGACAATGTTAAAATATTTATAATAATCTAATTGAAAACATTCAATATTCCTCGAACATTTCGTTACGGTACCGGAAGTTCCAACAATTTGCCTTAAGGCACGATGCCATACACCCCACTAGTTTAATTTTGTATATAGTTATTTTATTGTAACATGAGTCGGAAAGAAGATATTGTTGAAAAACTGATTTTTGACGCTTTTTTTTCAATATGGCGGCGGCAGCGGCAAAAATTCTAGGTTGCAAAGTTGAATTTCGTAAAGATCACATCAAAATCTATAAGATCACCACTTTTCAAAACTTTCGCAAAGCTTCTAAGTTAACAGCTTTTTTGCACCAAATGACTGGGCTTGCACCAAACGATTCGGCCGATCGTCGCATAAAAGTGACAAGCGATATTCCTCATTGAGACACATCAAATGGTTTTTAAATTTATGAAATCTGATGAAAGGTCTAATTTTTACAAATGCCAAAAAAACGATACTAATTTTTGCAAACTTTGACGAATTTTTGATGCTAAACGAGTTGTCGTAGGGCCGTAATATTTTAGTATGATCTAGAAGACTATGGTATCTACCGTCAAAAAAATAATAATAAAAATCGTCGAAAAAAAATATGTTAGCACTTTATTACAAGAAAACGACCCGGCCGATCTTCTCCAAAAACTAATGAGCACGATTCCCAACCAATATCTTTTGAATCGTTTTTGAATTTTCAAAATCGATTCAGAATTGCTGGCTAAAACGTAGACGAAAAATTTTTCACTTTTCTGCGATTTACAAAGAAACGGCTCAGTCGATCGTTGCGCAAAACTCAGAAACGCTAGTACTCATCAAGATACATCGAATGGCTTTTAAATTTTTGAAATCGGTTTAGCCGTTTGGGAGAAAACGTCGATTTACGGCAAAAAATCTGTTCACACACACACACACACACACACATCCTTTTCCAAATTTGGTCTCATTCGATTCAGAATGGCTTGAAACGTCGAGAAAACATAAAATTACCGAATCGGATTTTTTGATGAAAACATAAACTTCTCCTTCGGGAAGTTAAAAAGAAGAACAATGAAGTTACGTTCAATTTTACGAATAGGATAGAATATAAAATAGAAAGAAGAATAGGATTTATATAAGGAAAATAGTATTGAAATTGAAGATTGTATTGAAATTGAAATATTGTATTGAAATTAAAATTTGTTATAGGTGGCTAAATGCTGGAGTAAGCGAGGCCAATAAAGAAAAGTTAGAAATGTGAATAAATAGCTATGAATGATCGCCGAAACACAATTAGAGAAGTTGCTGATGAAGGTGGCATATCATTTGGCTCATGTCAAAACATTTAAGTTTTGGACATGAAACGAGTGTCAGCAAAATAAAACTGCTAACGCACCTGCTCACTCGTCGTTATTTGTCTGTAATTTTTTAGTTAGAAACAATACCGTAGTCATGCCTTAATCTCCATAATCTTGAGATATGGTTCCGTGTGACTTTTTCCTGTTCCCAAAGTTCAAAAAACCAACGAAAGGACTGCGTTTATTTTCGAAGCCATAAAAATACGACGAACTATACTATCTACCACAGACAAAGTATACAGTTAGGGGCATGTATACCAACACAATAGAAAAAAATGACTATACGACTCTCCCGACCAGAGAAATTTAAATGTTTCTAGTACTTGTTTAATACACCTCGTACATGAATTATTCAATAATAATGATTTGTAATAATTATTTCAGAACACCAAATGTCAATTATTTAACTTTTTTCTCCGCAACTCCGCTGGACCTGACCTGCAAAATCATAATGAATTTTGCACTCTGGTAATATTGGTAAAATGCATTATTTTCTTTATATCTCCGAAACGGCTGAACCTGTTTTTGCCAAAAACTAATTTGCACGTTCAGGAGGTATTAAATCTCAAAGACATGCAAAAACGTTTATTAACTTCCCGTAGGGTAAGTTATTGTAATCGTCTAAAAATCGAAAATGAAAATTTTTGCATTTCTCGACGGTTTGAAGGTTTCTGAACATGTTGGCATACTTCAGAAAAAAATGGATGTGTGTGTGTTTTGTGTGTCCGCATTTTTTCGTTCACGTTTTCGCGCACACCGATCAACCGATTTGAATGGTTGAAAAAACATTTGATTCCTATTGATAGGGAGATGTGCTGATTAGTTTTTGGCAAAGGCATGTCCATCCGTTACGGAGATAAATAGAAAAGAGTGCAGAAAATAGAAATCGAGTTTTTGAGAGAACGGAGCATCCGATTTGAATGATCTAAAAAACATTCAATTAGTAATATTTGGGAGAAATGGTTATTAGTTTTTGGAAAAGGCTGGCCAAATATACAAAAAATGGCAGTTTTTGAGAGAAATTAGTGGTGTGTATGGCATCGTGCCTTAAGGCAAATTGCTGGAATTTCCCGTATCGTAACGAAATGTTCGAGGAATATTAAATGTTTTCAAATAGATTATTATAAATACTGTAACATTTGTCTAATATTTATTTATAAGAATTATATAAACTGAATTGCAATGTTGAAAATATTTGTTTAAAGTATGTTAGAACTTAAGTCAAAATTACAATTAAAATCAGAATTATTTTCTATATACAAAAAAAATTATTTGAAAAAAAAAATTAAAAAAAAATTAAAGGCGGGTCCAGTGGTTTCGGAGATACAGAGGTAAATGTGCAAAAATGGCAGTTTTTGAGTGAACTAAGCGTCCGATTTGAAAGATTCAAAAAAGTTTCTGCTTGTTTTAACAAAATAATTGCTTTTGGAAAAAAAAATTGTCAATTTTTTTTATATTGAAACTAATTCAATTTCAATTTTAATTCTGGCTTCACTTATATACTTTGAATAAATAACTTTGTAATTCAGTTTATATAATTCTTATAAATAAATATTAGATAAATGTTACAGTATTTATAATAATCTATTTGAAAACATTTAATATTCCTCGAACATTTCGTTACGGTACGGGAAGTTCTAGAAATTTGCCTCAGGGCACGATGCCATACACCACTAGTTTCGATTTTTATGTGATTACTATAATTTACCATACGCGAAGTTAATAATTAATATTAATGCAGTGTAGGCATTGTGAAACATAATACTAATAACAAAGATTCAACTAAACTGTATGTATGCGAAATCAGTATAAATTTATGATAATATATAGTTCTAATTTTAGATATTGGATTTGATGAAATTGGATTTGACTAATACATCTATACAACTAGCCAGACCAGATATTATTTTGCATAGTATTCAATATGAGAAAGATAAATTCAATGAGTATGTTAAAAGCAGAGAAGGTAAATTACATAGATATGTAGTTATATATATATATATATATATATATATATATATATATCACATGTGTTCCTCATGATTTAATACTTGATTCAATTGAAAAACGCTGGCCCACTATTTGTAACTACACCGACTTTCCTATAACTACTTTCAAACACATCATTAACACTGTCCTGAATTGTTCTTATTTTAATTGTTTCAATAATTTTTATTTACAAATCAAAGGTACTGCTATGGAATACCCATTATCCCCTGGCATCATAGACCTAGTTTTACAAACCCTTATTTCTGTTTTCTTCACATTAAATTTCCAAATATATTTTTATGTTAGATATGTAGATGACACTTTCTTTATAATAGATAAAGAACAATCAGATATTATACTCGATACTTTTAACAATTACAATAAGAACATTCAGTTCACACATGACACACAAATCAACAACAAATTGAACTTTTTAGACGTGACTGTACATAAAATTGACAACATTATTTGCACAAATTGGTACAGAAAACCTACATGGTCAGGAAGGTACCTTCACTACGCGTCATACTGTCCCAAAAATTATAAAGTCAATACAATCATTTCTTTGATAGACCACGCAGTCATGTTGTCTCACTCTTTCTTTCATACCCAAAACACAACATTAGTAACCAAAACTTTATTAGAAAACAGATATCCCCTCACCCTCATCAGTTCCATTACCAATAAAAGACTTTTCTACCATAAAAATAACAATTATCAATCCATCACCAAGTTATTAGGGTTATTAAGGTTATTAGGATTGCACAGTGTATTAATAAACTAGTTAATAAGCTATTTGTTTTTATTTTTTTTTTTTCTAAGGTCTGGAAGATTGCTTACGTTATACAAAAATGTGGTTGCAAAGGCATGTTGGTACGATCGAACATCCAAAAACGAATGAAGAGGTACTAGCATGTGCTTATTTAGAAGTGATTGAATGGTATGATGAGGAAACATTTCCTGAGGTTAGTTTCATGCAGGCTCTTTCAGTTCAGAAAAATAA
The DNA here is from genome assembly GCF_003426905.1 of Ctenocephalides felis. Classification (NCBI taxonomy): domain Eukaryota; kingdom Metazoa; phylum Arthropoda; class Insecta; order Siphonaptera; family Pulicidae; genus Ctenocephalides; species Ctenocephalides felis. The sequence goes on from NW_020537646.1 coordinate 54,652,048, forward strand.
AATCATGAATTTTATTAATAGCCAGATAAACTTACTATATGCCTTTATATATGTATATATATATATATATATATATATATATATATATATATATATATGATTATTTCTTTTCCGAACAGTAAATCCAATAATAAAAAACAATTTGTTTTTTGAAGATGTTTAATAACGACGTTTCGGAACTAGGTACGTTCCATCATCAGGTTTATTCTGTCAAATACAATGTTTTTTAAAAATATTGATTAACATTAATTAATGATGGTCAATACAGATTAATTAGAAAAAAAAAATTTATAACGGAATGGATTATGTACCGGGGTAAAGAGTAATAGAATTAACTAAAAAAGGTTTTATATAAAATTGAGAAGCAAAAATTGTTTACCTGTAATAATTTATATATCCATATCACTAATATTTTTTTGTTAAAAACACTCGATTTTTTGGAGGATATTTGTAGATGTTACGACTACCCTCCTTAGTTTTAGTTACTAATGTTGTGTGTTGGGTAAACCACCACCCCTCCTAAATTCAATACTAACATAGTTTATTCCATCTCTTGCAAAAACTGTCAAAAACAATACATTGGCCAAACATCACAATACATTCATAAGAGAATGAGACAACATCAATTAAGCGTCACTCATCATAAAAGTCGAAATTTCCAAAGCACTCTTGTCCAACATTCCATTGAAAACTCACATAATTTTACCTTTGAACCCAATATTTTATATAGAGAGGATTGTACTTTTAAGACTTTTTTCTGAAAGCAGTTTAATCTTTTTGAATTCGTCCAATAGTGTTAATAAAAGATCAGATCACAATATCATTCATGGTATCTAAATTTTTTAAACCTGATTAAAAACAATTAATCCTAATGATTTTTGAATATGTATATATATACATGTATATGTGTTATAATATATGCACATCCATATATGTGCTTATATGTATGTTTTTGTATATACACTATATACATGCACTTGCGTATATGTTCATGTATATGATTGTAGATACATTAATATATAGATTTGTGCATATGTATGTATGAGTATGTAGGTGTGCATAGGCATGTGCATATATATGTATATATATATATATATATATATATATATATATATATATATACATAATATTTCTCAACATTTACTAAAGCAATATTTTTTCTTTTTTCGTAAATTACCAATACAAGAGCCATAAAAAATCATTTTTGCCAAGAATTCCGTACATTGTCCCTTACATCTGACCGACAGAACTCCATATCAGTCTGTTTAAGTCTTGTGTAGTCGTAACATCTACAAATATCCTCCAAAAAATCGAGTGTTTTTAACAAAAAAAAATATTAGTGATATGGATATATAAATTATTACAGGTAAATAATTTTTGCTTCTCAATTTTATATAAAACCTTTTTTAGTTAATTCTATTACTCTTTACCCCGGTACATAATCCATTCCTTTATAAAAAATTTTTTTCTAATTAATCTGTATTGACCATCATTAATTAATGTTAATCAATATTTTTAAAAAACATTGTATTTGACAGAATAAACCTGATGATGGAACGTACCTAGTTCTGAAACGTCGTTATTAAACATCTTCAAAAAACAATTTGTTTTTTATTGTTGGATTTACTGTTCGGAAAAGAAACAATCAATAAATTGAAAAAATCCAGGACTCATCTATTGAATATATATATATATATATATATATATATATATATATATATATATATATATATATATACGAGGTCTGTTCAAAAAGTACCCGGAATTTTCGTTTTTTCAAAAAAATATTTATTTATTCGTCTACATTAATGTGGTCCCCTTCAAAGTAGTCCCCCCCAGATATAATACACTTATGCCAGCGTTTTTTCCAATTTTCTAAGCACCCTTGATATTCACTTTTTGATATGTCCTTGAGCACTCTCAGCGATTTTCTTCAATCGAGGAAAACCGCCGTCCTTTCATGGGTCTCTTTAACTTTGGGAATAGGAAAAAGTCACACGGAGCCATATCTGGTGAATTTTTGCACTTTGCAACACTTTATTTCATTTTTTACGCAAAATTTAATACAAATTCTTTGACTTTTCAATTCTTCCATTGTAAAAATCGCCGAGCTCAGAAAAACACGTCGAACCTTAGCGACTACCACAGACAAAGTAAACAGTGAATATAGCTGAAAATTTCATCATACTTTAGGGGCATGTATACCAACACAATAAAAAAAAAATTTTGACAATCAGACACTCCAGACCCGCGAAATTTAATTATTAGTAATTCCGGGTACTTTTTGAACACACCTCGTATATATATATATATATATATATATATATATATATATATATATATATATATATATATCTTCTTATATATAAAAATGGAGCTCTCTTTCAAATGTCCGAATAAAACTCGAAAACGTCTAAATCGATTCGGCCAGTCTTAGTCTTGAAAAATTCGTGCCAATCCAGAGAAAGTCCAAAAGGTGAGAAATTATTTCAAATCCGCGTAGAAACTTTTTATTTTTAATTTGAAAATTTTTGTAGAAGCGCAGTCTAAATAAAACAATGGACGGTTGCTATTCCGTGAAATGTCAAACGTTTTTGACAGATGATGTTCAATTACGTTCAATAGGATATTTTACGCGAATATTATTTATTTATGATAAATTTTTAGTAAGTAGTTTTGTTTGTAGTTTTACTTATATACAAAAACGTTAGTAAACGGGCCGCAAGTGTTACTAGAGACTCGAAATATAAACTTTATTGATATGTTAATATGAAAATGCACTTTTTGGCATATTTTCTCAAACACGTTGCTCTGAAAGATCTCATTTGTATAATTATATTCTCATTGGTATTCATAAAACATTTTCTAGGTTATATTATTTTTCATTTATGTTATTTAAATTCAGAACCTAAGTTTGGTATCGATCAAATGGACATTTTGTCGAATAACCAGTTATAATTTCCCAGAATTTATCGCAGAATAGATAGTAATATATGAAGGTCCGGGATTAAAAAGGTCCACCACCGATGTGTCAAAAATCAGTAAAGTTAAGCATTGTTTAACAACAATATTTGAAAGTAGAGGAAAAAAGATGTATAGCCAGCTACAACCTTGATTTGAAAACGATAATCTTTGAAATGGGGGAGATAACGGTAATCTTTGAAAATCCATAATAAAAGTTTTTTTTTTCGTTGGTAGTTTTAGCATTAGTTAAAAATGTAATTATTTTGTAAAATACATTTAAAATTATAATAAGACTTTAAACCTTTTGCCACCTGCCCGTTACAAGTTACCCCCCTATAGGGTGAAAAGGTCTAGATAACAAATTTTTGAAAGACATCAAAAAAGCACATTTCTACAATGATGAAGTAGAAGTCAGTTTACTGAAAGTAGTCAAATAATTGTTTGTTTGATATGTGTTATTTATTGTGATATAATTGTTATGGTTTTCACAATATAGTTTATATTTGCTCAAAGTCAATTTGGACCTTTGTGTCTCGCCCTGCTCTACATATATACTTTTTATTAAATTTACTTTAATTCATCGAATGTAACTTGAAACTTTTTAAAAAGCAGGTCAAAGAAGAAATACTTCATTTTCTATCTCTCCTAGCAAAAATTTGAAAATTTTGTATAAGCTCAGTAGTATTATTTATAATTATACACAAAATCCAGAATCCAAAAAGAATCTGAAAAACTTGAAACGTAATTAATAAGTCGAAAGACCAAAAAAGACTCGGATTGGATTATACGATGTTTTCTATAGAAAGTGTATAAATCTTCCAGTTTGATTGTATTGACAAAATATAGACAAACTAATGGGGTTTATTGTTTTTATATTACCTAATTGTAAAGGAATTCTTTCTCTAGAAATTGTTTAGAATATACCTTACTTAGCAAAACAACGTTTGCCGGGTCAGCTAGTATATATATATATATGTGTATATATACATATATATATATGTATATATATATATATATATATATCTTGATGATTTTTTGTTCGACGTTGAAACATATTGAAATGAATAAAACAGCCAATGCGTCGAATGTAAACAATTTAATTTATTTTTTATACGTTTCGAGACTAGATGTGTCTCATCATTCAGCTAAAAGAAATTACAATATAAAGAAAAGGTTTCAAAAAAATGAATTTATACAATGGAAAAATTAATTGAAAAAACAACAAATTATACACACCAGATCAGGAAAAACCCACTTTACTAAAACAATTTTACAACACCACAATCACATGACACTACTGTAGGAAAACAAAAATAATTTACGAAAAGACCGAAAAAGGTAGATGTAAAAATGTATAAAATACATAATTATTTGTTTTCAAAGCATAGCAACACGAATGGACTAAGAATGCGTCGAGAGACGTGTAGACGGCTATGCGACCAACACGCGTGCATGTGGGAAGGGATATCAGGGGTGTAGTATGGCGTCAGATTTACAGAAATTAATTATATTTTGATAACTTTCTGAGAGTAAGCTAGAAGAACTGCGTTTGTTAACACAATTAGAATGTAAAAAGATGAAACATGATTCGGAAAATCTTCTAAGGTCTACATTTTTTTCTTTATATAAAATTATAGGATGGTCAGTATTAAACGAATGTTTGAAATTAATAATGTGCTCAGAAAACATTGTTTTAAATTGTCTAGGTTTTTTGAATTATAAATATGTTGATTCATTCTCTTGCTAATGTATTGGGAACTTTCACCGATATAACAACTGTCACAATCTAAACAATTAATTTTATAAACGGCATCGGTGATTCGGTCAGACGGAGATTTTGATTTTAAGGTAGAAAACAGGGAACTGAGTGTGTTATCAAAAGTGAAAACTAAAAGAAAACCTTCAACAGAAAAAAAGTTTTTTAAAAAATAAGAAAAACTACCCAAATAAGGTAAACAAATAATGCCTTTATATTTGCTAAATAAAGAAGAAGAATTTGAATCGGCAGTAAAATTTTTTGAACAACGGAAGTGACATTATTATTATCAATATTGGTAACGTTTAAAAAATTTAACCTATTTTTAATTATAATGATAATTAATGATAATTAAAAATTATAAGTGATAATTAAAAATAGGTTAAATTTTTTAAACGTTACCAATATTGATAATAATAATGTCACTTCCGTTGTTCAAAAATATTTTACTGCCGATTCAAATTCTTCTTCTTTATTTAGCAAATATAAAGGCATTATTTGTTTACCTTATTTGGGTAGTTTTTTTCTTATTTTTTAAAAAACTTTTTTCTGTTGAAGGTTTTCTTTTAGTTTTCACTTTTGATAACACACTCAGTTCCCTGTTTTCTACCTTAAAATCAAAATCTCCGTCTGACCGAATCACCGATGCCGTTTATAAAATTAATTGTTTAGATTGTGACAGTTGTTATATCGGTGAAAGTTCCCAATACATTAGCAAGAGAATGAATCAACATATTTATAATTCAAAAAACCCTAGACAATTTAAAACAATGTTTTCTGAGCACATTATTAATTTCAAACATTCGTTTAATACTGACCATCCTATAATTTTATATAAAGAAAAAAATTGTAAAAACAATTGAATTGGAGTGAAAAGAAAAATCTAAAATAGTAATTAGTACTTACAACTAGTTGATCTTATTGTTAAATTGGAAAATTTTAATAATCCATGGTATTAGGATATGGTAATGCACTACACTATGTATTATAAACATTAACTTGAAATTACACAATATTTTCACAAAATACTGATTTGAAAAAATCACAAATAGATAGTGTGTTATTCGTAGACTGGTTGAAGATGTAATGGAGAAAGACATTTTTTAAAAAATATTTTTGCCAAGATTCTGCACATGTGTGGAACGAATTGTAAAACCTTTGCGCGAACGCTTTTATTGTTTTGTAAGAAATTTGGAAATGTTATCTAAATAGAAGAGATTTGTGTCGCACAGCGTGTTGAGTTCATTCCGTTTATTTATTGTCTTATTGTTATAAATAGTTAAAAAAGATCCCTCTATAATTCTTCGTTTAAATAAATTTTGTTCAAATTGTAGTATAGTCGGATTAGAAAAGTCCATATTGTGTTTTAAAGTGTATATATGGTCTGCAAGAACAGTTTTGAATTGTTTGGGGTTTTTGAATTGTTTTTATGTTGTTGTAACCGTTTATTGAGGTTCTGGCTAGTTTCTCCTATGTAAATTAAATTACAGTCTAAACAATTTATTTGATAGACGAGATTTCTGAGTCGTTCAATATTAAATGGGGTTTTTGTCTTGGTAAAAACAGTGCTAGTAGTTGTACTAAAATTGGTTACAAGTCAAAGTCCAGATTTATAAAAAAGTTTTTTCCAAGGAACATACAATTCTTTAATGTATGGCAGACATATTACACCAGAATGAGTTTCTGAGTCAGGTAAATCGTTATGTACTGTGCAATTGTCCATTTTATTCAAAAGGTACGTTCGTCTGTTACTAGTTACGGAATTTATAAGTCTTAGGGGATAAGAGTTATCTGTTAAAATTTTTGTAATTAATTTGATGCTGTTGTCCCAAAATGTTTTGTCCGATAGAAGTATTGCGTGGTCCGTTAGATTTATTATAGTACCTATTTTCATTTTGAGTGGATGATAAGAAAAGTAATTAAGGTAGCGTCCGGAGTTAGTTGGCATTTGGTACCAATTTGTTATTAGTTTGTTGTCTGTAGTACGTATGCGTTTTATGTCTAAGAAACTTATCGAGTTCATTGTCTCTAATTCCACTGTAAATTTTAATTTTTTATTGAAGTTATTAAATTGATCAATTATCATAGTGACATCATCACTAGGGATACAAGTGATAATGTCATCTACATAACGGTAATAAAAAATATGTTTATTGTAATTTTTAAAAATTGTATTTTCAAGGAGTTGTAAGGATATTTCTGCTAGAGATGGACTTGCTGGGGACCCCATTGGCGCCCCAAAAATTTGATAATAGAAAGAGCCATTGAATTCGAAATAAGTGTTAGAGACAATGAAATGAACTTGACAGTTCCCTGAACCAGTGTAAAGATAAAGAAGTCAACGGGGAAATTTCATTCCATCGGATTGTTATTGCGTCTAAAATAAGGTCTAGGGGTACATTAGTAAAAAGTGAGACTACGTCTAAGCTAATTAGTTTGTAGTTATCTGGTATATAATTTATCTTGTGTTTTAAGTCAGTAACAAGTTCATAAGAATTTTTTATGTAATGGGTGTTGATTGTTTTGTTATTGTAGTAAAATGTTACTTATATTTTTTGAGAGTTTATATAGGGGAGTATTAATGTCGGAAACTATTGGTCTAAAAGGTAAATTATTTTTGTGGACTTTGGGAAGGCCATAAAGTCTGGGAAAATATGGGTGTAAATTTTTCAGGTCAGAAGTTATCTCTTTTGTTAGTTGTTTGTTTGTTGTAAGTTTGTCTAAAAATTTATGGCACGTGCGGTTTATGTAGTCAGTTGGATCGTTATTGGTAATTTTGTAAGTATTAGTGTCAAGTAATAATTCAGATATTTTATTTATATAGTCTTGCTTATCTATGATAACAGTGATGTTGCCTTTATCCGCTTTAGTGACCACTATATCCGGATGATTTTTGAGACTCTATCAACGAGAACTCTATCAATATTTGTGTAACAAAAAAATAATAAAAAGCAATAATTAGTCTGAAAAATACCTTGAATTTTCATATATATACTTTTATACGTATTCTTTCAGAGATATTATAATGAGAAATTGGTTGTTTTTTTAAATGGATTTTTTATGAAATCATGAGTTTTTGAAAATCGTTTGTACTAATGTTATGGTATTTTCAAGAAGATCCTATTTTAATCTCTCAAACAAGTTAATTCTAGATGGAAAACGATTATTTTTAATTTTGGTGGAAATGGCACTCATAAACTATTTGATTTAAATGAAAAAAAAAACATTGTATGCGTCTTTTAATCGCATGATAGCTCACTCAATTTACACGCAGAAGTACTTCTTTTAGAGCTTATTTTGAGAACTATGAAAACCCATTTTCATAATTAACTTAATATTGTTCCTAGAACACTGTAAAATAGCGATTTATTAGGATTTTTATTGATATATTTTTGTTCATTACATGATTTTTGTTAAAATGTATATCTTTGAAGATATTAGCAAAAACGCAAAAGAGAAACAAATTTTCAGTAGCCAGTAACAACCATATGAATTTTTGACACAATGAAACTTCTAAATAATTTTTTGAATAAGTAATTTTTTTTGTATTGTGGCTTAGTATAGTGAGGCAAAACGACTGCAAATTGAATATGTTTGAGCGCAATCACTTATGGCTCGGCCCCATTGCACGAATTCGTACGGCAAATCAGTTCGCAAAGTGGGCAGACAAAATTATTGCAAGCAACGATTCGCCGTGCGCGTCAGACGCATGCGCAGACTGTCAGACGCATGTTATATTATTTGCATCTTATATTAATTTAATTTTTGGCACATCTCAGCTGCTTTTCGGCAATAATAATGTAGACATTACATTTTCCTTATTTATAATCATGAATTTATTATATTTTAATATTGCCTTAGCTAAGTGAATAGAAATGTTTGACAAATGACAGTTGTCATTTGTTTTTAATGTCAAACGATGCCTTAAATATTTTAAAGGTCAAACAATGATAAGCGGTTTTTTGTAATTTTTTCCATTTATTTCAACAATCTAACTATATTTCTATGAATCAAAACATTCTAGAAAATTTTCCGAACAAACTTCAGGAAGATTCATGAAAATCCGAATTATAGTTTAGGAGGATTAATGAAACTTACATTGTTACAGAAGAATTTTATATATAAGATATATATATATATATATATATATATATATATATCTTTGATCTTGATGGATTCTAGAAAATACCATAACATTAGTACAAACGATTTTCAAAAAACTCATGATTTCATAAAAAATCCATTTAAAAAAAAAAAATTCTCATTACAATATCTCTGAAAGAATACGTATAAAAGTATATATATATGAAAATTCAAGGTATTTTTCAGACTAATATTGCTTTTTATTATTTTTTGTTACACAAATATTGATAGAGTTCTATTGTTTAAAGAGTGCGCGGCTGTCCAACCGGAGTGTCTTTCGAGCATTTTAACCTTCGCCGTTTCAAAATAAGAGAAGTTACGGTAAAATTTATGATAGAGAGAAAGTTTGTAGCTCATTTAATCACCTTTAAAATAGTATATTACAAGTTATGATAAAGTCAGAATTAAAGAGTTATAATCCAATTATTGCGGGGGGGTGGTGACGAAATGCAAATTGTTTTCACTTCTGAACTTTAGATTAAGATTAGCTGGGCATACGCTTATTTCCTCTCCATTTTACTGCAATAATTGTTGATAGTAGGTTGAATAGAGCACATGTGAACAAAATTTGACAAATTAATTCACTTCAAATATGAACTTAAGAAATAGTCTATATAGAATTATTAGTGTGAAAAAATAAGATAAGTTAATAATGTATATTGAATTATTAGTGTGAAAAAATGCAATTTAGATATTAAAATACTAAAAGCCAATTAAAATATGGTACGAAATTATAAAAATTGTAGGCAACATTATTGAAGCAATTATTTTGGGTAGAAAAATCCAAGGTGATATTGTACCTTGACCGCATGCTATATATTAATTCTTTCTGAATTTTGTTATACTTTTTTAAAAGATTTCAATTTTCAAACACGTGTATCTATGCTATGACAATAAATACATGGTGAGGTAAATTTGGAAAATCAATGTTTTAGCCGTGAATAAACAAAAAATCATTCATTTAAACATCCACATCTACAGGTATGTCTAAAAATATTGTATAACCCTTAATTCAATAAAATAAATTGAGCTATTGGAAATAAATTTTTCAAAAAAACTCATGATTTCATAAAAAATCCATTTAAAAAAAAAAAATTCTCATTACAATATCTCTGAAAGAATACGTATAAAAGTATATATATATGAAAATTCAAGGTATTTTTCAGACTAATTATTGCTTTTTATTATTTTTTTGTTACACAAATATTGATAGAGTTCTAATTGTTTAAAGAGTGCGCGGCTGTCCAACCGGAGTGTCTTTCGAGCCTTTTAACCCTTCGCCGTTTCAAAATAAGAGAAGTTACGGTAAAATTTATGATAGAGAAAGTTGTAGCTCATTTAATCACCTTTAAAATAGTATATTACAAGTTATGATAAAGTCAGAATTAAAAGAGTTATAATCCAATTATTGCGGGGGGTGGTGACGAAATGCAAATTGTTTTCACTTCTGAACTTTAGATTAAGATTAGCTGGGCATACGCTTATTTCCTCTCCATTTACTGCAATAATTTTGTTGATAGTAGGTTGAATAGAGCACATGTGAACAAAATTTGACAAATTAATTCACTTCAAATATGAACTTAAGAAATAGTCTATATAGAATTATTAGTGTGAAAAAATAAGTAATAATGTATATTGAATTATTAGTGTGAAAAATGCAATTTAGATATTAAAATACTAAAAGCCAATTAAAATATGGTACGAAATTATAAAAATTGTAGGCAACATTATTGAAGCAATTATTTTGGGTAGAAAAATCCAAGGTGATATTGTACCTTGACCGCATGCTATATATTAATTCTTTCTGAATTTGTTATACTTTTTTAAAAGATTTCAATTTTCAACACGTGTATCTATGCTATGACAATAAATACATGGTGATAAATTTGGAAAATCAATGTTTTAGCCGTGAATAAACAAAAAATCATTCATTTAAACATCCACATCTACAGGTATGTCTAAAAATATTGTATAACCCTTAAATTCAATAAAATAAATTGAGCTATTGGAAATAAATTTGTTCTATAAATCGCAGTGTATAATTTTTAATATATAATTTTATTGAACATATTTTAATATTTGTTAAAGGGATAATTAAAGTGTTAACTGTGGGAATTGAGAACAATCATTTTATTTGAAACAGTACTACATTTAACATCACTCATATATTAGTGTAAATAGTAACTCGAAAAACAATAATGATTATTTTTAACTGAACGGTATAAATATTAGTATAGGATATTAAAAAAACGTAGAGATGGGTACAGGACAACGTCTGTCGGGTCATCTAGTCTTATATATGCAATTCTTCTGTAACAATGTAAGTTTCATTAATCCTCCTAAACTATAATTCGGATTTTCATGAATCTTCCTGAAGTTTGTTCGGGAAATTTTCTAGAATGTTTTGATTCATAGAAATATAGTTAGATTGTAGAAATAAATGGAAAAAAATACAAAAAACCGCGCTCAAAAATATTCAATTTGCGGTCCTTTTGCTTTACTATACTAAGTCACAATACAAAAAAAATTATTTAGAAGTTTCATTGTGTGAAAACAATTTAGACTCCTTTACCACTTCTCGGGTGGATGACATTTCTTTTCAGTGGTGTAATTTTACTTTTTTCAAAATAACGTTGGGTATCGATAAAAGAACTAATTATAAGAGAAAAATGTTTAATAATGTTTTTCAAAAAAGCAAATACTTTTCATGTTACTGGCTACTGAAAATTTGTTTCTTTTTGCGTTTTTCATCATTTTTTGCTAATATCTTCAAAAATATACATTTTAACGAAAATCATGTAATGAACAAAATTATATCAATTAAAATCCTAATAAATCGCTATTTTATAGTGTTTTTGGCACATTATTAGGCTAGATATGAGAATGGGTTTTTATAGTGCTCAAAATAAGCTTTAAAATAAGTACTTCTGCGTGTAAAATGAGTAAACTATCATCAAATCAAATAGTTTTTCAGTGCCATTTCCACCAAATTTAAAAATAATCGTATTCCATCTAGAATTAACTTGGTTTAAGAGATCTTGATGGATTCTAGAAAATACCAAAACTTTGGTACAAACTATTTTCAAAAAAACTCATGATTTTATGAAAAAAAAACTTAAAAAAACAGCCAATTTCTCATTATAATATCTCTGAAAGAATACGTATAAAAGTATATATATATATGAAAATTTGAGGCATTTTTCTGACTAATTATTGTTGTTTATTATTTTTCCATTACACAAATATTGATAGAGGTATTAATTAAGGAGTGCGCGGCTGTCCAACCAGAGGTCTTTCGAGCCCTTTAACCCTTCGCCGTTTCACAATAAGAGAAGTTACGGTGAAATTTATGATAGAGAAAGTTGTAGCTCATTTAATCACCTTTAAAATAGTATATTACAAGTTCTGATAAAATCAGAATTAAAAGAGTAATAATCCAATTAATGCGGTGGATGGTGACGGAGTGCAAATTGTTTTTACTTCTGAACTTAAGATAAAGATTAGTCTATTTCCAAAATATCAAGTAAATAATTTTGTTGATCGTAAGTTGAATAGAGTGAACAGGATTTGACAAATTAATTCACTTCAAATATAAACTTAAGCAATAATGTATATTGATTTATTGGAGAAAAAAATGTAATTTAGATATTAAAATTACTAAAAGCCAGTTAAAATATGGTACGAAATTATAAAAATTATAGGCAACATTATTGAAGCAATTATTTTGGGTAGAAAAATAAAAGGTGATATTGCACCTTTGCCGCGAATGCTATATATTAATTCTTTCTGAATTTGTTGTACTTTTTAAAAGATTTCAATTTTCAACACGTGTATTTTATGCTATGACCATAAATCACAAAGGCAGACGATCATTTTTAGTGTGATAAATTTGGAAAATCAATGTTTTAGTCGTGAATAAACAAAAAATCATTCATTTATACATCCACATCTACAGGTATGACTAAAAATATTGTATAACCCTTAAATTCAATAAAATAAATTGAGCTATTGGAAATAAATTTGTTCTATAAATCGCAGTGTATACTTTTTAATATACAATTTTATTGAACATTTTTTAATATTTGTTAAATGAATAATTAAAGTGTTAACTGTGGGAATTGAGAACAATCATTTTATTTGAAACAGTTCTACATTCAACTCATATATTGGTGTAAATAGTAATTCAAAAAACAGTAATTATTATTTTTAACTAAGCAGTAAATATTAGTATAAAATATTGAAAAATTGTAGACGTGGGTACAGAACAACGTCTGTCGGGTCAGCTAGTATATATATATATAAAATTCTTTTGTAACTAGGTATGAATGATTAATTCTCCTAAACTATGATTCGGATTTTCATGAATCTTCCTGAAGTTTCTTCGGGAAATTTTCTAGAATTTTTAGATTCATAGAAATATAGTTAGATTCTAGAAATAAATCAATAAAATCTTATCATTGTTTGACCTTGAAAATATTTAAGTAATGGTTTGACATTAAAAACAATTGAAGACTGTCATTTGCCAAACATTTCTATTCACTTATAGGCTAAGGCAATATTAAAATATAATAAATTCATGATTATAAATAAGGAAAATGTAATGGCTACATTATTATTGCCGAAAAGCAGTTGAGATGTGCCAAAAATTAAAATTATATAAAATGCAAATAATAATAACAAATAATATAACATGCGTTTGGCAAGTGATGCAGTCTGCGCATGCGTCTGACGCGCACGGCGAATCGTGTTCTCAACGTGCGCGTGGTTTGCTTTTGCTTGCAATAATTTTGTCTGCGCACTTTGGGATGCGCACTGATTTGCCGTACGAATTCGTGCAATGGGGATGGTGCAATGGGGACGAGCCATAAGTGACTGCGCTCAAACATATTCAATTTGTAGTCGTTTTGCCTTACTATACTAAGTCACAATACAATAAAAATTATTTAGAAGTTTCATTGTGTCAAAGATTCAAATGTTTGGCATTGGGTACGGAATATTTACTCAATGGAGCGCTTTCGGTCTGAACTTTTTTTACTCTTTTCCAATTCGTTTGGAATTTTGGAATTAGGTTCATCTTACTCTTAAGTTCAGAAGTGAAAACAATTTAGACCCTTTTGCCACTTCCCGGGGGAATGGCATTTCTTTTTAGTGGTGCAATTTTACTTTTTTTTTCAAAATAACTTTGGGTATCGATAAAAGAACTAATTATAAGAGAAAAGTGTTCAATAATGTTTTCAAAAAACAAATACTTTTTAAGTTACTGGCTACTGAAAATTTGTTTCTTTTTTGCGTTTTTCATCATTTTTTGCTAATATCTTCAAAAATATACATTTTAACGAAAATCATGTAATGAACAAAATTATATCCATTAAATTCTTAATAAATCGGTGTTTTATAAAGTGTTCTAGAAACAATATCAGGTTAGAAACTTTAAAATGAGTACTTCTACGTGTAAAATGAGTAAACTATTATGCAAATAAATGTTTTTTTATTTAAATTAAATAGTTTGAGTTTGAGAATTTCCACCAAAATTTATGTTATTATTTATCAATATTACTAGAAGTTAATAATTTAACAGTTGTAATAATTATTGAAATAAAAAAAAAACACCAAAATTAAAAATAATCGTATTCTATCTAGAATTAACTTGGTTTAAGAGATCTTGATGGATTCTAAAAAATACCACAACTTTAGTATAAACGATTTTCAAAAAACTCATGATTTTATAAAAAAAAAAACATTTAAAAAAAACAACCAGTTTCTCATTATAATATCTCTGAAAGAATACGTACCTATATCAGTTCGCCGCCGACCTCGGAAGAGTAAACAAGTCTCTTATATATATTTTTCACATTTATTATTCTCAATTTCTTTTCAATTTTAATTTTAAAATAAGTTACTCTATAATCTCCTAAGAAATATAATATACCTGGTGCATTTAATTCCATTGTGTTGTGAACTCACTCGAACGGACGATTTCTACTACCTATCCATACAAGTTTTTACCAGAAGTCAAATGGTGAGTAATATTTCAATAGATGAAACTGTTTTTGATGATGCATTTAATTTGGACAGCACCGTTGTCTGCGCCGAGTGTTTGTGTTTACGTGAATGTAAAAATTCACTGAAAGCAGCGCTTGGCGAGAAAGACAGAATTATTGCCAGGTTAACGAAAGAGTTGGCAGTAGCCAATTCCAAGTTGAATGGCGAAAGTTCAAAGGTGCAATCTGGATTAAAGGCATCGCCCCCAGCAGTTAATAGTACAAGTCAACCGGCCAAAGCGTCTCCCACACTTCCTTCTTCCTCCTCTCCCCAGGCCACTCCTAAACTACTGATTTTGTCTGACAGCCAGGGCAGATCTTGGTCCGAGTTCTTAAGAGGTTTGTTAGGTACCAAATTCAGTGTGCTTGGAGTGGTCAAACCCGGTGCGGGGTTCTCTAGCGTGGTTGCTGATATCTCGGGTCTAGTTGCGAATTTTGGCGCTCGTGATCATGTTGTTATATTGGCTGGAACGAATGTCACTAAATCTAATTATGCTATTCGGGATGCATTAGAGATAGCCCGTCATTCATGTAGCAAGACAAATCTTTGTGTTGTTACAATTCCTTATCGATATGACGATTATGCTCTGAATTCCAGAATTTTCAACGCCAATCGTTGCATTTTCCGTGACTTGGGTCGTGGTAAATTCAATAATGTTAGGATCTTTGATATCAATAGGTACGTTAACAGAACTGACTACACTAGGCACGGCCTTCATTTTATTTCCAGTGCCAAACAGAAGCTTTGTCGTATTCTCGCAAGAGATATGCTGCCTCTGATAAATTCCGATAACTCCCAATCCTTTCGCTTTCGCTGATGACGTTAATTCCTTTATTCTCTGTCAGAACATACAAAATTTACCTAACAAATTAAACAAACTTGATATAGTTCTGACAAAATATAAACCAAATTTTTTATGCTTGACGGAACATTGGTTAACCGACTCTAAACTTTTATTAATCAAATTAAATGGTTATAATTTATGCTCTTTCTTTGTCCGGAATGTCTTCAAACACGGCGGTGTTTGTATCTTTGCTTCAACAAAATTGAAATGTGAAAGTATCAAAACTAATATTTTGCCTATAGAAAAAGTCTTTGAATTTTGTGCCATCGAAACCCATTTTTCTCATAGCACGTTTTGTGTTGTTTGTGTTTACAGATCTCCTGACCAAGACGTTAAGAAGTTTATAAGTTTAGTATATAATCTGTTAGATGAACTTTTTATTAAATATGATTCAATAATTGTTTGCGGTGACTTCAATATCCATTTAAACAAAAGAGACCGGATTAGTAATAGTTTCAAATTTAGTATGGAATCATTCGGATTATTTCCAACTATTAAAGACCCTACGAGAATAACTAACTCCTCCTCATATTGTATTGATAATTTTTTCACAAATATATCTACGGTTAATTCTTGTGTAATTAATACCGGTCTTTCTGGCCATTATGGAATTTCGCTCTCTTTGCCTAATACTACTAATTCTACTTCCCATGCGTATCGGTATAAAAGAAAATTTAATATAAAAAATAAATTATTTTTCAAGGAACTACTAGAAAAAGAGACTTGGAATATGTTGGATCAATCCAATGATCTTACATTTGATACATTTATAAATTCTTTTTTACATAATTTCAACAATGCTTTCCCTATATCAAATACATAAAATGAACATTAATAAAACTCAAACTTGGTACTCTCAAGGCCTATGTATTTCATATAATAAATTCTTGGGTTTAGAAAGAGAATCCAAACATAATAGTAATTTTAGTTTCATGATTTATTTTTTGAAATATAGAGAAATTTTTAACGAAAAATGTGAACTAGCAAAAATTAAGTACAATTATAATATTATTTTCACTTCTCATAATAAACAAAAAGCGATGTGGTCACTCATAAAATCGGAAGTTAACTTTAAAGCAAAATCTACCAATATTGAATGCCTTAATATTAATAATACAAAAATTTATGATCAGCTATCAATTGCCAACGCATTTAATAATTTTTTCGTTAATGAAGCTTGACTTCAAATATAACTATTGATTCGGTCATTTCAAATGCAATCTTTTCTAAAATAAAAACTAATTCAAATTCCTTTTATCTATATCCCATATCCTCCAAGGAATTGTCGCATGCAATTTTTTCTATTAATAATTCTTATTCCTCAGGACCAGATGAAATTTCATCTGACATTTTAAAACAATTTTTTCCATTATTTATTGATAAACTTCTCATATGCTTTAATAACGCTATCGATAAAGGCACCTACCCAAATCATCTTAAACATTCAAAAGTTAAGCCTCTTTATAAGAAAGGGGCCACTGATTTAATTATTAATTACAGACCAATTTCATTATTAAATACATTTGATAAAATTTTTGAAAAAATCTTACATAGTCGCCTTAATAATTTTTTAACAAAAAACGGTATTCTATTTAAAAATCAGTTTGGATTCCGACAAAAATGCTCAACATCCCATTCTATATACACTTTATTACATGATATTGTTCACTCTTTTGAAGATCGTTGCTTTTGCATTACAATTTTTTGTGACTTGTCCAGAGCCTTTGATAGTATCTCCCATGATATCCTTTGTAATAAGCTTGAAAAATACGGCGTGCGTGGTTTCGCTCTTGACTTATTTTCGTCTTATTTATCAAACAGGACTCAGTCTGTTTACTTGAGCGATGATGATGGTTTGGTAATAATATCAGACAAATTAAATATCAAACTCGGTGTCCCTCAAGGTTCAATACTTGGACCTTTATTATTTCTTATATATATATATATATAAATGATCTTCCAAATTGTTCAGATCTTTGTAAATTTATTCTTTTTGCTGATGACACTAGTATTATTGTTAAGGTAAATTCTTTGAAAGAAATAAGTAACAAATTAAATTTAGTAATGGCTTCAATTTCCAATTGGTTTAAATCCAATAATCTTTTACTCAATAATGATAAAACCCAAATAATGTCATTTCGTACCGTTAATAATGAGATAAGCTCGCTGAACGTAAATGATACTATTTTCAAATTTTCTTCTCTCTCGAAGTTTTTAGGCATACAATTGCATAAAAACTTAAATTGGGACTATCACATTGATTCTATACTAACACCTAATTTAACGAAAACGTGTTTTATGTTAAGAGTTCTTAAATCTCAGGTTAGTTTAAATTGTCTTTTCTCAATTAACTATTCCAATTTTTACTCACACATCGCATATGGAATCCAGTTTTGGGGGTTTTCTCCATCTCTTAACCGCATTTTCAAACTTCAAAAAAGAGCTTTGAGAATAATTTTTTCTATTAGTTCTTTATCTTCATGTAAAAACATTTTTCGTGAACATAGTATTCTTACCGTTCTTAGTATATTTTTGCTCATTACTTTATCGTTTATAAAAAATAATCCTGAACGTTTCAATTTGTCTTCAATGTCGAATTCTCATTACAAGACAAGAAACTTAACTATTAAAGCACCAGTATTTAAACTTGCAACGTCTTTTAACTCAATTGACGGATTTGGAATTCAACTTTTTAACTTACTACCACTTCACATACGAAAACTAAATAATCATAAATTCCACAATACTATAGTAGAATTCTTAAAAGCTCAATATTTCTATGATATTTCAGAATTTGTTAATTTTGATATTAAACAATACTTTGCTAACCAATGATAATTTAGTAATTCATGTCATCTTTTCCCTAAATTTTATTATTTAATAAATTTTACTAACCCTTTCTATATAAAATATCTTTTATTCAAATTCATTTATTAGTATATTTCTTTTTTGATACTGCGCTTCTTCCTTTTTGCAGATCCACATTAGAATTTGACGCACATTGACGGACCGGATTGATTCAAGTCTATTTTCTATCAGCAACTGTCGACATTGTATTTATTATTCTTGATCTTCCAACGGTGCTCAAAACGAAGATATTAAATTGTGCATCATATTCTGAAAACATGCATTGATTATTATCTAAAATGTTTCAGTTGGTCTCAACTAAACATATCTAATTTTTCTTTTCATTCCAGGCTTGGGATGAACTCGGATCGCGTCACTTGCGGTTTCATGATCTCCGATATATATATTTAATTTTTTGTTTTGTTTGTTCATATTTTAGCTTAAATACGCGTTACCCATGTTCAAAGTCACTCAGAAGTTGAGTGGTAATGTTCATGATTATGTAACGTACAACATAGCGTTTAGAGGTGAAATTTCTTTGTCTGAGACTTTTCACCAAACTATAAACTATAAAATTATATATATATATATATATATATATATATATATGAAAATTCGAGGTATTTTTCTGACTAATTATTGTTGTTTATTATTTTTCCGTTACACAAATATTGATAGAGGTATGATTAATTAAGTTGTAGCTCATTTAAACACCTTAAAAATAGTGTATTACAAGTTCTGATAAAATCAGAATTAAAAGAGTAGTAATCCAATTAATGCGGTGGATGGTGACGGAGTGCAAATTGTTTTCACTTCTGAACTTAAGATAAAGATTAGCCTATTTCCAAAATATCAAGTAAATTGGAGCACAGTAAAAAAATTCACGGAGCAATAATTTTTGTGGGAATTGAGAATAATCATTTTATTTGAAACAGTTCTACATTCAACATATACTCATCATATATTAGTGTAAATAGTAATTCGAAAACCAAGAATGATTATTTTGAACTGAACGGTATAAATATTAGTATAGGATATTAGAAAAACGTAGATGTGGGTGCAGGACAACGTGTGTCGGGTCTTCTAGTATATATATATATATATATATATATATATATATATATATATATATATATATATATATATATATATATATATGAAATGTTACTTTGCAGCCAATCGTCGAATAAAAAAAAACAATAAATAATGTTCTATTTATTTACACGTTTCGATACGGTATGTATGTCATCATCCTGCTTTTTTTAATTTAATAAAAGTTTCACACCAGGAAAAACACCCATAAAAATTATACTAACATTATTTGAAAAACAAAACAACATTCATACGTTGTTACCATCATAGATAAACAAGTTACCATGTAGAGAGACTACATAACTCTCCGTTTTAACTTTAAATCAAAAATTTTAACTAGCTGTAAGTGGAATTCTGTCTTAAGGCAATTAGGGCATCGTGCCTTAAGGCAAATTGCTGGAACTTCCCGTACCAAAAATTATTATTTTTTTTAAAAACGATTAACATTTTTGAAAAAAAATTACTTTGAAAAAATAAGATTTTTGAGAAACTATAAATATGACAAAAAATTAGTTTTTTTTTGAAAAAAAAAATTTAAAAAAAAAAATTTTTTTTTTAAAAAAATTTTTTTCTTTGAAAAAAAAATTTTTTTCTTTATTTTGACATATTGTGGAAGATCTGAACTTTTTTTTCAAAGCAATCGTACTGCTTTAACTACATAGGGACAAAATATAAAGCGCATAAGCGCCGCGTCGCTGTCTAACGCATAAGCATTGGTACGGAACCCATAGGAATGTTAACAAAATGTATACTTATTGTTAAAATCTCTATAAAATATCTGATAATTTGATGTGCATATGTCTAATGATCATTTTTGACCGCCAAATGGCTCATTTTTTTACTTTTTTCTCTATATCTCCGAAACCGCTGGACCTATCTTAATGAAAGTTGTATCGATTCTTCATCTTGTCAATACAAATAAAATGTTTTTTGAATTATGCAAATCGGACGCTCCGTTCTCTTAAAAACTGAGTTACCGTTTTCGGAACTTTTTGCCCCGTATCTTCGGAACGGCTTGACCTGCCTTTACCAAAAACTAATCAGCACGTCTCCTTATCAATACGGATCGAATGTTTTTTGAATTATTCAAATCGGTTGATCCGTGTTCCCGAAATCGTTGACGAAAATTTGTATCCGCACATACATACACACACATACATACATACACACACACACACACACATACACACACACACACACACATACATCCATTTTTTCTAAGGTATGCCAAAATGTTCAGAAACCTCTGAAACGTAAAGATATATAAAAATTTTCATTTTCGATTTTTTTGCGATTACTATAACTTACCCTACGGGAAGTTAATAAATTACTTTATTAACTTTCCGAAGGAGAAGTTTATGTTTTCATCAAAAAATCCGATTTGATAATTTTATGTTTTTTCGACGTTTCAAGCCATTCTGAATCGAATGAGACCAAATTTGGAAACAGTATGTGTGTGTGTATGTGAACAGATTTTCTACCGTAAATCGACGCTTTCTCAAAAATGGCTGGACCCATTTCAAAAATTTAAAAGCCATTCGATGCACCTCGACGAGGACTAGCGTATATGAGTTTTGGGCGGCGATCGTTCAAGCCGTTTTTCTTTATAAATAGCAGAAAAGTTAAAAAAATTTCGTTCACGTTTTAGCCCGCAATTCTGAATCGATTTTGAAAATTCAAAAACCGTTCCAAAGATATTGGTTGGGGATCGTGCTGATTAGTTTTTGGGACAGATCGGCCGGGCCGTTTTCTTGTAATAAAAAATTTTTTTCGACGATTTTTATGAATTTTTTTTTTGACGCTGGGTGCCATAGTCTTATAGATCATACTTAAATATTACGATTCTACGACAACTCGTTTAACTTTAAAAATTCGACGTTTGCTCAAAACCGCCTGAATCGATTTCAGAAATTTAAAAGCCATTTGATGTATCTCAATGAAGACTATCGTTTGCCGGTTTTGTGCGACGATCTGCCGAACCGTTTCTTCGTAATTTGGGAAAAAGTGTTAAACTTTTCGTCCACATTTAAGCGGATACTACCGAATCGATTTTAAAAGATCAAAAACTGTTCGAAAGATATTAGTTGGGAATGATACTGATTAGTTTTAGGTGACAATCTACCGAGCCGTTTTCTTGTAATTCGTTGTTGAAAAAAAAATTGAGCCGAATTTTATGAAACTTTTTCTGATGATATATATCATGGTCTTACAGAACTTACTAAATTATTACCGCCTTACGACAAGTAATTTAATTTTTAAAATTTATCACAGTTTGAGAAAATGAGTAGTTTTTTTGACGTTTGTTAAAATTAAAATTAGACGATTTACTTGGTATAACGATAGAGTACTTGGTAATGAACATACTAAAGCATTTAAGTCCTACGGAAACTGGTTCAATTATAAAAATTATTGATTTGTGAAAATTTGCTTTTAGAAAATACTCCGAGTTAACGTCCATTCGGAATACTTTTAATCTCTACTAAATTAATTTATTTATCATGGATTTAGTCGATTATTTATACATATCGGAAAGTTCATGTAACTTGCCTTAAGGCAAAATACCAATACCAACTAGTTTATTTTGTTTTGTTTTTCAAATAATGTTAGTATGATTGTGCTGCTTCTGCCGCGAGATTTCTTTTCAGAAAATTTAATGATGAAAAAACGATCTGGTGACGTTGGTAGCAGCCAGAAGCAAAACATTCCGATATTTAATTTATTTCCATTTCCTTTATAGCAATAATCATTTTTTCATAATTCAACTTTTTTGGAAATCCCTGTTTTTTTAGGAGGCATGATGACTGATGTGTTAAAGATTAGAAAATAAGATAGAAGAAGAAGAAGAATAATTCGGCATTATTCAAGTGGTCCATGTCTGTCTATAAATAGTGGCCCGTGCCTGCCCACTTATTATTATTATTTTTTTTTTGTTGAATAGCAATCAGAACCTAATAGTCCTAAAAGCTGTTGTGCTGATTTTGACTTAATACTAGTCTGTTTGACAGATGACAACCCAAACAGTTGTCACATCTCTGTCTGATAAATTATTATTACAATTTCTGTAATAGGGCGAGTATGGTGCAGCAATGCCGGGTGGGAGCTATTTTCACTTGCAAACATATTGCTATCTATATTTCCAAATAAAAATCGTTGTCAATGTTGCCTGACAACAGGCTGCTCGAAGTGGGTATCGAACCCGGGACCTCTGAAACAAGTCCCGTCGCTCTTAACCGCTTACCTACGGGCGAGCCCTGTGTGGCCACTTATATCTAAACAATCGGCAAAAATCACTTTGCATTTCAAAGATTATATGTCTATATAATATATTACATATTTACTTGAATTCTTTTTGTGAAAATTCGATGACAAATCAAGTAAGAGCGTACGAGAGTAAAAACTTTCTCGGCGAAATTCTTAGCGCGTTTCTCTATACAGTTCGAGAGCATGTATCAAAATACGATAAATGTGCGCGCGGTTTGACGCGAAGCAACACTAACAGTATCACGGTTACGAGATATGATACGAGAAACAAAAAAAATTATTTGCATTTAAATGCTGGAGGGCTCCAACGATAGCCTCTTGTGGTTTTCCAGCCAAATTTAAAGCAATCACACTATCACGCTTGAATTCTATCACGAATAACTTTTTTTCTGAATGTAATAGATCAAAATGCTTTTGTACGCTTGTAAACAATAAAATGAACTATCACTAGAATAAATCTGTCAGCTGTGTGATGAGCGGTTTAGAAATGATAATAGTCTGAAGTCGGTTGCAATACATATCAGCCACCGTTCAGTGCACACAGTGATTAACTCCACTTTTATTTGTCGTTGGTTTGCGAAGGACCCCTACACTACTGAACCGATTTTAAATTTTATTGGCTCATCGTATGCCTTAAGAATCTTATCAGTCTGCTATGGTTCCCAGAAAGGTTTTGTGTTTGTCTAAAGTATATATTAATTTAGATTTTTGTACCAGCGTTTATATTGATTTAAATTAGTGTGACTTCTTCTTGAAGAAGTAACTTCCTCTAATCAAACTTCAAACTAGTGGTGTATGGCATGGCCTTAAGGCAAATTGCTGGAACTTCCCGTACCGTAACGAAATGTTCGAGGAATATTAAATGTTTTCAAATAGATTATTATAAATACTGTAACATTGTATGATATTTATAAGAATTATATAAACTGAATCACAAAGTCAAAAATATTTATTGAAAGTATATAAGTGAGCTTTAAAACTTTAGCCAGAATTAAAATTGAAATCTGAATTATTTTCGACATACAAAAAAAATTGAAATGATTTTTTTTCCCAATTGTTTTGTCAACACAAGCAGAATGTTTTTTGAATCATTCAATTCGGATGCTTATTTCTCCAAAAAACTACCATTTTTGTATATTTAGCTCTGTATCTTCGCTGCCTTTGTGAAAACCTAATACCCATTTTTCCCAATCATTACTAATTGAATGTTTTTTTTTCAAGATCATTCAAATCGGATGATCCGTTCTCTCAAAAACTCGATTTCTATTTTCTGCACTCTTTGCTTTTTATCTCCGTTACGGCTGGACCTGTCTGTGCCAAAAACTAATCAGCACATCTCCCTATCAATAGAAATCGAATGTTTTTTTAACTCTTGAAATCGGTTGATCCGTGCGCCCCAAAACGTGAACGAAAATATGCGGACACAAAACACACACAAACACACATCCATTTTTGTGAGGTTTGCCAGAATGTTCAGAAACTTTCAAAACGTCGAGAAATGCAAAAATTTAAGGCTGGGCCTGCCTTTGTGAAAACCTAATACCCGTTTTTCCCAATCATTACTAATTGAATGTTTTTTTCAAGATCATTCAAATCGGATACTCCGTTCTCTCAAAAACTCGATTTCTGTTTTTTGCACTCTTTGCTTTTTATCTCCGTAACGGCTGGACCTGCCTGTGCCAAAAACTAATCAGCACATCTCCCTATCAATAGGAATCGAATGTTTTTTTAACTCTTTAAATCGGTTGATTCGTGCGCCCCAAAACGTGAACGAAAATATGCGGACACTAAACATACACACACACATCCATTTCTGTGAGGTTTGCCAGAATGTTCAGAAACTTTCAAAACGTCGAGAAATGCAAAAAATTTTTTTTCGATTTTCGGCCCATTACTATAACTAGCCTACGGGATGTTAAAAAAGAAATTTTAGCTCTAGAAGCCATAAATAAAAGAACAAAAACCTTAGAATTATTATATCAGACTATAAAAACAATTAAGCCTAGTTCGGTCGGAAATAAGAGAGTATTTTCTATTTCGTTAAATTTTGAAAGTAAACAAAGGACACGTCTAAGAAACAAAGTTCTCTGTTTGTTGAAATCATATTTTATTAAACAAAAAATAATTGTCATTTTTGAAATTCATTAATGAAAATTTTAAAACTAAAGTTGATATTAACAAGTATGTATCAACATGTATCTAATATTTTTTATTTATTTTTTTAATAAATGTTTTTTATTTAAAAATGTATAAAAAATTTTTTTTTCTTATTTGTGAAAATGATGCATATAACGAATAATTATTTTCAAAGTTATTTAATTCAAATAAACTATTATTTTTTATTCTACTAATTAAAATTAAAATAATTTTGTTTACAATCCATACAATTGAACAATAAATAATTTCATGCAAATACTGCTTTAAATCGTATTAAATTTGCGGATAAATTTTTGTTATTACAGAATATTCGATCAAAAATTTTCTTAAAAATTATCTAAAATTAAAATTCGAAAACCCTAATGATAATCTAAGAATTTCAATAGTAAATAATGTTTCAATAATAAATAATGTTTTATGCAATTTTTAATTTAAGATTTAGATAAATTTAGCCTGTCTTTTTTGTTAAATTTCTTTCTTTTTTATTCTTGCTCTGTTTATATTTAGTTTTTAACGTTACATTTTTTGTTTTTTCTCAAAATTGTAGAACCACTGATGATGACGTACCATTTTACATCGAAACGTATGGAAAAAAGATGTTTTAAAAACTTTACTGTTTACTTGATGCTACGCCATCAAAGAAATTAATCATACATTTCAACATCAAATTTAAACACCTTCAACATATATATATATATATATATATATATATATAATATATATATATATACATATACTAGCAAACCCGACGAACTCCGTTTCGCCACCAGATGGTTTCGTGAGAAAGATGAAGAAATTTTTTGTTTGTTTTATTTTTGAAAAGGAAAAATGTGATTTTATTATACAACAGTAATGAATTTATTTCGATTACAAAAATGAAGTGTTTTTTAGTTGAACTTCTCTAAGTAACTGAAAGTGAATCCGCAAATTATCCGTTTCATTGAAGTGCTCTTTGGTAAACCACATTTTTTGTTTTTTGGTCTGACGTTAACACAAACAAAGCGGATGGTTTTCTAACTTGTGAACAGGCAACGTATAACTGCCCATGTGAAAAACAATGATTTTCTAAATAATCTATTTGAAATTTATCTCGCAAACACTAAGCGATTGGCCTTGCGACTTGTTATTGCAAACGCAAGGAGAACAAAGAAATTGCAGTTGTTTGAAGTCATACGGAAGACCAGTCGGAATCATTGGTATGTCACCAAATCGCCAGCAATTTTTGATTGAATGGTGAAATTCAGTGCGTGTACATCATTAATCTTTGCGGCAAGAATTGCTTGTTGAATTAACCAAGCATAATTCTGATAATTCTCACTAATGTTATTACTCGAATTTTTAATTAAGGTGAAGTTCCAACAGCTTGCATTAAGGCACGATGTCATGCACAACTAATTTTCTTAGCTATAAACCTTGCGGAGCCCGCGACCTTTCCAACGAATGCAAAATTGTCGAAATCGGTTTGTGCGTTCTGGAGTTATATCGTCAGGAAGGAAAACCCGACTTATTTTTATATATATGTAGATAATCTATTCGAAATTATTTTAAACAATTGTTGATTATTTTTATTACTTGCATTTTTAATTATGGTGCGTGAAATTCCAGCAATTTGCATTAGGGCACGATGCAATGCACCACTAATTATCTTAGCTATAAAACTTGCGCAGCCCGAGACCTTTCCAACGAATGCAAAATTGTCGAAATCGGTTCGTGCGTTCTGGAGTTATTTTGTCAGGAAGGAAAACCCGACTTATTTTTATATATATAGAAGTTATATATATATATATATATATATATATATACTAGCTGACCCGGCAAACGTTGTTATATAAGGTATATTCTCAACAATTTCTAGAGAATCAAAAATATTAATACTATAAGTGTATAAGGATGTGTTGTTTGAATGCTATATACAATGGGGTATTATCAAAACAATAAACCCCATTAGTTTGTCTATGTTTTGTCAATACAATCAAACTGGAGCTTTACACTTTCTATAGAAATCATGGTATAATCCAATCCAAGTCTTTTTTGGTATTTCAACTTATTGATTACGTTTTAAGCTTTTCAGATTCTTCTGGATTCTGGATTTTGTGTATAATTGTAAATAATACTACTGAGCTTATACAAATTTTTCAAATTTCTGCGAGGAGAGATAGAAAATGAATTAGATATAACCGCTCTGACCTGCTTTTTAAAAAGTTTCAAGTAACATACCTTGAATTAAAGTAAATTTAATAAAAAGTATATACGTAGAGCAGGGCAAGGCACAAAGGTGCAATTTGAGTTTGAGCAAATATAAATTTTATTATGAAAATCAAATCAATTTTATCACAACAAATGATACATTACAAACAAACAATTATCTTACTACGTTCAGTAAAACTACCAGCTACTTTATCATTGTAAAAATGTGCTTTTTTCTGTCTTTCAAATATTTGTTATCTAGACCTTTTTACCCTATAGGCGGGGTAACTTGGAACGGCCAGATGGCAAAAAGGTTTAATGTCTTATTTTAATTTTAAAGGTATTTTACAAAATAATTACATTTTTAACTAATGTTAAAAAAGTACCAACAGAAGAAATTACTTTTACTATGGATTTTCAAAGATGACCGTTTATCTCCCAATATCAAAGTCATAAGAATCAATGTTATAGCTGGTTATACACTTTATTCCCTTCACTTTCAAGTAATGTTGTTAAACAATGCTTTAGCTTTACTGGGTTTTGACACTTTGGTTCTGGAACATTTAACTCCGTACGTTCATATATTACTAACCATTCTTCGATGAATTCTGGGAAATTATAACTGGGAATAAGTTATTCGACAAGATGTACATGTAAATGTAAATGTATGTAATGCTCTTCTTCAGTTCTTGCATTTGCAATATTTCGCATTCTTCTTGCATTACGGCTTTGTTGGGAAAGATTCGATCGTCTTGGTCGCGGCATTATTAATTAAACTTCACTTCACCTTATATATAGAACCAAGAACTAATATTCATTCACTATATTTAACATGAGGTAGTAGAGGTTAACATCAATGACAGAAACACCGAATGACAGTTGACAATCGAAGGTAAATGTCATGGATGAAATCGTTGATAGTATCATAGATTGAATTATATATATATATATATATATATATATATATATATATATATATATTATAAACTACATAGATAGTTTATAAGTAAATAATTCAGAATTAGAGTAAAAAACGGGATGAAAAGTATTTCATATGTTTCTCCTGGCTCTAAACTACCTCCCTGCCACCAATTGGTTACTGAGCCACAGCAACGCGTGGCCGGGCTAGCTAGTATATTTAGAATTTTCATTAGTATATATATAATGAATTAGAATGAAAAACAGGATGAAAAGTACCCTATGTGTTTCTCCTGGCTCTAAACTACCTCCTTGCCAAATTTCATCTAAATCGGTTCAGCCTCTTTTATATATATAGATATGGCGCAATGAAATGTTCTGACAGATGTCAGTTGAATGACGCCAATGTGATGACTAAACTGCACAGCATACTTTGGGCTACGCTGATGCGAATCTCGCATCTAGCAAGCTATAGTAGATGATTGTTTTTTCACCATCGAGAAATTATGTTTGCCGGTTTTTAATCATCGATCAATTGTCGGGCTAAAAATTGATATTAAAATTTATATAAATTGAGTTATCAATAAACTCACATTATCAACGAGTCTACATCAGTTAATTGCGGTTTCATTTCAAAACATAATTAATTAATAATAAATGGCCCACAAGCGCCATATATATATATATATATATATATATATATATATATATATATATTTTGTCGAAACAAACAATATCAAGATATATATATATATATATATATATATATATATATATATATATTGATGAGCTATTTAGAATCGGGCAGTAACACCAAGTTAAAAAAACTAAAGTGGTTTTCAAATACTTTATTTATTCTTACGTTTCGGTCTTCATCGAGACTGTCATTCAGTGGAAAAACTAAAAGATTTTATATGATGTAGGAGGAAAATAATATGAAGTTATAGAACTTATATATAAATACTTCATAAAATTAATTATACAAAAATACACTACACTATTACACTGTGATAAACCAAGCTATTAATAACTGGAACCTTTAAGCTAATTATTTTTTAACAATTTTTGGTTACATTCTAGTGTGTACAGATTAACTAACGTCTAAATACTGAATGAATTATGTTTACAAATTTTGCGAAAGTGTAAAAAGACTGGCAAACATATGTTTTTAGTAAAATAATAAAATACACGCTTCATTCAGATATGGTGGTGTTTTGAAAAAATGGTCAAGGATTATTTTATAGTCATTGCAAAGCGAATTGTTGTCCAATCTTTTATTTATGGCCGTCTCGTTGTGTAAAGATATTAAGCATCCTTCGCTAAATCTTCCTTTAAATAAATTATTTTTGAAATGTAGGATTGTGGGATTGGAAAAATCAATGTTATGTTTGAGCTGATTAATGTGATCCGTTAGATATGTTTTATTCTGGTTTTTATTTTTAACTTCCCGTAGGGTAAGTTATTGTAATGGATCGAAAAGCGGAATTGGAAATTTTTACATTTCTGAACGTTTTGAAGGTTTCTGAACATTTTGGCATACTTCAGAAAAAATGGATGTGTGTGTGTGTGTATGTATGTATGGATACAATTTTTCGTCCACGTTTTCGGGCGTACGGATCAACCGATTTGTATGGTTCAAAAAACATTCGATTTCTATTGATAAGGAGATGTGCTGATTAGTTTTTGGCAAAGGCAGGTCCAGCAGTTACGGAGATAAAGAGCAAAGAGTGCAGAACATAGAAATCGAGTTTTTGAGAGAACGGAGCATCCGATTTGAATGATCTAAAAAACATTCAATTAGTAATGATTGGGAGAAGTGATTATTAGTTTTTCGCAAAGGCAGGCCCAGCCATTTCGAAGATACGGAGCTAAATGTACAAAAAATGGCAGTTTTTGAGAGAACTAAGCGTCCGATTTAATTGATTCAAAGAACTTTCTGCTTGTCTTAAGAAAATAATTGATTTTGGAAAAAAAATTTGTTTCAACTTTTTTTTAATTTTTTTTTTTAATTTTTTGTATATCGAAAATAATTCAGATTTTATTTTTAATTCTGACTATAGTTCTAATATACTTTACAAATAATTTCAACTTTGCAATTCAGTTTATATAATTCTTATAAATATTAGACAATGTTACAATATTTATAATAATCTATTTGAAAACATTCAGTATTCCTCGAACATTTTGTTACGGTACGGGAAGTTCCAGCAATTTTCTTCGAGGCACGATGCACCCACCCCACTAGTTAGAGTTGTTTTTATGTTGTGATGTTCTTTCGTGCAAGTTTTGACTAGTTTCACCTATGTAAACGCAACTACAATCTAGGCATTTAAGCTTATAAACTAGATTACTTAGGATTCTTGGGTTAAATTTTGATTTTAATTTTGTAAAAAGAGTTGAAAGAGTGTTTTCGGAAGTACAAACTAGTAGTTTATTATTATTATTTTTACTGAGAAGTTTTCTCCTCGGGTAATGTAATTCTTTAATGAAAGGTAAACTTATAGTTCCGACGTAGTTTTCATGGTTTGGATTTTCAATTGAATTATTGTGACGATTTTGAAATATAGGACTCTATTTTAAACTTCCCGTAGGGTAAGTTATTGTAATCGTCCAAAAATCGAAATTGAAAATTTTTACATTACTCGACGTTTTGAAGGTTTCTGAAAATTTTGGCATACCTCAGAAAAAATGGATGTTTGTGTGTGTGTGTATGTATGTATGTATACAATTTTTCGTCCACGTTTTCGGGCGCACGGATCAACCGATTTGAATGGTTCAAAAAACATTCGATTCCTTTTGATTAGAAGATGTGCTGATTAGTTCTTGGCAAAGGCAGGTCCAGCCGTTTTGGAGATACAGAGCAAAGAGTGCAGAAAATAGAAATTGAGTTTTTGAGAGAGCGGAGCATCCGATTTGAATGATCTAAAAAACACTCAATTAGTAATGATTGGGAGAAGGGGTGATTAGTTTTTGGAAAAAGCAGGTCCAGCGGCTTCGGAGATACAGAGCTAAATGTGCATAAAATGGCAGTTTTTGAGAGAACAAAGCGACCGATTTCAATGCTTGTTTTAACTTTTTGCTTGTTTTAACAAAATAATTGATTTAGGAAAAAAAAAATTTTTGTTTCAAAATTTTTTTAAACTTTTTTCTTTCAAAAAAAATTTTTTTTGTATGTCGAAAATAATTCAGATTTTATTTTCAATTTTGACTAATGTTTTAATATACTTCAAACAAATAATTTCAACTTTGGAATTCAGTTTATATAATTCTTATAAATATAACACAATGTTACAATATTTATAACTAGCTGTACCCGTTCACGCTTTGCCGTGATTTAGTTTAAATTAAAAAGTTGAACGAAGATGTGTATTCGTTACATTTAGTTTAACGTTACTACTATCTGTTCGACAATTTACCTATTCAACAATTTGTCTACTAATTTACTTATGAACCCGTTTATCAATCTACCATTTTACCGGCCTACAAATTTATCTGTCATTCTATTCTACATGTTTACCAATTAACCTGTCAACCTGTTTATTTGTCTACATATTCGCCTATCTACCAGTTTTCCTCTCTACCATTTTACCCGTCCTCCAGTTTACCTTTATAAATTCTCTAATTCACTTTATTTATTTACGCATTATAAAACAATTAAAACTCAAATTGATTCTACGTTTTAGTTAGAAAACGTTTATATGTGGAAAAGATAGGAGCTGTTTTTAGGCCTTTCCCGGAAATTATTCGATTTTTTCTCGTCCTAAGAACCATCAACGAACATTTAATAAAAAGAATTGGCCAAATTGGTCCAGGCGTTGTTGAGTTATGCGCTTACCAACACATTTTGCTATTCATTTTTATATTTTAGATAATCTATTAGAAAACATTTAATATTCCTCGATCATTTTGTTACGGTACGAGAAGTTCCAGCAATTTGCCTTAAGGCACGATGCCATACACCCCACTAGTTTTGTTATGGATTGGATGAGGTGTTGTGGATAGGAGTTTTTGTTTAGGATTTGTGAAATGAGAGAGAGATTTTTTCTTAAAAATTTACTGTGTGATAATAATAATTCGTGGTCTATTAAGTTTATAATTGTGCCTATTTTGATAGAGAGGGGGTGGAAGGAATGGTAATTAAGATAACGGCCTGAGTATGTTGGTTTGTGATACCAATCAGTTATTATATTATTATTTTCGCGAAAGAGTTGGACATCTAAGAAACTGATAGATTTATTATTTTCCAATTCAGAAGTGAATTGTAGGTGTTGGTTGTAGGCATAAAAAGAATTTACAAGAGTTGTTGTGTCACTGTTTGGGATGCATGTTATGATGTCATCAACATATCGGTAGTAAAAAAATTTTTTGTTGTAGGAATTTAAAATTGGGGATTCTATGTGTTGAAGGACTATTTCAGCTAAAGATGGGGAGGCTGGCGATCCCATTGTTTGGATCCAAATGTTTCGAAATAGAATTTATTATTGAACTCAAAATATGAGTTGGAAATTAAAAATTTTATTGTTTCTCGAAACCAGTGTAGGGAAATTGTGGCATGGAAGGATATATCATGTCATTTTTTAGTTATGGCTTCAAGGATAAGGTCTAATGGAACGTTTGTAAACAATGATACTACGTCTAAACTAATTAAAAGGTTATCATTTGGAACTGTAATTAGTTTAAGTTTTTCGACAAACTCAAAGGAATTTTTTATGTGAAATGGGGATTGTTTGGTGACAGGAGATATGGAATTATTTATATAGCTTGATAATTTATAAAGTGGCAAGTTAATATCTAATACAATGGGGCGGAAAGGTAAGTCAGGTTTATGTATTTTGGGAAGACAGTATAATCTTGGGTGGTAAGGTTGTAAGTTTTTTTAAAGTGGAAGCTATGTCTTTGGGTAACTGTTTATTAGTAACGAATTTGTCGATAAACTTGTGGCAACTACGGTTTATGTGATCTGTAGGATCTTTAATAGCGATGTTGTAAGTTTTTTTGTCTGAGAGTAAATTCGAAACTTTATCTAGGTAATCTTTTTTGTTTAACACAACGGTTACGTTTCCTTTATCGGCTCTAGTAACAATGATTTCAGGATTATTTTTCAAAAAAAGTTTACATTGTTTCAGATCTTTCAAGATATAGTTATACTCAAGGTTTGTGCATGAGGATTTTGTAAATGAAATGAGTTTTTTGCAAAAGATGGATCTGGTTAAATTTTGATATTTAGATTCTTTAATTCTTGTAAACAATTTTCTAAGTTACTGATAATTTTAATGAAATTGAATTTGTGAGAATTGATAGGAACAGCAAAATTTGAGCCTAGGGCGAAAATATCTCGTAACCTTTCAGGGATGTCAACGTTTGAAAAATTCTTTAACCATTTATTTGTGGTGCTATCGTCTATTGTGATTTTCGTTTTTTCTAATTTTTGTTGATATAATTTTTCATATTTGTTTTTATAAGAATTTTTAAGTTTTGATGAATGTTATTTAAAATTTAGATTCCAACTACTTTTGACAACCAATTCGTTATTCGCTCGACTATTGTTTTCAAATTATGATTAATTTTAATACAATTTTCTATTGAGAGAGACATGAGTCTTAAACTAAAACTAGTTAACTTATGTTCTTGTGATGAATAATTAAGATGTCCAAATTTAAGAAGTTGGAATGATTTTCTCTTTATGACATCTTAGTAAGAAAATATGTTTATTGTTATTGATAGTTTTGTATAATTAATTTTTTGTAAGTATTTATATATAAGTTCTATAACTTAATATTATTTTACTCCTACATCATATAAAATCTTTTAGTTTTTCCACTGAATGACGGTCTCGATGAAGACCGAAACGTATGGATAAATAAAGTATTTCAAAACTACTTTAGTTTTTTTTACTTGGTGTTACTGCCCGATTCTAAATAACTCATCAAAATATATATATACTAGATGACCCGACAGACGTTGTCCTGTACCCACCTCTACGTTTTTTTAATATCCTATACTAATATTTATACCGTTCAGTTAAAAATAATCATTATTGTTTTTCGAGTTACTATTTACACCAATATGTGAGTGATGTTAAATGTAGTACTGTTTCAAATAAAATGATTATTCTCAATTCCCACAGTTAACACTTTAATTATCCCTTTAACAAATATTAAAATATGTTCAATAAAATTATATATTAAAAATTATACACTGCGATTTATAGAACAAATTTATTTCCAATAGCTCAATTTATTTCATTGAATTTAAGGGTTATACAATATTTTTAGACATACCTGTAGATGTGGATGTTTAAATGAATGATTTTTTGTTTATTCACGACTAAAATATTGATTTTCCAAATTTATCACCATGTATTTATTGTCATAGATACACGTGTTGAAAATTGAAATCTTTTATAATCTTCACCTTGGATTTTTCTACCCAAAATAATTGTTTCAATAAGGTTGCCTACAATTTTCATAATTTCGTACCATATTTTAACTGGCTTTTAGTATTTTAATATCTAAATTGCATTTTTCACACTAATAATTCAATATACATTATTACTTAAGTTCATATTTGAAGTGAATTAATTTGTCAAATTTTGTTCACATGTGCTCTATTTAACCTACTATCAGCATAATTATTGCAGTAAATGGAGAGGAAAAAAGCGTATGCCCAGCTAATCTCAATCTAAAGATCAGAAGTGAAAACGATTTGCATTTCGTAACCACCCCCGCATTAATTGGATTATAACTCTTTCAATTCTGATTTCATCATAACTTGTAATATACTACTTTGAAAGTGATTAAATGAGCTACAACTTTCTCTATCATAAATTTTACCGTTAAATTTTGAAACGGTGAAGGGTTAAAGGGCTCGAAAGACACTTCGGTTGGACAGTTCTTTAAACAATTAGAACTCTATCAATATTTGTGTAACAAAAAAATAATAAAAAGCAATAATTAGTCTGAAAAATACCTTGAATTTTCATATATATACTTTTATACGTATTCTTTCAGAGATATTATAATGAGAAATTGTTTTTTTTTAAATGAATTTTTTTATGAAATTATGAGTTTTTTGAAAATCGTTTGTACTAATGTTATGGTATTTTCTAGAATCCATCAAGATCTCTCAAACCAAGTTAATTCTAGATGGAAAACGATCATTTTTAATTTTGGTCACTCATAAACTATTTGATTTAAATGAAAAAAAACATTGTATGTGTCTTTTAATTGCATGATAGCTCACTCATTTTACATGCAGAAGTACTTCTTTTAAAGCTTATTTGGAGAACTATAAAAACCCATTTTCATAATTAACTTAATATTGTTCCTAGAACACTGTAAAATAGCGATTTATTAGGATTTTTATTGATATAATTTTGTTCATTACATAATTTTCGTTCAAATGTATATTTTTGAAGATATTAGCAAAAAACGATGAAAAACGCAAAAAAGAAACAAATTTTCAGTAGCCAGTAACTTGAAAAGTATTTGCTTTTTTGAAAAACATTATTAAACATTTTTCTCTTATAATTAGTTCTTTTATCCACACCCAACGTTATTACACCACTGAAAAGAAATGGCATCCCAAAAATTGTTTTCACTTTTGAACTTGAGAGTAAGATGAGTTTAATTCCAAAATTCCAAACAAATTGGAAAATAGTAAAAAAAAGTTCAGACTCAAAGCGCTCCATTGAGTAAATA
Organism: Ctenocephalides felis; assembly: GCF_003426905.1. NCBI lineage: Eukaryota > Metazoa > Arthropoda > Insecta > Siphonaptera > Pulicidae > Ctenocephalides > Ctenocephalides felis. The sequence continues at coordinate 54,687,959 of NW_020537646.1, forward strand.
TTCCGTACAAAATGCCAACCATATGAATTTTTGACACAATGAAACTTTTAAATAATTTTTTGAATAAGTAATTTTTTTTGTATTGTGACTTAGTATAGTAAGGCAAAACGACCGCAAATTGAATATTTTTGAGCGCAATCACTTTTGGCTCGTCTCCTTTGCACGAATTCGTACGGCGAATCTGTTCGCAAAGTGCGCAAACAAAATTATTGCAAGCAAAAGCAAACCACGCGTACGTTGAGAACACGATTTGCCGTGCGCGTCAGTCGCATGCGCAGACTGTCAGACGCATGTTATATTATTGCATCTTATATTATTTTAATTATGGCACATCTCAGCTGCTTTTCGACAATAATAATGTAGACATTACATTTTCTTTATTTTTAATCATGGATTTATTATATTTTAATATTGCCTTAGCCTATAAGTGAATAGAAATGTTTGGCAAATGACAGTTGTCACTTGTTTTTAATGTCAAACCATGCCTTAAATATTTTAAAGGTCAAACAATGATAAGCGGTTTTTTGTAGTTTTTTCCATTTATTTCTACAATCTAACTATATTTCTATGAATCAAAACATTCTAGAAAATTTCCCGAACAAACTTCAGGAAGATTCATGAAAATCCGAGTTATAGTTTAGGAGGATTAATGAAACTTACATTGTTACAGAAGAATTTTATATATAAGATATATATATATATATATATATATATATATATACTCTAATATGTATATATATATATATATATATATATTTATATATATATATATATATATATATATATATATATACTAGCTGACCCGGCAAACGTTGTTTTGCTAAGTAAGGTGTATTCTAAATAATTTCTAGAGAATCAAAAATATTGATAAGTGTATAAGGATGTGTTGTTTGAATGCTATACACAATGAGGTATTACAAAACAACAAACTTCTTTAGTTTGTCTATATTTTGTCAATACAATCAAACTGGAAGTTTTAAACACTTTCTATAGAAAACATGGTATAATCTAGTCCAAGTATTTTTTGGTCTTTCGACTTATTGATTACGTTTCAAGTTTTTCAGATTCTTTTTGGCTTCCGGATTTTGTGTATAATTATAAATAATACTACTGAGCTTATAAAAAATTTTCAAATTTTTACGAGGAGAGATAGAAAATGAATTAAGTATTTCTTCTTTAACCTGCTTTTTGAAAAGTTTCAAGTAACATTCGATGAATAGAAGTAAATTTAATAAAAATTATATTTGTAGAGCAGGGCGAGGCACAAAGGTCCAATTTGACTTTGAGCAAATATAAACTATATTGTGAAAACTATAATAATTATATCACAACAAATAACACATATAAAACGAACAATTATCTAACTACGTTCAGTAAACCTCCCAGCTACTTTATCATTGTAGAAATGTGCTTTTTTTATGTCTTTCAAAAATTTGTTATCTAGACCTTTTTACCCCATAGGCGGAGTAACTTGGAACGGCCAGGTGGCAACCAGGTTTAATGTCTTATTTTAATTTTAAAGGCATTTTACAAAAGAATTACATTTTTAACTAATGCTAAAAAAACTACCAACGGAAAATAAACTTTTATTATGGATTTTCAAAGATTACCGTTTATCTCTTAATAGCAAAGTCATAAGAATTAAGGTTATAGCTGGTTATACATCTTTTTCCCTCTACTTTCAAATATTGTTGTTAAACAATGCTTAACTTTACTGGTTTTTGACACATCGGTGGCGGACCTTTTTAACCCCGGAGCTTCATTTATTACTATCTATTCTTCGATAAATTCTGGGAAATTATAACTGGGAAAATGTTATTCGACAAAATATCCCTTTGATCCATACCAAATTTAGGTTCTGAATGTAGTAACACTTACGGCCCGTTTACTAACGTTTTTGTGTATAAATAAAACTACAAATAAAACTACTTACCACAATTTAATCATAAATAATGTTTACGTAAAACATCCTATTAAATGTAATTGAACATCATTTGTCAAAAACGTTTGACATTTCACGTATTAGCCACCGTCCATTGTTTCATTTAAATTACCTTTCTACAAAAAATTTCAAATTAAAAATGTAAAGTTTCTACGCGATTTTGAAATATTATCTCACCTTTCCGACCATCTCTGGATTGGCACGAATTTTTCAAGACTAAGACTGGACAAATCGGTTTAGCCGTTTTCGAGTTTTACCGAATCATTAGATCGACTGCTCTATTTTTATATATAAAATTATTGTATGCCAATTTGATGTTGATATATATTGAAACGAGTATGTTGAGTCATGCATAGAATAAAAAAAACTAAAGCGATTAGGAAATCAGCGTTAATTAATCCATACGTTTCAGTCTTCATCGAGACTGTCATTCAATGGAAAACTAATAAGTTTTTTTTATAATTAATTTAGAAAAAAAAAATGGAAGTAAACAAAGATATGTACTTACAGGAAAATCAATTTAACACTACACTACACTAATTAACACAATTGTAACACCGAGCTATCAATAGTTTAAACATTTAAAACTAATTATGATTTTTTATCACAAATAGCAATCAGAATCTTATTATATAAGCTATTAAGTATACTTGAACTCAAAACTGAGTTTGCAAATGTGGCTTGTTTAGGAAACTCTCTAATGAGAGTCCTTATTATTTGTAGTAAATCAATAGGTTGTTTTTTCTTTAATCTTCTCCTGGTATTCGAAGATTCAGCGATGGATATGACTACAGCATTTTCATGTTCTCTGCGACGTTATAAAATAGGCCAAAAATCAAAAATGAAAATTTTTGCTTATCTTCATGTTTTGAAGGTTTCTGAAAGTTTTTTTGACATGTTGGCATACCCCAGAAAAAATGGATGTGTTTGTGTGTGTGTTTTGTATGTCCGCATTTTTTCGTTCACGTTTTCGGGCGCACGGATTAACAGATTTGAATGGTTAAAAATACATTCGAATTCTATTGATAGGGAGATGTAAAGATTAGTTTTTGGCAAAGAAATTACCAAATTACCAAAAATATAAATCAAGATTTTGAGAGAACGGGGCATGCTATTTGAATGATCTAAAAACATTCAGTTCGTAATGACGGGGAGAAGTGGTGATTAGTTTTTGGCAAAGGCAGGTCTAGCCGTTTTAAAGATACGGAGCTAAATGTACAAAAAATGGCAGCTTTTGAGTAAACTAAGCACCCGATTTGAATGATTCACACAAACTTTCTGCTTGTGTTGACGAAACAATTGCTTTTCGGAATATTTTTTTTTTTAAATTATATATCGAAAATAAGTTATAATATACTTCAAATAAATAAGTGTAACTTTGAAATTCAGTTTTTATAATTCCTATAAATATTAGACAACGTTATAGTATTTATTTATAATAATCTATTTGAAAACATTTAATATTCCTCGGACATTTTGTTACGGTGCGTGAATTTCAAGCAATTTGCCTTATGGCACGATGCCATACACCACTAGTTACTTCTTGTACTGAGTCCATTTGAAGATCGTTGTGAATAATTTTGTTTAAGGTACGCCAGGGCGCTTTGGTTATCAACCTTAAGGCTTTTAACTGCACCCTTTGATGTTGTAATATTCGGGTTTTGTTAGCGCATTCCCACAGTTCCACTTCGTACATCCAGATAAGCTTGATCAGTGCCTTATACAGCAAGAGCTTGTTTCCCAGTGACAGTTTGGATCTTGATCCCAATATCCATTAGAGTGATTTCATTCTTTTATAGACTTGTTTACATAATTACTGATGTGAGTAATCCATAACAGTTTGTGATCCATATGGAATAATGGTATCTGGAATAACTTTGTTGTATATTCGAACTAGGGGGGGGGGTCATTTATCCTTTTTTTAGGGTTAATCGTTGATCTTTACTCACATTGATTGTCGTCAGCGAACGTACCGATTATTGTCTGGTCAGGAAGTGGTAGGTCCAGGGTGTAAATAGTTTATAACCCGGGACCAAGACAGCTGCCCTGTGGAACGCCAGTCTCTATCTTGCGAAAGTTGGAAACATCGTAGCTTATTTTGGTTTGAAATGTTCTATTACTAAGGTAAGAAGTAACGAATTTGTAATATTTTGGCACAAGTTTGCCGATTTTGAATAACAATCCCTCATGCCAGACTTTATCGAATACCTGCTTCGATAATACGTGCAGTATTTTCCTTCTTCGAATTCCGTATGTATTTTATTAACTAGCCGATGACATTGTTGAACTGTTGAGTATTTCGGCCGAAATCCAAATTGATGGTCCGGAAATAATTGGTGGTATTTGGTTATGTCGAATAGTATTAGTTTTTCGAACAGTTTAGCTATAGTTGAAATTAGAGTGATAGGTCTGTAGGAGTCGACTAGATCTGGATTTTTGTCAGGTTTAGTAATTAGTTGGGCAACTCTTTAAACATCCTGGGCGTGATATTGTCTATACTAGGAGCTTTTTTAACTTCCCGTAGGGTAAGTTATTGTAATCGTCCAAAAATCGAAAATGAATTTTTTTGCATTTTTCTACGTTTTGAAGGTTTTTGAACATTTTGGCATACATCAGAAAAAATGGATGTGTGTGTGTTGTGTGTGTGTTTTGTGTGTCCGCATTTTTAACTTCCCGTAGGGCAAGTTATAGAAATCGCAAAAAAATCGAAAATGAAAATTTTTATATATCTTTACGTTTCAAAGGTTTCTAAACATTTTAAATGTTTAACATACCTTAGAAAAAATTGATGCATGTGTGTGTGTGTGTATGTGTGTGTGCGCGTGTGGCCTGCCTTTTTGGCGAAGGCAGGTCTAGCCGTTCCGAAGATACGGGGCAAAAAGTACCAAAAATGATAACTCAGTTTTTAATAGAGCGGAGCGTCCGATTTTAATAATTCAAAAAACGTTTTAATTGTATAAAGAATTGATCAAATTTTCATTGAGGCAGATCTAGCGGTTTCGGAGCTCTAATAAAAAAAGTAAAAAAAATGACACTTGGCGGTCAAAAATGATCATTAGACATATGCACATCAAATTATCAGATATTTTATAGAGATTTTAACAATAGATATAAATTTTCTTTGCATTCATATGGGTTTCGTTTCAATGTTTATTCGTGAGACAGCGACGCGGCGCTTAGGCGCTTTGACATATTGACTCTATGCAGTTAAAGCAGTACGATTGCTTTGAAAAAAAGTTCAGAATTTCCAAAATATGTCAAAATAAAGAAAACATTTTTTTTTCAAAAAAAGTAATTTTTTGTCAAATTCCTAGTTTCTTAAAAATCTAATGCCTTAAGATAAGATGCCATGCGCCCCACTAGTTTCGTTCAAGTTTTCGGGCACACGGATCATCCGATTTGAATGGTTCAAAAAACATTCGATTTCTATTGATCGGGATATGTGCTGATTAGTTTTTGGCAAAGGCAGGTCCAGCCGTTACGGAGATAAAGAGCAAAGAGTGCAGAAAATAGAAATCGAGTTTTTGAGAGGACGGAGCATCCGATTTGAATAATCTAACAAACATTCAATTAGTAATGATTGGGAGAAATGGTTATTAGTTTTTGGAAAAGGCTGGCCCAGCCATTTCGAAAATACGGAGCTAAATATACATTCTTTTTGCTTGTGTTGACAAAATAATTGCTTTCGGAAAAAGAATTGTCCTTTTTTTATATTGAAAATAATTCAGATTTCATTGCTAAAGTTTTAAAGCTCACTTATATGCTTTAAATATATAACTTCAACTTTGTAATTCAGTTTATATAGTTCTTATAAATGAATCTCAGACAAATGTTACAGTATTTATAATAATCTATTTGGAAACATTTAATATTCCTCGAACATTTCGTTACGGTACGGGAAGTTCCAGCAATTTGCCTTAAGGCACGACGCCATATACCACCAGTTGTTTTTTAATTTCAAGTAACGCGAGCGCCTTGTACCTGGTGAAAACCACGGTGTACGAATAATAGTAACATTTTGAACGAGATGACTTACTTTGTGGTTGTTGGTGCTGTTTTCGTTATCGTGGAGTTTGAACGCTGATTCAAGATAATCAGCAAACCAGACAGCTTTCTCTTCATTACTCCGAGCCCACGTAAACCCTCCTGGTTTGAACATTTTAATTGGGTTGCTTAAGATATTCATTCTTTTATTAGACTTAGTTACGCACCATAGAAAATATCCTTCGCTAGTAATATATTTCTTAAAATTTTGCTGATTGAATACTATTAACTCATACTTGAGTTTGTTGTTGAGGTTATTGTGTAATGTCTTAGGTCAAGGATCACGGTATTTTTGCCAGAGCCACCTATCTCTTTTTTTCTGCTATTAGCTTTCTTATTTTGATGTTGCTGTTCAAATTGGGTTTGGATTTGATGTGTGGCCTGCATCCTGAAGGTTTTTTCTTTGGAGTAGTGATTCCTCAATATGCGTGGTGTTTTCCCTTTCGTTTTACGCTTAATTCTATGTTTTTCATTAATTTTCATATAGAGCTCCCAGTTAGTAAAACCCTTATGTAGATATGACGGAGACGAATTTTCGGCTTTGATCGAACCTACTGTTAAGATAAGCGATGAATGGTCAGAAAATAGATCTTGTATTTATGGTAATGCTGGTCATGCTTATGCCATTTGTTATGGCAAAGTCTACTAGATCGGGGTGTTTTCGTGAATTACTTGGCCGATATGTAGGATATCAAGGAGCAATAAAAGCGTATTTATTCGTAATGATAACCTTTTTTAACTCACGACCGTTAGATGTTGTAATTCGTGATCCTCATGTTGTGCTCTTGCAGTTGTAGCCAACCTTAAATCTTGGACCCAGTATATTGAATTTTATTAGCTTTTATAGTGTGTCTAGGGGGACTATGTATAGCAGAAATAGATATGTCATAAGGAAGTGTCCTTGCTATAACGTAGCTTGAAGGTGTTCAGTACTAAATTTAGCAGCTTCATGATGGATTGAGTTGGATTTAACCATCTTAGCACTACCAGCGTGGCATGCTCTATCTAGATGCGGAGCGTCACATGACGTATAACCAGGAATTCGGAACGCAGCGTTGTTCGTTAAGTTATATTTATTAATTAGGAATATATCAATTTGATGTTCTTGTATAAAATATTTCAATCCTGCTTTGCGTTGGTGGATGTCTTTGGCATTCCATAAGCCTATTTCTAAAAATATGTCCAATATTTTATTTTGCTCATGATTAGTGATATCATGTTCATTATTATGCTATTTTGTTGGATCATTTGTTTCATAACATCTTTAAATTCAATGATGGCTGATGTTAATATAGTCATAACCTGAGAATCGTGTGTTTGTGATCTGAGTATTTGGGCGTAACTTGTGTGCTGTGAAATATTGTTTGCAGTTAATGGTCGATTTTGTCTTCTTGAACCGGTGACCGTTGGTTAGTTTTGAGTTTGAGAGAAAAATTCTCATCTCTTACAGTTGGCAAGATGAGCTCCTCCGCACAGCAAGCTGGGGTGTTATTTGGGTTTTTTACATTTTGAAGTGGAATGAGAGTCTTAGCATTTCACGCAGGCATACGGGCAGTTGCAGTAACTTCCTGAATGGCCACACAGCTTACATTTATGATATCTCTTGTTCTCCTTGGAGGCTCGAATTTCACTATCTAATTTATCAATTTGTTGATCTTATAAATAGAAGTGTTGCTGGGTGCAGGTTCTAAATCAACAAAGAAAATGTTCAGAGGTTTTTTTGTTATGCGCTGCTTCAAGTAAGTAATGATTCTGATTTTATATCTATATTTTTTGATAGCAACTATAATGTCATTGACACCTGTCGCACTACTGCATAAACTTAACTGCATTCCTGTATACATCGGGTTCGGACACATTAATCTTGATCATATTGTTGGTTAGTGTTTTCGAAATATATTGGTCAGATTTTATTTTAACACTGAGTGATCTCATCATGTCTGGAAAGTCGACGACGTTATAAATGTAGATTGATGGAGGCCTCACAATTTTAGCGACTGAACTATCTGGTAAACCCATATTGCAGTTAGCGGTATTACGTGATCTATCGGGTGTATCATTTGATAATATACTGAATATATTTGTTAATTGTACATTGGTGTAACCGGTATTTTCGGCGTTAACTTTACGCTTTTTATTGTTAGATGTTGAAACTTGCCACTTGTTGAGATTGACCGGAACGTCATTGTATGTCGTCGTTGACACAAATATTAGTCTCATTTGATATGTTGTTTGAATTTTCCTGCGTACTTGTTGATTTGAAAGATTTGTCTGACAAACATTCGCTATCCATAACGGAATGATTCACTTCAATTGCATTTGTATTGTTATATACTACACCCAGGTCGGACTATGAGCTGTCACAGTTTGAATAGACACTCCGATTAGGGCCCTGCGGTCGGCCTAAGGCCCACCCGTGGGCCCTCGATGGCATAACACGTATTATAATTTCACTTTTAACTGAACGATGTGCACTCTACGATGTCCATAACCCAAGTATATTACATTATGAAGCCAATATATACAAAGAAGACTTAGTGAAGGTTGTCTAATATCGTTAAATACGATAAAGCAATTAACAAGCGACTTGACAGCTATTTGCTTTGTAACGAATACAAGATATTCCTTAACGAAATTTCAAACAACACTATAAACAAATGAAGCGTGTTTCTGCTTATTACTTTCTGAAACCATATGTTTTTACCAGTCTGCGCATGTTTTGAAAAACACAATTCGTTTATTCGTCTCATGGCTCAATGATACAATAATGTAGTAATGTAGCTACAGTTTATCTTTCTTCTCAAATGTTGTTACTAGAAACTGGCATATTTATTCAATATGATGAAAATGATTGCAGTTTCTTCTCATATGTTGTTACTAGAAACTGGCATATTTATTCAATATAATAAAAATGATTGCCTAATCGAGTGAGCACCATGGAACACATACCAAAAAACTAGCCTGTCTAAAATTCTTGTTTTGAAGACGTAGCTGCTTTCTATACTATATGTACACAAATCTAGTTTTTTAACTCAAATTCATAATTAATTATTACATGTTTGAACTATTGATAGCTTGGTGTTGCAATTGTGTTAATTAGTGTAGTAAACTTATTTTTTTGTAAGTACCTATCTTTAAGCCTAATTAGTTTGAATCCATTATGTTTTTCTAAATTAATATTATATATAAAAATGGAGCTCAATAAAATGATCCGCTAAAACTCGAAAACGGCCAAACCGATTTGGCCAGTCTTAGTGTTGAAAAATTCGTACTAATGATATTCGTATATTTGGTTTGATTTTTATAATATAATTAATATTTGCTCAAAGTGAAATTGGACCTTTGTGCCTCGCCCTGCTCTACATGTTTTTTTGAATTCTAAATTTTTTGCTCAGATGCTCAGATTTTTACAATTACTTGAAAATTTTGTTCTATTCAAACTTCCTGTTCAACCTTTCTTTTACTTTAGATATGTTGATGACGTTCTCTGTGTTTAGATAACAATTCCATCTCCTCCACTCTTGACTCCTTTAACTCTTTTAACAATCATTTAAAGTTTACTTGTGAGTTTTAAGATGACAATTCCATTATCATTTCTCTTATTGATAGAGCTATTCTTTTAAGTAATAGAACTTTTTGGAATAAAAACTTGGATTTAGTCCGCTCCATTCTTACAAATAATAATTATCCTTTCCATTTAATCAATAATATAATAAAAAATAGGTTAGAATTTTTAAACATTGCCAATAATAATGTCACATCCGTTGTCCAAAAATATTTTACTGCTGATTCAAATTCTTCTTCTTCTTTATTTAGTAATTATAAAGGCATTATTTGTTTACCTTATTTGGGGAGCTTTTCTTATTTTTAAAAAAACTTTTTTTTTTTAAGGTTTTGTTTTAGTTTTTACTTTTGACAACACACTCAGTTCCCTGTTTTCTACTTTAAAATCAAACTCTCCGTCTGACAGAGTCAGCGATTCCGTTTCTAAAATTAATTGTTTAGATTGTGACAGTTGTTACATCGGTGAAAGTTCCCAATACATCAGCAAGAGAATAAATCAGCATATTTATAATTCAAAAAACCCTAGACAATTTAAAACAATGTTTTCTGAGCACATTATTAATTTCAAACACTCTTTCAATACTGACCATCCTATAATTTTATATAAAAAAAAAGTGGACCTTAGCAGATTTTCCGAATCCTGTTTTATCTTTTTAATTTCAAATTGTGTGAACAAACGCAGTTCTTTTTGCTTACTTTCAGAAAGCTATCAATATATATTGATTTCTGCAATTCTGATTCCTTACTACGCCCCTGAATAATCCCTCTCTAAGCATCGCGTGTTAGTCGCGTAACAGAATACTCCGTGTCGCACGACGGCTGACTGTGCTTGTGCATTCTTTATTTGTCGCTTTGTTGGTTTTTTCTTAAATTATTTTTATTTTCCTACAGTATAAGCATGTGATTGTTGTGTTGTAAAATGTGATAGTAAAGTGTATTTTTTCCTGATCTGGTGTGTAGAATTTGGTGTTTTCAATTAATTTTTCTAATGTATAATTTTATTTTCAAAACTTTTTCTTTATATTGCAAATTTCTTGTAGCTGAATGATGAGACACATCTAGTCTCGAAACGTATAATAAAAATAAAATAAACTTTCTTCATTCGACGCATTGGCTGTTTTATTCAATTCAATATGTTTCAATGTCGAACAAAAATCCTCAATATATATATATATATATATATATATATATATATATATATATATATATATATATATATATATATTGTAGAGTTTCGAACAAGAATCCAAAAATAATACAAAATAAAAAAACAAGAAAAGTTTTTAATAAACAATTTCTTTATTTAATTATTTGTTTACTGTCAACGTTTCGGAACTAGGTACGTTCCATCTTCAGGACATCTGTCAAGAAACATGATCTTGATGAGATTTAAGCAAACAATATGTTTAGGAATAGAAAATAGATTTTTCTTAAATAATAAATTAATTGTAACAAATAATAATGTACAGAAATATGATAATATGATCAAAATGAAAATGATAAAAATAAATGAGTGGATTATCAGAACAGGATATTAAAAATGATAGAAATTTTTTGAAAGTTATGGAAAAATTTTTTTAAGAAAGGATTAATGATAAAATTGAATTAATTACCTGTATGTTTGAATATACGTTAGCACTTTTTCACTAAACAAGAATTTTTGACAAAAAATGAATTTGTGAGTTATTTTTCCGCCGAATAGTTAACTTTTGTAAATCAAAATTACTAAAAGTGTTGTCTTTTTTTATTAAAATTATTATTTGAAAACAAATAATATTGTATTCGATGTTATACTATTGGTAAACAAAAAAATTTCAAAAGTACCCTAGTACAACACTCTATAGAAAACGCCCATTCATTTAATTTCACTCCAAAGATTTTATATCATGAAAGTTGCATCTTTAGGAGATTATTCGCGGAGAGTTGTCTTATTCTCATGAATGTTTCTAACAGTGTCAACATTAGATCAGATCACAACCTATTACATGATTCATATTTAATTTTTTACACTTTTTGACAAACAATTAATATCGACTTCCTTTTAAGTTCAATAATTTAAGTATTTACACCCTAACATGAAAAAAAAAACACACATACAATCTCACAGTTCTCGTTTCAAGTGTTTACACGTGTTACATATGAACCACCAAATACAGTTAGTTCGTTTGCAAAAGCCAATAGTATAACATCGAATACAATATTATTTGTTTTCAAATAATAATTTTAATAAAAAAAGACAACACTTTTAGTAATTTTGATTTACAAAAGTTAACTATTCGGCGGAAAAATAACTCACAATTCATTTTTTGTCAAAAATTCTTGTTTAGTGAAAAGTGCTAACGTATATTCAAACATACAGGTAATTAATTCAATTTTATCATTAATCCTTTCTTAAAAAAATTTTTCCATAACTTTCAAAAAAATTCTATCATTTTTAATATCCTGTTCTGATAATCCACTCATTTATTTTTATCATTTTCATTTTGATCATATTATGATTTCTGTACATTATTATTTGTTACAATTAATTTATTATTTAAGAAAAATCTATTTTCTATTCCTAAAATATTGTTTGCTTAAATCTCATCAAGATCATGTTTCTTGACAGATGTCCTGAAGATGGAACGTACCTAGTTTCGAAACGTTGACAGTAAACAAATAATTAAATAAAGAAATTGTTTATTAAAAACTTTTTTTGTTTTTTATTTTGTATTATTTTTGGATTCTTGTTCGAAACTCTACAAAATATACACCAAATCCAAGACTCTACCATTCAATATATATATATATATA